>NC_064291.1:2076469-2157587 GCF_019186545.1 Solanum stenotomum | reverse complement strand
TTCAGATTTTAACGACGAGACACGAATAAAATTTTACTTTTTTTTAAACAAGTCACGATATTCTTGTGTTAGCCAACAAATAACCTTATTTGTATTGCCCTCACCTTTTTTATCACCTTATTTTAAAGCCCAATATTCTCAACTTTCGTCTTTCTTCTGTAATTTTTTATTTATTACTAGCTCAATTGGACATCCATTTGTTCCTATAGTTATTTATTTAAAATATTTAATATTTATTTTATATGTTTTAAAATTATGGTCTTAAAGAGGTGATATAGACAATACTTCTTTTAAATTGGAAATTACATTTATTATTATTTTTTTAAAATCTACCTACTAATAGAATATTTTTAAAATACATTTACTACTATTTAAAGTAAATTTTAATGAAATTATTTATGACCGCGCGAAGCGCGGTTTAGTTTACTAGTTTATTAATAATGCTAAAAGGATAAAAAATAAATATCAATCCATTTAATTTGAGAGGCGATTCGTGAAAAAACTTTCAATTATTGTCATACCCATTTCATCTAATTCGCAAACCAAAAAAAAAGATATGCATTGAATGTTCACGAGATTAATTATATTGAGATTACCTTATGCAATATTTGTTTGGTATATTAAAAATGATAAGCATTGCATGCTTTTTTGTGATGTACTTTACTAAACAACCCCTTAGTACATTAACACAAAGAGATAATGCTCAAAAATATACTTAAACTTGTTATTTTTTTTGTGAGCTTTACACTCTAATAATTCAGGTAGAAAAAACAACAACTAATAATTGGCTTGATATAGTTTTGAGATGTATTTTAATATATAAACATTAATAATTTTAAATTAAAAAAACAATCGAAAATTAAGATGTGAAACTCGAAAAAGAAAGAGGATAATAACTAGTATTTTTTTTCAATCATGATGCATGTCTTTATGTTGTATTAATTGTATCAATCAATATATCACCTAACTAGGGACGACTTTCCATTTTGTTCATTTGTTGTACCATATATGTCCTCGTCAATGCAATTGATTCGTATTTATGAAAAAAGTTTTTGTGCATTGTACATAAATACACTACTAAAAAATTGTGGACCGTTATTTTGTTCGTTGCTAACGAAAATCTGTCGCGAAGTCATCGCTTTGTTGCTAAGTAGGATTAATAACAGATTTCGTCATTTAGTAATAAAATTTGTCCGTCACTAATTAATCCAGTTAGTTAGTAGTGATACATTTATTAATCTATGTAAAATGACAATATAAAATAGGGTAAATGATGCAAATTATCAAATCATAAACTTTACTTATCATTTTTTTAGCCTAATTTATAAAAATTACCTAAAATGGTCATTCGATCATAATTTTTTTCAAAAAAATAGCCACACAACCTTTTTTTCTTCTTCTTCATCTTTCTTCGTCGTCTACCTCCTCCTCCTTCTTTTCTTTGTTGCTTTCCTTTTTCTTTAAAAGTCGATGTACCGCAAATGTGAATTATTTTGAGCGCATTATATATTAAAAGACTCGAAACATTGAGAGGATTTCATATCTAAAATGTGGGATTTTTGAGAGACCATTTTGAGTTGGTCGGGATTGATAGTCAATCCATACTTTTTGTATAGTCAGTGTATACTTCATGTATAGTTAAATTATATTCAATATTCATCTTTTTGAGTGTATCATAATGTATAGTCAGTGTATAGTTTATGTATCTGTAAGCTATAATGTACAGTCAATGTATATTTTCTATGACTTTTGACTATTTTTTTATATAAATAAAAAACATGACTATATTTATTGTAGCTCATTACTTTATTATATATATTGAAACTAATTATTTACTCGTAATGGATTAAGTTTTTCACAAACTTGTAATGATATAAGTTATATATAATGAAAATGTAAAACAATTTCACTTAAGAATAACGTACAAAACTTAATCTCTTGCAATTATAACAAGGGAAAATTACGCGGTTAAACAAACTTATACTACTTAATTACTCATCATAGCTATAGTTTGCTATAATTACCACTCGCGACTAACATTATACATTAATTACGTGGGCTGACTTCGAGTTTGTATGATTAGCCACGTTTGTATATGTATAATTCGCCAGAATATACAAATACATATGTATAATATACAATTATCTAACCGATATACATATACAATTAACCTCTCTCCCACTCTCCGCCATCTCTCGCTCGCCTCTATCCTCCCTCTCCCAGTCTCGCTTGCCTCTCTCCTCTCTCTTCCAATCTCGCTTGTCATATATACAAATGCATATGTATAATATACAATTATCTAACCGATATACATATACGATTCACCTCTCTCGCTCGCCTCTCCTCCCTCTCCCAATCTCGCTTACCTCTCTCCCCCCTCTTCCAATCTCGCTCGCCTCTCTCCTTTCTCTCCCAATCTCACTTGTTATATATACAAATACATATGTATAATATACAATTTTCTAACCGATATACATATACAATTCACCTCTCTCCCACTCTATGCCTTATCTATCTCCTCTCTCTCCCACTCTATGCCCTATCTATCTCCTCTCTCTCCCAGTCTCGCTCGCCTCTCTCCTCCCTATAACATGTAGCTACGAATTGTAATTATCAAACTATAGCTACGAAGAGTAATTAGGCTATTTTTGAGTGGCTATATGTGAAAGTTTCTCTAATAACAACCTAGTGGCCCAATTTGCAAAAATGGTCTTAAAAGCCCACAACTCTGTTAGTCTGATGAGTAAACCTTCAAAATTAAAAGTTGTTAAACTTAAATACAATTGATAAATAATATATTTGACAGAAAGAATGTTGTATTTTAAATTTTCTAGATATTTTTATAGTTTAAAAGGTGATAAATCAAGAAAATAAGTATAGAGATTCTGTAACAACCCATTTGGTCGTTTTGAGTACTAGAACTTTTTATTGCATAAAAGACTCTTTCGATAGATTGTAAATGAGTATTTTGGACTATTCATAACTACAATTATAAAATTAATGGGGTAGTTTGAATAATTTATTAGTTGGCGAATATTTATGAAATAATTGTTTTTAATACCCTAAGTTTGACCTATATAGGAAAATAAGTTAAGGAGTTATTAATTTTTAGTCTTAACACAAACTGATTGCGGCACAAACCCTTAGAGGAGAGAACGACAAGATCTATCGCAGGTAAACAAATTTCAATTGAAATCTATTCCCTGCTAATGTTAATGGTTGCTTGAATATAGTATTATTATTATTCGTATGATGTTAATGGAAGTATAAACTTAAACTGGCAAATTTGGTTGCTTTGGCTTATCTACTTAGTTCTCCGAATCAGGTTACTTGTAATTTGGTGGTCCTTATCTTATTGTATTGTCATATGATTATTATATTGTAAAACACTATGGCTATATAAGGATGTCAATTGAAAATTAATGGTGCATTGTGATTGGAAGGTGGAGACCAAACATTAATGAGGAGAAACTAAGGTTGTACCATGATTGTTTATCAAATTTGGTTCTGGGCGTGGTAATTGAATTGGGTTTGGATCGTTGTTAGTTCGTTTGCCACTAGTTTCGTAACCAGTGGCCTCAACTTTAATTATTTACTATTATTATCATAATATTATAAAGTGAAAGTGTGCATTTGTATAGTATTTGAGGTTAGATGAATGCTGAGAGAAAAGTTAGGCCAGAACATTAATCATGTAAAGAATTGGAGTATTAAGTGTGGGTGTATAAGTAGAGGTGTTCACTGCCACTGGTTTCGTAACCAGTGGCTTGAACTTTTAAACAATAAAATGTTTTCATCTTATTACAAATTATATTTTGATGTATTGAGATATGTAATTAAATATTAGGCATCTCGTATTATTTTAAATTTCATTAAAGATTATGCTAATTGGAAGAACTTAGGAAATCCTTAGGCTTGAACTTAAGGAAATTGATTATAGTTTTGAGTGTTTATAGACTCGTTAACTTACAAATTATGCACATATACTTGATAGATTGGAAGGGTTCGGAGGCATTGAGGAAAGAAAAAGTATTGGAGAAGTAGCTTTTTCGCTTCGGTTCTTCGGTGGAGGTAGGTTATGGTTTGTTCTATTTGATAGATAAACTCGTAATAGCGATTGATATGCATTGAATGATATTGTGAAGTTCTCTATGTACTTGACTGTGTGATTATGTGGCTTGGTTGTGTGGTTTGTGATTGGTCTAAAATCCTGAGACCGTGAGATTTATAATCTGAAAACCTCTCTATTGAAGTTATGCCTTGAATAAAGAGGGCTTGATGTAATATTATTAATGAACTGAAAAGTAGTGATAATAAATGATAAATTAATAATATTATTGGATCGGAGTGTCACGTTCCGACACGGTATTTTTGGATCGGAGTGTCACGTTCCGACACGGTATTTTTGGATCGGAGTGTCACGTTCCGACACGGTATAATTGGATCGGAGTGTCACGTTCCGACACGGTAACCTTAAAGGAAAAAGATATTGAATTAACTTAATGTACTCAATCTCAATGGACGTATTTCCCAAACGAGTGTGATGTAGAGGCATGTGTCCTCGTGTGTGTGCTTGATATTGTTATTGATTACGTACTTGCTTTAACTGTTACTTGTTCATGTTGTGGTTTCTTATCACCTGCTAAGTGCTATAGTTGACTTTATACTATTATTCATTGTATATTAGTTTCTATTTTGGGTTGGCCGATGATACCTACTCAGTACGTGTCCGTTGTACTGACCCCTACTTGTGTTTCTTCGTTTTTCTTTTGTGGAGTGCAGCAAGTGTACCATCGACTTCGACTCGCCCTCAGCTCTAGCCAGTCTCCAGCACATCAGATTTCAGGGTGAGCTATTCCTTCTAGCTCGTGCTGGATTCTCTCAGTTATGGCGTGATGTCCTTGAATTTTGGACATGGACCATCATATTTACTTATTTTGGGGTCTCTAATACTTTTAGACTTGATATGTTAAGAACAGATGTCCTTGATGTGATGACTTTCAGATTTTGGGGATAATATGTAATAGACTTTAGAGGTTTATTTGATTGGTTACTTTAATAAGTTTTGGAGCTTCCGCATTATTATTGTTAGTCGTAGTTAAATTATTGGTATATGTTGGGGTTTAGATTCCTTGGTCCGCCCACTTAGGAGGTGAAGTGTGGGTGTCACTCATGACTTAATTTGGGTCGTGACAAACTTGGTATCAGAGCTTTAGGTTCGATGATCTCATCACACAAGGATAGGTCTATTAGAGTCTTGCGGAACGGTACAGGGACGCCTTTACTTTTCTTCAAGAGGCTATAGGACTTTAGGAAAACTCACATTTTTCTTTCTTTCTGCTATTACTTGAATCCAATTGGTATATAGGTGATACAAATTGGTATCTGACCTTCTTCACTCTATCTCGCAGATGGTCAGAACTAGAGCAACAGGTGTGACAACACCAACACCGGCAAGACAGGGTACGCCTGAGCCAACCGTTGGGGCTGCAGCTCGAAGGGAAGCAGTGGCAAGAGGCCGTGGTAGAGGTCGCGGGAGAAGGCCCACTAGAGGCAGAGGACAAACACCTGGTCCAGCTAGGGATAGAGTGGTGACTCATCCACCGAGTGACGAGGTAGTGAGAGAGAGTGACGAAGGGGAAGATGAGCAGATTCAAGAGAAGGAAGTACCACCCCAGCCTACTCCAGAGATGATTAATCAGGTTCTCACTTATCTTAGCGGGTTATCTGATCATGGGCAGGCACCCCCAACATTTTCTTCACTAGCACCTCAAGTTCAGGGAGTACAACATACAGCCGATGTGGCTCCTCGCATGGATGCGTCCTTGGAAACAGACACGTTTCCCCGATTGACTACAAGGCCTATAATGACTAGTGACCAGCATGATCTCTTTATTAAGTTCTTAAAGCTGAAACCTCCAGTTTTCAAGGGTACTGAATCTGAAGATGCTTATGATTTCCTGGTTGATTGTCATGAGTTGTTACATAAGATGGACATAGTGGAGCGATTCGGTGTTGAGTTTGTGACCTACCAGTTTCAAGGGGATGCCAAAATGTGGTGGCGGTCTCATGTGGAGTGTCGACCAGCAAAGGCACCACCTATGACTTGGACAACATTTTCTAGCTCATTTATGGAGAAGTACATACCCCGGACTTTGAGGGACAGAAGGAGAGATGAGTTCCTGAACATAGAGCAAGGAAGGATGTCTGTTGCAGCTTATGAGGCTAAATTTCGTGCGTTATCCAGGTATGCCACTCAGCTTTGCTTCAGTCCGCAAGAGCGGATTCGCCGCTTTGTAAAGGGATTGAGGTCAGATTTGCAGATCCCAGCTTTACAGGTAGCTGCTTCTGCAAAATCTTTTCAGGAAGTGATTGATTTTGTGATAGAGGTAGAGGGGGTGAAGCCGGATGACTTCACCAAGGTGTCAACATTTAAAAAGTTTCGTAAGGGAGGTGAGTTTAGTGGTTCGTACTCCAGAGGGCAGAGTTCAGGGGGCTATCCACCCCGTCCTATTTAGTCTTCATTGTAGGCTTCAGTTGAGGGTCCGTTGCGGACCAGTCAACCTTTTTCTGAGTTTGGGGGTTACCTCCAGTCTTCTTCGTCTTCACAGAGACCTACACTCGACTCTAGGACTTGTTATGGATGTGAAGAGGCCGGACATATCAAGAAATATTGTCCAAAGCAGAGTCAGGCTCGGTACGATCAGAGTTACAGATCCCCAGCAGTTAGAGGTAGAGGTGGTCATGGTAGAGGCCGTCATTCTGGAGGACGTGGTGGCCAAGGTAATGATGGTCACCAGTTCAACCGGGGTGGCGGGCAGGTTGGAACTACTGGAGCGCAGCCCGGTAGAGGCAATGGACAGACAGGTGATAGGGCACATTGTTATGCTTTCCCCGGGAGGTCAGAGGCAGAGACATCTGATGCTGTTATCACAGGTACTCTTCTGGTCTGTGATCGCATGGCTTCTATATTGTTTGATCCTGGATCCACATTTTCTTATGTATCTTCCTCGTTCGCTACTGGTCTTGATTTGCATTGTGATTTGCTTGACATGCCTATTCGTGTCTCTACTCCTGTTGGTGAGTCTGTGATAGTGGAAAAGGTGTATAGGTCTCGCCTTGTGACTTTTGTGGGGGGCGAGACTTATGTAGATCTGATTATTCTAGAGATGGTTGATTTTGATGTAATTTTGGGTATGACTTGGCTTTCTCCAAATTTTGCTATCTTAGATTGTAATGCTAAAACTGTGACCTTGGCCAAGCCTGAGATAGATCCACTAGTGTGGGAGGGTGACTATATTCCCGCCCCAGTTCGTATTATCTCTTGTCTTCGTGCTAAGAGGTTGGTGAGTAAGGGTTGCTTAGCCTTCTTGGCACATCTCAGGGATGATACTTCCAAAGTGCCTTCAATCGAGTCTGTTTCGATAGTCCGTGAGTTTACAGATGTTTTTCCTTCCGACCTACCTGGTATGCCACCAGATAGAGATATTGATTTTTGTATTGACTTGGAGCCGGGGACTCGCCCCATTTCCATTTCACCTTATAGAATGGCCCCAGCTGAGTTAAGGGAGTTAAAGGCCCAACTGCAGGAATTGTTAGGTAAAGGTTTTATTAGACCGAGTACATCTCCTTGGGGTGCTCCAGTTTTATTTGTGAAGAAGAAGGATGGTAGTTTTCGGATGTGCATAGACTACAGACAGTTGAATAAGGTAACCATTAAGAACAAGTACCCCATTCCTCGCATTGATGACTTGTTCGATCAGTTACAGGGTGCTTGTGTTTTCTCTAAAATTGATTTGAGGTCCGGTTATCATCAATTGAAAATGCGGGCAACGGACGTTCCAAAGACTGCTTTTCGAACCAGGTATGGGCATTATGAATTCTTAGTAATGTCCTTTGGACTTACGAATGCCCCTGCTGCTTTCATGAGCCTAATGAACGGAATTTTTAAGCCATATTTAGACCTCTTTGTTATTGTATTCATTGATGATATCCTGATATACTCGAAGAGCAGGAGGGAACACGAGGAGCATTTGAGAATTGTATTAGGGTTGTTGAGGGAGAAAAAGCTTTATGCCAAATTCTCCAAGTGTGAGTTTTGGCTCGATTCAGTGTCCTTCTTGGGGCACGTGGTTTCTAAGGATGGAGTGATGGTGGATCCCTCTAAGATTGAAGCAGTGAAGAGTTGGGTAAGACCTACTAATGTTTCAGAAGTAAGGAGCTTTGTTGGTTTAGCTAGCTACTACCGCCGATTCGTACAAGGATTCTCTTCCATTGCTTCCCAGTTGACCAATTTGACCAAGCAGAATGTTCCATTTGTATGGTCGAATGAGTGTGAAGAAAGCTTCCTGAAACTCAAGACCTTGTTGACTACTGCACCGATTCTTGCCTTGCCCGTGGAAGGTAAGAACTTCATTGTTTATTGTGATGCATCTTATTCTGGTTTGGGTGCAGTGCTAATGCAGGAAGGAATGTAATTGCCTACGCTTCAAGGCAATTGAAAGTGCATGAACGTAACTATCCAACTCATGATTTGGAGTTGGCTGCAGTGGTATTTGCTTTGAAGCAGTGGAGGCATTATCTATATGGGGTCAAGTGTGAAGTGTATACAGATCATCGCAGTTTACAATATGTGTTCACCCAGAAGGATTTGAATTTGAGGCAGAGGAGGTGGATGGAGTTATTGAAAGACTATGATATTACTATTTTATATCACCCGGGAAAGGCTAATGTTGTGGCGGATGCCCTAAGTAGAAAAGCAGAGAGCATGGGTAGTTTAGCCCACTTACAGGTTTCTAGACGCCCATTGGCTAGAGATGTGCAAACTTTGGCTAATGACTTTATGAGGCTGGAAATACTTGAAAAAGGAGGATTTTTGGCCTGTGTGGAGGCAAGATCTTCTTTTCTTGACAAGATCAAGGGAACGCAGTTTGAGGATGAGAAGTTAAGTCGAATTCGAGATATGGTGTTGCGGGGAGAGGCTAAGGAGGCTGTGATTGACGAGAAAGGTGTTTTGAGAATTAAGGGGCGGGTGTGTGTGCCCCATGTTGGTGACTTGACTCATACTATTCTTGCAGAGGCTCATAGTTCGAGGTATTCTATACATCCTGGTGCAACCAAGATGTATCGTGATCTGAAACAACATTATTGGTGGAATAGAATGAAGCGTGACATTGTTGATTTTGTTGCCCAATGTCCGAACTGTCAGCAGGTAAAGTATGAACATCAGAGGCCTGGAGGGTCACTTCAGAGAATGCTTATTCTGAAATGAAAGTGGGAAAGAATTGCAATGGATTTTGTGGTTGGTCTTCCAAAGACATTGGGTAAGTTTGATTCTATTTGGGTAATTGTTGACAGGTTAACTAAGTCTGCTCACTTCATTCCGGTCAAGATGACTTACAATGCAGAAAAGTTAGCCAAACTCTATATCCGTGAGATTGTTCGATTGCATGGAGTTCCAATTTCCATCATATCAGATAGAGGTACGCAATTTACTTCTAACTTTTGGAGGACCTTGCATGCTGAATTAGGTACTAGATTGGATCTTAGTACCGCATTTCACCCTCAGACTGATGGACAGTCTGAGCGAAAAATTCAAGTGTTGGAGGATATGCTTCGTGCGTGCGTGATAGATTTTGGTGGTCATTGGGATCAATTCTTACCTTTAGCAGAGTTTTCGTACAACAATAGCTACCACTCGAGTATTGATATGGCCCCATTTGAGGCATTGTATGGGAGGAGATGTAGGTCTCCCATTGGCTGCTTCGATTCATTTGAGGTGAGGCCTTGGGGTACTGATCTCTTGAGGGAATCATTAGAGAAAGTGAAATTCATTCAGGAGAAGCTTTTAGCAGCTCAGAACAGGCAGAAGGAGTATGCAGATCGAAAGGTCAGGGACTTGGAGTTCATGGAGGGTGAGCAGGTCTTGCTAAAGGTTTCACCCATGAAGGGTGTGATGCGGTTTGGTAAGCGAGGTAAGCTTAGTCCAAGGTACATTGGGCCATTTGAAGTTCTTAAGCGCGTAGGGGAGGTGGCCTATGAATTGGCCTTGCCTCCAGGGTTGTCAGGGGTGCACCCGATATTTCATGTGTCCATGCTGAAAAAGTACCATGGTGATGGAAACTACATTATTCGTTGGGATTCAGTACTGCTTGATGTGAATCTGTCTTATGAGGAGGAACCTGTAGCTATTCTAGATAGGGAGGTCCGCAAGTTGAGGTCAAAGGAGATTGCATCTATCAAGGTTCAGTGGAAAAATCGGCCAGTTGAAGAGTCCACTTGGGAGAGTGAGGCGGATATGCAAGAAAGATATCCACATCTTTTTGTTGATTCAGGTACTCTTTCTTACCTTTGCCTCCTTTTGATCGTTCGAGGACGAACGATGGGTAAATTGGTATCTAATGTAACAACCCATTTTATTATTTTGAGTATTAGAGCTTTTATTGTATAAAATACTCTTCCGACATATTTTAAATGAGTGTTTTGGACTATTCGTAACTACAATTATGAAATTAGTGGGGTAGTTTTAATAAATTACTTAGTTGGTGGTTAAATAAAATAACATAAAATTAATAATGGGTCACTTTTACTATTTTTATAATTGATCTTGTATAACAATTAGGGTTATAAACAATCAGTAGAAGAAAAAAAAAAGAAAGTTGAAGAGACGCAATCGGAGAACAAGATTGAAACGACGGCTAAAGGTATTTCATGAATTTTTCCTTACTTTGCAAAAAGATGAATAGATGATAATGTAGGAAAGTTATAATAACATGTTAGTGTAGGAATTATTATATTATAGTGTTGAAATTGAATGGAGTTAGGGTTGGTGTCAGCGATGTAATCAGCTTAATAATGGGTCGAGCAGTTAATTTATTATTATAAGGTTAATTGTTAAAAAGAAAGAGGCGAACACGTGAATATTTATTAACAGATGATAAACTAACGTGATGAGGATTCATATTGTTGTAGCTGGACCGCTGGAATTGAAGTGAAACTATTGAATTTCCTTTGGTTAGAATATTAGTCTTAAGATTTGAGGGAGACAAATAGTGGTGGGTAATAATTGCCATGATGATTGGCAATGATGAGATAATGATAACCTAAAGGTTTGATTATTATAGAATATGCTAAATTCAACTTAGGATATAAATTATGTATCCTAGTTACTGATATTAACGAGTGACCTTTGATGTTCGCGAGTCTGTTTATATGTTATCACATTATAATCTAAGTTGTAACTTATTTAGATAGATAATTAAATATCGAGTGTATTATATTATTTGAATATCATTAAGGTTATGTTATTGGGAGAAATTAAGGTTTATCCTTAGGCTTGAACATTAGGAAGTTTGAGTTGAGCAAGTGATTGGATAATAATGTAGGATGGTCTTAGATGCTGTAATTTTATTTATATATGTGAGTGACAATCTTCATAAGTAGGGATAGTACGTTGGGTTCAGAAGTAGCGTCACTGGTTTCATAACCAATGGCCTCAACCTTAATTATCTATTATTATTATTATTATATTCTAAAGTGGGAGTATTAATTGGCATATGTATAGTAATTGTTGTCAGATGAAGGTTGAGAGAAAAGTTAGGCCAAACAGAGTAGTGATCGGTAGCACACGTTAATATTTATATGTTAAAATTGGATTGGGTCTAGGCTGGACATATAGTAATATGGGTGTCTATGGACTCATTTACTTATGGATTATGCATGTTTAATAGATTGTAAACGTTTGGAGGCATTGAGGAAAGGAAAAGCTTTGGAAAAGTAGCTTGCTTGACTTCGGTTCTTCGGTGGAGGTAGGTTATGGTTTGTTCTATTTGATAGATAAACTCTTAATAGCGATTGATATGCATTGACTGATATTGTGAAGTTCTCTATGTACTTGACTGTGTGATTGTGTGGCTTGATTGTGTGGTTGTGATTGGTCTAAAATCCTGAGACCGTGGGATTTATAATCTGAACACCTCTCTATTGAAGTTATGCCTTGAAAAAAGAAGGCTTGATGTAATAATATTAATGAACTGAAAAGTAGTGATAATAAATGATAAATTAATAATATTATTGGATCGGAGTGTCACGTTCCGACACGGTATTTTTGGATCGGAGTGTCACGTTCCGACACGGTATAATTGGATCGGAGTGTCACGTTCCGACACGGTAACCTTAAAGGAAAAAGATATTGAATTAACTTAATGTACTCAATCTCAATGGACGTATTTCCCAAACGAGTGTGATGTAGAGGCATGTGTCCTCGTGTGTGTGCTTGATATTGTTATTGATTACGTACTTGCTTTAACTGTTACTTGTTCATGTTGTGGTTTCTTATCACCTGCTAAGTGCTATAGTTGACTTTATACTATTATTCATTGTATATTAGTTTCTATTTTGGGTTGACCGATGATACCTACTCAGTACGTGTCCGTTGTACTGACCCCTACTTGTGTTTCTTCGTTTTTCTTTTGTGGAGTGCATCAAGTGTACCATCGACTTCGACTCGCCCTCAGCTCTAGCCAGTCTCCAGCACATCAGATTTCAGGGTGAGCTATTCCTTCTAGCTCGTGCTGGATTCTCTCAGTTATGGCGTGATGCCCTTGAATTTCGGACATGGACCATCATATTTACTTATTTTGGGGTCTCTAATACTTTTAGACTTGATATGTTAAGAACAGATGTCCTTGATGTGATGACTTTCAGATTTTGGGGATAATATGTAATAGACTTTAGAGGTTTATTTGATTGGTTACTTTAATAAGTTTTGGAGCTTCCGCATTATTGTTGTTAGTCGTAGTTAAATTATTGGTATATGTTGGGGTTTAGATTCCTTGGTCCGCCCACTTAGGAGGTGAAGTGTGGGTGTCACTCATGACTCAATTTGGGTCATGACAGATTCATCCCATTAATTATATATATGATGGTATAAAAAAATATTAAGCAAAGATAAAATATATAGTTTACACCACACGAACAGAAATAAATCAATCAAGATGAAACTCAAAAACTGAGTTTACTTAATCTAAGTATCTAATAACTTTTTTTTAAGTAAAACATAAGTGAGGGAAACTATCTACTAACTTATAGCTTGTCATCCAAGATAGTTGGATACCTTGTAGTTTACTAAAAAATTATGTGAAGTTTGATTAAAAAAAAGTATGAAAATGTATTTATTTTTTTCATCATATTAATGTGAGAAACATTTCAATTTCTAATATTTAGGGTTCGTTTGGTCAGAATAAATTATCCCAAAATTATTTATGTCAAAATCAATTATTTCAAAGATTGTTATCGCATATTCAATGTGTGATAAAAATAACATTATAATTTTGGGATAAGTTATTCTGTGATTTTATCCAAATCAAACATGAGATAAACTCATTCTAAAATTAATCCCAAAACTAGTTAATCCTTATCCCTCGTACCAAATGAGCTATTAAGGTGTGTTTGGTATGAAGACTTGAAAAATGTTTTCTTATTTCTCATGTTTGGTTGACCAAAATTTTTAGAAAATATTTTTTCTAGGAATTGTTTTTTTAAAATAAAGAAAATAACTTCCTTTATGGAAATAGGGGAAAACAAGTTCGATAAGTGACAATCTATGTTTATTACATCATCCCCGCTCACCCAAATTCCTCAAACTCCTATGTAACAATCGGGTTCCGTCGTTATAGAAAAAGCCAACAGGGAAAAATTTTGGGTCTGAAAATTTTTTCGTAGTAACTTGGAATTTCACAACCTAGTCCAAATTGGACGAAATTGGAGTCTTTGAGGTGTGGGGAAATCAGGTAACAATCGGGTGACTTATTTATGATTTTGATTACATGAGTAATTAGATAAGTCGTTAAGGAATCTGTACGACTTTACGGAATTGAATTCGGGTGAGTAGAAATCCCGGAATCGATCTTAGCGTGAACGATATTTTCTGAGCGTCGTTGGTTAAAGGTGTGTTTTGAAATGGGTGTCTTGGAATTATTAAAATAGCTCACTTTTTCGTGCAACCCGCTTTGGCAGGGATTTTGGTAGCTCTGGCGGGGCCGTTGTAGCGGGGTGAGGGTCGTTGTGGCGGGCCAAACGCGACTTAAAGTCGTAATAAACCCCAAAAATGTTTTATTAGGCACTTTTCGACTTTGAGAGCTAAGGAACAATCCTAAGTGTTTTCTTGAGCGTTTTCCACCATTCTTGAGGCTAAAAGTAAGATTTTAACTCACCGAATCTGTTTTTCGATTCGTAGAACGTAATCTAATGGGTAAATATCGATGAGGGGAGGGTTTTGATCTAGAGTCTATGATGGAAACAACCCGAAATTGGATAATTAGGATCATGGGTTGATCTAGGGTTTGTTAGAATTGTTAGTGATCCGGGTAATTAGTGATTGTTTATTGATTCTCGTATTATATTGATTGTTTGTAGACCAAGAACAAGCGAAACGAATCCGAAAAAAGAAGGATAAAGTTTCTTAGGGTTTGAAGCTTGTTTTGAGGTAGGTGATGGTTCTGATTCTATGATTGTGTGATGTATGTTTGTTCTTGCTTCATTATTATACATGTATGTATGCGAATGTTGCATTATTGATCACACTTGTTGTAAATGAGATAGATGAATAACTATATGCCATGAATCACTTCTTGATTGTATGATTATTGAGAATATACTTGTGATTGTGGTGTGTTGATTGGATCGGATACCACGTTCCGGTATACTAATTGGGATCGATTGCCACGTTCCGGCATAATTATGGGATCGATTGCCACGTTCCGGCATAATTATGGGATCGATTGCCACGTTTCGGCATAAACATTGGATCGGATACCATGTTCCGGTTTGCTAACAGTTTGGGTTTGAGTTCCATGAGAGGACAAATGACTTGTGATAAATGTATATTGTTGAGCATGTGATAATCAATATTGTATATGTTCGGTATGTTGCATGTTTGTAATATTGTATTGACTTGCTTATGTTACACTTAGTGGGATAGCCGCGTGATCCTACCAGTACACTGTGGTTGTGTACTGATACTGCACTTGCTCTTTCTTAGTTGAGTACATGACATCTTCAAGCGGCAATTGACAGACCTCGCTTAGAAAATCAGTGAACATTGTTCGAATTCAAGGTGAACCGATTCTTCCGGGCTGCCATGAGTTCTCGTTCGTCTATGTCATATTTCAGACTTAGACTTTTCTAGTTGGTTATTAGTTGTTAGTTTGGGGTTGTGACCCTTCTTGTTTAGACTTTGGTTCTCTGTTAGATGTTTTGGTACATTGACTTTCAGGTTCTAAGTGTGTTTTCCACATTGTTTAGTTGTTAGATCTTTTGAAAGTTTATGAGAACTTCAGTTTCTAGACATTATTCCTGTTTTCATATCCTTAAATGCTTTAGTTTTTGGTTTAGTTGCTTGGTTTGGGTTGTAGTAGTGGTTCTCCCACTGGAGGGTTAGTGTGAGTGTCAATCACGACGGTCTGGATCGTGCATCCTACCTCTTGACCATCTCACCTCTGCCACCCTCGAGGCTACATTCCCATCCCCTCCCACCCCATAGTGTTTTTCTAGATTATATATATAAATACTCATACAATGATACAATATATTTTTTTTTAATTTCCCTAAACTTAGAAAATATTTTCTATGAAAAATAATCTCCTTCTACCACTACTAAAAAAACTGTGAATAGCGACCTAAAAATACCGACCTCCGGAGGTCGNTGTGTTTTGCAGACCAAAAATAATAATTAAAAAATAGAAAAACATTGATAATGATAATAATCCATATTTTCCAACCAAATTTTTTAATAAATAAATGGGAAAGAAAAATGTGATAGAATTAATGCATTTTAGTTGCCACTAAAGTCAAATAATTTATTTTGGAAAGAAATTGATGGAATATACCGTAAAATTGGTGTACAGAATTATTTTTAATGAATTAAAATTGTGAACAAAATGCCGAATAGATAGCTCTCTGATTGAATCGGATCAGAAGACACGACTAGTTAGAACTTAGAATATTATGACGCCACAACTTGGGCGAACTTCCCATCACCAAGTGAGATGGTCGATATTATTTTTAATTCCATGAAACATAAGCATAAATTGCATGTTGGTTCTTCAAATGAGTTGATTTTTAATTTATGCCCTTCAAATGAGCTGCCCTTTAAATTTTGTCATTTTAACTATCAAATTACTTTTGCCTAATATTAAAGTATAAGTTCTTTAGAAACTGAAGTCATGACTAAGTATAGCTTACGGATCTTATGATACAAAAATATAAATTTATTTCTCTTAAAAGAATTATTTTTACAAGGGATATAAATTAATGACCACCACAATAGGAAAAGAAATGCAAATAATCCAAATATGACATGTTTTGGAGGGTTAATGACCCATTAATTATCAGCTCGATTCATATTAACCTTCCCAATTAATCAAATAAATTATTAAAAAAATAATTAAATTTGAAAAGATTTGAACGAATTGAGTCATCATTCATATTTAGTCCATTTTAGTTAAACCCAAGTCCAAGTAATCTTTTTATTTATTCAAATTCTATTTAACCGGTCTATTTGACTACAAGTGACATCCATAAAGTTGATTAAGCATCGATCGAGCTGATTAACGGAAATTATTTTATAATATAAGATCTTAAAAGGGTACAAATCATATAGTGAAATCTTTTTTCATGTTTATTTAATTTGTGAAAGATACCAAAAAGATTGTTTTGGATTTAGCACTCTATAGTCTCTTTGAAAATAATGCATAATTTGGGGTTTTCTTTTCTTCTCAATACAAATTTATCAAGGTACAAATAATTTAATATCAACATAATTACACAAAATTTCGTGTTTGAAGAAAATCATGGCAAGAAATAATATAGTTATAAGTTAAATCATTATACATAATTTCAAAATGTAACACTTCTTTCATGTGTTTGGTATGGAGGAGTATGGACAATAATAATCCTCCCCCCTCCCCCTCCCCAACCCCACCAAGTACAATAATTTTCTTCGAAAAGATAATGAAAAAGACATTTTTAATTAGCAAAATTATTGATCATGATATGTCATTAAATCATAATTAAGGTGTGTGGGGTATAGAGGGAAATACCCCTCCCCCCACTCCTATGTCAGCTGCACCCCAATACAATTACAGTAGGTCTGTTGATGGGCATGATATATTGAGTGGAGTCAAATCATACACTAAAGGATACAAAAAGTAGTTTTTTTTAGGGGAGCAGAGAATTCTGCTCCTTGATTAAGCGATTAGAACCTTGATTATGAATAAATCGTAATATGAATAGTCAGGAGCGAGGAAGTTGTTTGTCGACCGGGGGACTCATCCTCAATGCCGTTTAGGCTCTCCAGTTCAGAGACGACTAGACATCTCGCAGAGCGACTCTCAACGAGGATGTTGAAACTGTTCGAAAAAAGAAGAAGGTGGAGCCAGTGTATCGACACTATAAGAAAATAAGAAATTAGTCACATAATTTATTAGTAATTCTTAGCTAATTATGTGTCGCTAAAAATAATTTTAGCTAATTGAATTTTCCTATAACTCGTCGTTAATTCGTAGTTAAATGAAATCAGCATTATAGGACTTTTGTTGTTAATTAGCTATAAAATTCTGTTTGTCCCCAAATTTTTATTTTCTAGCAGTGTGGAAGAGGTTCATCGTTGAAATACTATATTATATATAAGGTTAGTTTTTATTTCTTTTTAAGATTATATATAATAAATGTTGAATCTCCTTAATTTTTTTATGTTTACCTTTTAAATTTCAATCTCCCTTAATAAAAATGTTAACTCTATAACTGCCACAACCTCACCCCAACCCCTTCATACACCTACTATTTTGAAAATGTTGGCAACTTTTTAACAATTGGTGCATTTTTGTACAAAGGTGGAATTTTTTTTTATTCAGATATTCGATTGAAACAAAGTTTAATTTGAATATTTAAATGAAATATCTTAACATATTTAATAGATTAACTTCATACTAAGACAAGTTAAAGTATTTGTTATCATAAAAATGCCAACTAATATCATAATAGCAAACACCTTTTTGTTCCTATTAACAAAACATTCCTTTTTCTCCAATTTTTCACCTAGCATGATGAAATTGAATTTACTCCGTTTTTCGAAAAATAAGTGGTCATGGGTCGAGGTCGGGAGATTAAAATTTGAATCTCAAATCGGGGTTGGAAGTCTGACTAGGGTAGGAAATTGGAATCCCATGTTTGAACCCATTTCAGGTGGTGAGATTTAAGAATTTTTTTGAAAAATATTCCCTAATTTAAGGAAATTTCCCCCTTAATTACATTATGTATGAAATTTATTTTTCTTAGATTAGAGAAAAATAAGTCCATTTAATAATTATTTTTCAAAATATGAGAAAATTAAAAAGTATTTTTTTTTTATAACAACCACACTCTTAGATGTTTCTACACCCATACGTAATTTAAGGGGAGTATGATTGATGATTACTGATGTATTATTCATATTTTATGATAGATAATATAAATTGATCTACATTTGACCCACTTTTAAATGATTGGATAACAAACTCATTTAAAATGAATTGAATCGAACGAATACGCCTAAATTATACCCATTTTGCAATCCATATATACTCCTAAAGTTGCTATGCGCTACCTACTCATACAATAGAATTTCTCTAATGATGTCAAATGACAAAAATACCCTTAAATAAAATAAGATGACAAGCTAACAACCCTAAGTTGCTCACCCTTTGTGGCTTCTATATAAGAGATAATTTTGTGAAATAATGAACATGTAGGGATTTTTACCTAAAAACAGAAAATATTATCTTGAATTATTCCTAAAATATACTCCCTTCGTTTTACAAAGAATGGTCTAGTTTGACTTGACACGGAGTTTAAGAAAATAAAAAAGACTTTTGAATCTTGTGGACATAAATTAAAGTTATGTCAAATGTACAAAATTGCCCTTTAATCTTGTGGTCTTAAACATGTCACGTGGAAAGCTGAAATTAAAATGTTACCAAAAAAAGAAAGAGATCATTCTTTTTGAAACAGACTAAAAAGGAAAGGAGGTCATTCTTTTTTAAACGGAGGGAGTATATGTTTACATGCAAATAACCTTAGTGCAAATATTTGCACAACTTAGGCATGTTCGGTTCGATACCAAAAAAAATATTTTTCGCAAAAAAAATTAGTGTGAAATGGAGAAAAAAACATATTGAATATCATACCTCTAGTGTGAAATCAAAAAAGTAAATAGAATTTTCTGTCAAGCTAAGTTGAAAAAAATAGTTTCATTCGAAAATTTGTGTCACGATCCAAAAATGGACGTGATGGCATTCGTCTTCTCCCACCAAGACAAGTCAGCCTAAAACTCAACCATTACAATAAAATGTGGAAATTTCATAATCAACTCAAAAATATCCCCAAAATCTGGTTGTCACGTGTACAAGCCTTTAACGTGTTATAACAAAGTTGAAAGAAAATACATGTTTCAAATGTCATTGTTTCTAGAATAGAACAAGATCATAATTAAGGAGAAAGAAGGTCCGCTGAAATGACAAGCAGCTACCTCACAAACATCCACAAGAAGCCTCAGACAAGGAGAAGAGAAAATATCACAAAGATCCGGGCTAGTAACCTACAAAAATAATGTAGTAGCAAGGGGTGAGTACCAAACCACACGGTACTCAGCAAGTAAACCTCTAAACACAAGTTAAGGGGATAGAATACGGGTACTCCTTACACCCCAACCGAACCTCCACAACTACAACCTGCATAAAATCAGCCCAACCTAACAGTTCACAATTTATAAGCACATATCTCGACAACACATTCTAACAATCACATATACTCAATAACAAGCTCAATATTCATCAATTACAACCTCCACAACTACAACCTGTTTTAAACCAGCCCAACCTAACAGGTCATAATTTACATAGCACACAACTCAACAACAACACTCTAACAATTACATATCCTCAATAACACGCTCAATATTCATCAATCAAAGTTCCATAGAAAGGCACTCACAAGATCACCAAAACACAATATCAAGTTCACTAATGATAAATATGTGCAATGCAATGGAATGCAATGTCAAGTATAGTGATGTATGTTTGACCTAGTGATACACACCTGCTGTCTCTCAGTCCGGGACCCATGGGGGACATATCTGTCCAAGCATCCATCGCGGCGCGCGATACGACCCTCGATAATAGTAACCATCACGGTGCGCAATACGTCCCTCGAAATATAGTATCCATCGCGGCGCGCGATACGTCCCTCGAAATGGTACATCCTCTTTAATTTCTTATTCTTTCTCAATTCACATAACATTTGTCACAACCATGTCTCAGAACCATGCAAATGACATGTTCACACAAATAATGATGAGATGACCATTTTCATAACATTGCACAATTCACAACAACACATTCATGATACAACATCGACAATGATTCAACAAGCCTTTCAAACCATTCTCAACACATCACACACAAACAATTAATCATATTGCTTTTTATTACCCCTTTTTCATCATTAGAATTAATCAATGTGGACAAGTCAACTCATCACCAAGTCTCATTACCCCCAAACACATATTACAAGGAAATACACGAATTTCATACACTTAACAAGGGTTTAGAAATCCACTTGCCTCAAACAATCGAGCAATCACTCCGGTACATGAGCCTTCCTCTTTCATTGTACTTTCAAATCAATACAATCTATTCAAATCAATACCCACAATAAGACTTCAAAACTAACAACACTCATATTACTATGTGTTTAGCATTGACCCAAAAATTCACCCAATATAATCAAGTTCGTAAATCTTGATGCCAATTAACATATCAACTATTGTTGACACCCAATTTTGACCCTCCCCGATAGTAATTAATTCCCGAGCTTCTTAAAATTCTAAACAATTTGAAATAATTAGCTTTATAAAATTCAAAATAATTTTCAAGTCATTTTAAGTAGTTTTGTCATTTTTATAAATTTTAAAATAATAAACATGATATTTGTGTGTCTAATTAGTATATTTTATGAATGTTCGAAAATTGTCTCAAAACGATTTTAGTTTTATTTAAATATTTGGCTATTTGGTTTAAATTAATTAATAACTTATATTTCGAGTTAATTAGTTTATGATTAAGTTAATTATTATATAATTATGTGTCTAATTAGTATATTTTATAAATATTTGAAAATCATATCAAAAGATTTTTATTTCTTTTTAGCTAAGTGTCTTACTAACTTAGTTTAATTTAAATCATAATTACGATTTTTGAATTAATTTGTTCATGTTTAAGTTAATTATATTATTATCAAGTTAATTATTTTATTTCGTTAAGAATAAGAAGCTCGTTAATTAATTAACATTAAATTTATCTTACTTATTTATTTATTTATATTTTTAGCCACATTCTCCAAGTAAATCTGATTTGGTTAAATTCGTAATCCTAATCGGTTATAATTGCAATTCTTTTGGCCAAATCCTCAATTTAAAACCTAGCCATTTCATTACAATTTTAACCCATTTCCCACCTTGCACCCAATTCTTTTCTTGAGACCAAACTTGGGCCTTACTTCCAAGATCAACAGCCCATTATTTTTACCTTAGCAGCAGCCCAAATTCCCATTCCAATTCCCAGCCCAAATTCCATTCTAAAGAGACCCAACCCATCAATACATACGTACAGCAGCAGTACCAAACGACTAGGCCCCTATATGTCTTCTTCTTCGCGTACAGACGAGCAGTAACTCAGTACTGTTCCGGCAGTACGATCCCAGAAGCCAGGCACACGTTTCTCCCTTTTCCTCTTTCGGAATGGGGAGAAAATTTCAGAAAAGGATGTCTCCCCCAAATCGGTGAAAGAATTCGAATTTTGAATTCGGAATTGACCCCAAATTTCTATCGGAATTCCCCCCAAAATCTACCCTTTTTTCCTATATAATCATCTCTTCTATTATTTTGTAAGGGGGGGATTTTATTTTTATTTTTTTTGGTAAAAATTGAGAATCAAAAGGCGTGTTTTTTTTTAGTAGTGAACAAAAAATTTCTATTTTCTTCTTAGCGTTTCTTCCTTATTGCTGAAAACTCTGTCGGAATCTTGGGAGTCCTCCGGAGTCGCTAGTGAAATCTCGCTATCCTCTGCTCGTCTTGTCCCAGAACGCTGCTCCGAAGAAGGTAACCTCTCCTCTTCCTAAATTCATTTTGTCATCCTAGCTGAGTTTAGATGAGTGTTATGTGAATTTAATTCATTGTGTGATTTGCTTTGGTGATTCCTATTTATGATCTGCTTCTGCTTCTTTATGAGAGACATGGCTATGTAATGTTTAAAAAATGGATAAGTTTGAGATCTTATTCCTAGCTACTGTTTTCTTTCCCTTCTTCCTCATAGTATAATGCATAACATCTAGGATATAAATCTATTCAAGTGTCATATGCCATTGTTGCTTTAATTTCATACTATTTTGAAAAAATAATAGGTTGATGCATCATACCAAATTTGCCAAGAATTTTCCCTCTTTTCATACCTTGCAAATATGTGATGGCTTGTTACGAGCTTAATTAATTTGCCTAACTTTAGATTGCTTTCTTTTATGTATTGTTCTTGTTATTATAGCATGGAGATGTGAGGCATTCTTGAGCTTTCTGTTTCTATTGTTTATTATCCGAAAGTCTCAAAAGTGCTCATTTAAATTCATTGTTTGGAAATCTGATGCTATTTTGAGTATTATGTCATGAGTGATCTAGTTAATCCAAACATGACTTTACGCTCTTACCTTAATATCTTATCCGATTAGGCATATTTGTGAGTGCTTAGCAGACTTAAAAAATATGGTTGGATGTCTTCATTGATTAACCTTAGTATTGTAAATGCTTCTTGTTTATTTGGCCTGCTCCTTTAGCTTAGATTGAGCTTTATAAAGGAAAATCTCAACCAAGCAATCATGTGTCCAACTCCAACTTACTTTGATTATTTCCAACTAAGCATAATTATGTTAGAACATTTGGTTGATATTGTGTGAAATGCAGTTCATTGTTCTTCTCCTAGGTGATGAATATTTTTTTTAATTGAGTTTGTTAGCCCATCTATAGATATTAATTTATTTTCTCTTCTTTCGGTGCATATGATCAATCCGAGTCCATTTTGGACTCTCCCTTGCATATTCTTGAGTTGTTTCGAGTCTGCCTTGTCAAAGGAAACTGTCGGACAGCAAAGGAAATAGGTGTACAGGTTCCGAAAAGCTGAAAACAGGCCGAGATATGCATGTATACACCGATATACCTGGTGTATACACTGATATACGGGATTAAAATGGAAATACAGGTTGCGGGGGTCAAAATAGGTTGTATACATTTGATATACGGTTCAATATACAGGAAAATGGGCCGAAATGTGACCCGTATACATCGATATACACTTGGTATATACAGGTTCTCTAAGCCTAAGGAAATTTCAGCAGGCCCAAGATTTGGAGGATTTGGGCCAAAGGCCCAAATTTGATATTCCCTTTCCCTCTCTTGCTCATTTTATTGTATTTAACTAACACTCTAATTATCTTATGGTTTAATTTAATTAAATTCCCCAAGAATGGTCATTCCATTTTATTTTCAAATTAAAGTATACATATTTTATTAATCTTTATTTATTTATTTAAAAATTAGTCTTGTTGACATTTTAGGAACTATCCCCCTTTAGAAAATTTTCCTTTAGTTCATTCTCCCTTAAGATAAGAAAATGATAGAAATAGTAGTAGTAATAAAATAACAAGTTAGAATAAATGAGCTCTTTTTACTCAATTCAAATTTAAAAAAAAAAAATATATATAATAATTAGTTGAAGTAAATTAGTTCTTTTACTTCGTTAAATTTTCCGAATTAGTCAAGGTCGCGAGTTCTTTACTTAGTTAAATTCTAAAAAAAAAAAAAAAAAAAGTTAAAACAAATGAGTTCATTTACTTAGTTAAATTTCTTTTTTTTTTTAAAATAAAAAAATAAGTTAAAGTGAATAAGTTCTTTTACTTAGTTAAAGTTTTTTCTTTTTCAAAGGATTAGTTAATCATAAATGAATTCTTTTACTTAAGTTAAAATTTCAAAATTAGTCAAAATTATTTTTAGTCAAATCGCCAGTCAACCGCGAGTTAGCAGGCATTCCGAGGGCCTAACACCTTCTCGGAATGTACATTGAACTTCGAACCCTTTTATTTTCAATTGATTTTATCTGTTTAAATCTTTTGAAAACCTTTAATTTTTTCTTGATTTTTTACTAAAAATTAAGTGGCGACTCTAATATTTTGGAAATTCGATTTCTCTTAAACCATAAGTTTAATCGATTTTTCGAAAACTCAGTCATTTTTCCTTTTACATACCTTTTAAGTAAAACAACTATCATATTTTTCAAGTTTCAAGTCTAGGGTTAAATCCAATTTTCCCAATATTCGAATTTAAATGGTATTCACATAATATCATACACCTAATAATTAATTACATATCTCAATACATTAAAAACTGAATTTATAGTATAATAAACGACTAATAATATTAATTTCAAAGCCACTGTTACAAAAAACAAATCAGTGGCGGCGACATCATGACCCCACTGTCAAAATCTTGCCCTTTTTCATGTAAATCCCCATCTATAATTCATGATTCTAATGATTTCCTACTCGTCAGTGATTCAATTCCCTGGAATCCTTTCGCTAACAAACAAAAATCAAAGTTCTTATCAGTTCGTCCCCACCCAAACCAAAAATATAACATGCTACACACGGTCAAAACTTTCATTAAATAATAATATTAACACTGAACATTAAATAATTAGGTATAATTTAAAGTGGTAAATTTCACTAATTTAATTTAATTATATGGTATAACTGGTATAGGGTTTTAAATAAATGATCACTTTAGCCCATTAATTATCGATTACTCACAATTATCCATCAACTAATTAACTAAAGTCAACGAATACTTCGAAATTATCAAAAATGACCTTCGGGTCATTACATTATCCACCACTAAAAACCATGTTCGTCCTCAAACACAAGAAAGAAGAAGGAAGAATAACCGACGTTACCAAAAACCTAAGATATTATCTTCCAGAGTCAGTGTCCATCTCTCTAAATGAGCTCCTCCTTGAGGCCATTCCATCAAAATCAACTACTAAAAACTAAACTTTGGCAGATCTATAAATCAACTGTGATTATCAAGCCATAAACTAACTCATGAACCCAATTTAAACTCGAACCCACTGGAACTTAACACAACTATCATGACAAATCTTTTCTCACATAACCAAGATAAACTTCTAAATCAACAATGGCTACAATTATAAGTGAGCTTGAATCAACCACCAGACACCCATAATGCACAAACCATCACAGATTTTTATCAAGCTTCCCTTCTCACAACACAATCTTTCCATAAACTTAAACTATAAAAATATGATCCTTCGACATCAGATACTCCTCAAGGGAGGATCAAACTTATCTAGCCCAACGAAGGAAATGATTAAGTAAAATCCAACAAACGATACGCTTCAAAATGTAGAACCTTTAACAACACTTTTAGACAATTATTACTTTTCATAGCTCTTATACAAGGGCTTATAAGCAAGGTTATGCGTGTAGAACTATTGGTATACTTCAACTATCGCAAACAATACCAAATTTTCCATAACTGAAATGACCAAATCTACCCAAGAATTTCACCCTACCAAGAGGACAATCACAGGATCGGTACACTCGATCCACCACTAGGGATTCACCCATAGATATGAAAACAAGTGTGGGTATATGTAGTGAATCTCACTCCAAACCATATCCAAAACGAAGTAGATGCCAAAATCGAAGAACACTAGATACTCCTTTCATAGTGCCAATATCAAACATTTTCATTCATATGACTCCATCTCTTTAATTTGCTAGCTACCCACAATCCCCAATCTAGTCCCTGTTATAATTGCTCACATATTTGTTTTATCGAACCCCACATACTCTTCACATCATTCCACTAAAGCTCACACTCTCAATACTAACAACCATTATAATCACTACGGCCATTCACCTTACTCTCAAACCATCACTAGTATCAAAGTCTTCTTAACAAACACATTCTAGCCTTCAAAATTTCAGAACTATGGCTCCCTTTCATTCCATGTAAGCATTTCATGATAAATATGGATCCCACCCAAGGTTGATAGCATAAATTTTAAAATTGATAGAACATTTTCATCGAGGTAACACTATTGAATCACACACAATGTCAACTCCACGCAGTCTTTCACATACAATGTTTCAACTGCCATTCCAAACCTTCACATGCCTTATGCAAAAACTCTAAGAAATCCTTAGTCACTCTAATTAACTAAAGTCAATGAATACTTTGAAATTACCAAAAATGACCTTCCGGGTCATTACAATTTGTCCTATAAAATTGCGCAGAGAATGTTTTACCTTAACTAGGAAAATGATTGATTATAAGAGTCTAGAGCCAAAAGGGCAAAAAAAATTGTCAAAAATTCCAAAAGGGCACATCAAATTTTTTTTAAAACCAAAAGGGCAAAATCGCTCCTGACAAAGCGATTTCCCTCTAACACAATGACTAAAAATCGCTGCTTTTGTCCAAAAACTTTTTTTCTTTTTTTTTTTAATTAAAAATCACTACCACAACAGCTATTTTAAGTCGAATTTTTTTTTCCTTACACATCGCTGCAGGGGCAGCGTTTTTCATGCCTAGTGCTACTATTTTCATGTCTATTCATGCCTATTGTTAATTATTGATAATATAAAAATGCCTATATGAGCCTATTGTTAATTATTAATAATATAAAAATACCTATTCATGCCTATTGTTAACCAAAATCGTTGCTATAGCAGTGATTTTGAAGAAAAAAAGATTTTTTTTCTGAGAAGATCGCTGATTATTTTTTTTAACGGACGACGTCAACTTTTGTCAGAAGAAAATCGCTCCTGACGGAGTGATTTTGCCCTTTTGGTTAAATTTTTTTTTGATGTGCCGTTTTTGTTTTTTGAAAGAAAAAAGTTGCCCTTTTGGCTCCGGACTCTTGATTATAACGTGCAAATCAAATCACAATTAACATCCGATCAAAGTGAAAGCAAGGATTTTAATTTTGTGAATTTCTGAATTTTATAATAATGATTTTAAGAGATAATAACTGAATTTCAAATTTAATATTTATACATATTTAAGGAATTAATTAACACAAATATATTATTAAAATAAAATCTACTAAGTTTAAACTCGCATACAAGCTACTAGCTCCGCCCGTGAAATTGACTAAAAATCATAGAAAAAACAATACTTAATAGTGTTGCATGTGTTTTCGCTCATAGTGGTATATTATTCTCTATCAAGAAAATGTACCTATTTTTGATCCCTAACTATCAAAAATCACCTTGGAAGAGTCTTACAATGCACCCCAACATTCATCCAAGACATAAGTTTAACATGTGGTTGACATAATTAAAAGCGTTGTCAGAATTTAAAGGTTATGATTAACATTATAGAAGCAGAGACATAAGTTTTATTTAAAAAATATTTCTTAAATTTAAATTGATGATTATATGTCAGTATTCCAATAACTTGATGGTAAAGAACAATAGAAGCAAAATAGTCATTTCAAAATGCATATAAACAGTTTCAACTCTTTTTCTACTCTAAGTATATTAACTCTTTTTTTTTCACCTCGTGTCCAATATTTATATTTTTTCTTATGAAGACCGATATCTATATTAAAGTCCGATTAAAACTAAATTCACGCTAAAAATTTGCAGCTTTATTCTTCTTTTCTCCACAAAAGGTGGTAGTTTGATGAGAGTTTTTTCTTGTCGCTTGAATCGTTTAAGATTCTTTTTTTTTCAAAAAAATGTGAATGATGTCACATATTTTCAATTTATTCACCACCAATTTTCAACAATCGAGTACCCAAAATTCAAATGAATCTTTCCATTTAAAACTTTAATGATTAACTAATTTCTATTTTTCATCAAATTATCAGAATCGTTAAACAATAATCAATCATGTAATTTGAGGAGAACATGTAGCCACGTGAACATATATTTTGACAAATTCAAAAATAAAATTTGTATAATTTTAAAATGAATAGATAATAAAATGCTAAAATTGTCCTTGATAGTTGTCCCAGAATTTCACTCTTCTATATAGTCGAAATTATTGATATCAGTTAAGAATTTATCAACTTTTCTAAAAATTTATTTGTAAAAATTTCATTTTTCCTTAACGTATTCAATAGCCTTTTATGAAAAAATTAACACATATTTTGGAGGTGTAATGCAACTGCTTCATTTGCTTGGCCTTTCAAATGGCAATGAAATATGATCTAATAATATAAAATACTTTATATTGTAGGCATCTATTGAACTTTAATATTATTTTTTTTAATTTCTATTTATGTAATATTCTTTTCTTGTTGAAAGTTAATTTAGTTAATGTCTTAAGCTAAAATAACTAAAAAAAATTCAAAATAAAATTAAGATATTAAAAATTATACAAAAAACACTTTAAATTACAATTTTATTATGTTCCGATAAAAATTATACTTTTAAAAAATTAATATTCATATAATATAAATTATTATTATTTTTTAAAAATCACGTACTCCCTCCGTTTCTTTTTAGTTATCAATTGTCATGGTGCGCTTTTCGAAAGTCAATTTGACTAATTTTTAAAGCTAAGTTAGATTACATTAATTCAATTATTTAAAATAAAATTTAAATATTTAAAAATTATACGAAAAATATTATAAAATACAAGTTTATTCATATTAATATGATAAAAAAAAAATACACAATATAGGTGAGAGGATCATTGAGGTAACAATGACACACAAAACACCTAAAACTCTAAATTGCATCACTGCTCAAAAATGACATGAATTTTCATAAACAAGTTGAAAATACTCTTCATAGACCTCCTCAAATAACTTATGGTTTTCATTATTATTGAACTCTATGCATTTTTCAGGTGGAAAAAGGAAATTATCATTGAGGAGTAATTCATCTATCACTTGAAGATTCTCAAAAATTGCATCTTGGTTTTGATCTTCAATATTTTGAGATGAAGAATGGATTTCACTAGTAGAGGTTGCACTACTTGTGCCATCTTGATTGCTAGAAGAACCTAAAAAAGAAAAAGAAAAAAAAACATAGGCTTGTGTCATTCGATAAAATTTCATAAAAAATAAATAAATCATATATATGAGTAAATAATATATTTTTTTAAAACTATACTATATTTAGCAGTTTTGATATACATCACCTAATAATTAATTTGTTTTAAATAATCCCTAATTTTTTAATTTTTTTTTAAAACGTGACACAATAGTAGGTTCCATTAGAAAATCACATATGCACTTACTAGTGAAATTGTGATTATTATCTGATACTGCTTGCGTGGAATCCTGTGTATGTGGTTGCTCCTCTATCTTTGTTGCTACTTCATCTTCAATATTATGTTTTTCGACAATCTTCTCCTTCTTCTTCCTCCTCATCTTATTTTCGTCGTTATTTTTTCGATTAATTTGGGAAGAGACGTTCGGTTTTTCCTTTTTCCTTCTCCTTTTTTTTGCTTGAGATTTGTGTTTTCGCGGTTCATTTCCTTGTGCTTTGAGTTTTTTGAGAAGACTCGTGTTCCAATAGTTTTTTATGTCATTGTCTGTTCTACCGGGTATTCTTCCGGCAATGAGGGACCAACGACTACCCAAAAGAGTATAAAGTCGAACAATAAGATCGTCCTCTTCGGGTGTAAAGGTCCCTCTATTGAGTCCCGGCTTAAGATAATTCACCCATCTTAATCTACAACTCTTGCCACATCTCAGTAGCCCTAAAATATGTGAACTACATTTAATTAGTTAACTAACTAGTTTAAGTTAATAAGCGCATTGATAAAATAAACTTTTTATATAATTTGATCGGGGTGATCAGAGATGAAATTAACCACAACTTTCTTGAATATGGTGATAATTGATACCCTATTTGTCAGAAAATTACATTATATAACTAGGTAAAGAAATTCTTAGGTACACCTAATATGTATGGAATTCCTTTGACGTTTTCATATATTGTTTATTTTATTATATTTTAACTTTGATCGTATTGAAAATTCTAACTTTGACACTGAAAATGACCTACATAAACACAAATAATTCTATGAAACAACTTTAAAAACAGAGTAATTCATAGTATTACATACATTTTAAAGCCACTTTTTCATTAACTCAAAATTCACAACGTCTAAATTTGGATCCGCCACTATATGCAAATTAGAAACTTGACAAAGATATTGCATCGAATTGATCAATACTCATTACTAGAAAAATGCATTCTTCTACCTTATCAATTCAACATAAAAATCAAGATATTTCATCGAATCATAAAATGAAGATATTGTACTTGTCTTAGAAGGTAGAAAAATTGTTTTCGATTGATTTTTCTCGAAAAGAAAATTGAATTTTTTTGAAGTGATTACCTGCTTTCTTAGGAAGAGATCTCCATCCAGTACCTTCACCAAAATCCTTAATATATTCAGTAAGAAGTAAATCTTCTTTTTTAGACCATGATCCTTTCTTTAAACCTTCTTTAGAACAACAAGGTTTTCTTCCCATTCCTAATTCCTTCACAAAATGATAATTTGATTTTTAGACAATGAGTTCTTTTTTGTGTGTGTTATTAAGAAAAAAAAAACAATAGAAATGGATGATCTAGAAGTTATTAAATAATCCAAGCTCCTTTTAAAGAGTTTGTTGGTATGTACATAGTATATGGTATTTCCAACATGTATGTTGTTGGTTTAGCGGACAGTCGGTCAGATTCATTATTTACTTATTATATATATATATATATATAATAAGTAAATAATGAATCTGATATACTTTTTTGGTTTATTTTTAGTTTTTTACTTGTCTGTTTTGAATTTTGTACGTCGTTTAAGAAATAATGATTGATATGAGAATATTTTATTATAATGTCTATATTAATTGATATTTATTATTAATGCTTAAAATTAATTTTAAAAATGAGTAACTAATAGTAATGATAAAATATAATTTTTTTAAAATCTTTTTAATATATTAAAAATGACAAGTAAAAAATGAAAATATATTTATAGAACAATGGATACATGAAGGCGAAAGTTATTGAGTGGACAACTAGTTAGATTATTTATTTATTTATTTGAAAAACACGTTTTTTATATAATGTTCTTATTTTATCCTTCATAATGCTCATGTTTAAAATGACATGATTCAAAAAAGTTAATTGGGTGTTATATTCAACGCATCTTTAGCATAATACGACGAGAAAATTCAATATTTTGTTTGTATTTTTATATTTTATGTCTAGTCTAATTAATATGACAAAGAAAGTACTATTTTCTTCGTCTCATTTTATATGTCACATTTTTACTTTACACTTGTATTAAGAAATAATGTAACTTTACCCTTCTACCCTTATTTAATATTTTGGAACTCAAGTTTTCAATCAATGAATATAAATTAATTTATTTTGATTAATTAATTTAACCAATGAACATGAATCATTTACTTAATTTTTCTAAGTTAGTCAAATGTATATTTTCAAGGCTAATAACTCATAAGGGTAAAAAAGGAACAATATGATAATTTATGCATTGATTTTATGAAATAACAAGCATTGTGAACCAACTATTTATAGAAAGGGATGACATATAAAATGGGATGGAGGAAGTATTATTATTTAAGTATAACGAATTGATTAGTCAAAAGTTGCTCCGTCCCACTCAATTAATGTGATACAGTTTTGCAAAATATGAAGTTTAAGAGAAAAAAAAATAATTTTAACGATTATAAATCACTTCAATAAGATAAAAATAATTTTTAAAATTTAAATCAATTTAAATAAAAAAAAGTTATTCTCATTTAGTTGTGGATAGTTTTTACCTTTTCAAAATTTTAATTCGGAACATAAAATTGTTATAATGTTTCAAAATTCAACTTGAAGTTGAACCCCCAAATTTTACAGAATTTGAAAAAAAGAATTATTTTCACATTGAATAAAATAAAAAAATGAACTTTAATTTATATTCATATTCAAAACACAACTCAATTTAAATATGATTTTTTAACTTGAAAATAAAAACTCCTATTATTTAGTTTTTCAAATTATATGTTTTTTATGCTCAAATGACAATTAAACTAATAATAATTATATTTAATTCTCACATGGGTTTTTAGTAATATTAGCACTAAAAAAAAAGAAGCTAAATGTTTCACGTGTATGAAAAAAAATTATAGACTATGAAAGTTCTTTGTCATCACATCTAATAGGACAGATAAAATTTTCAAACATAGTACTAACAACTTTTTTACTTTTTGAAAGTTTTGCAGTGATAATTGATTACACTTTACACCAATATTGAATTATTATATTCACGATAAATGAATGAATTGAATCGAATATCAATCGATTTTTGTCAATATATGATCTGATCAAATATCAATCGATTATTGTCAATATACGAACGAAGTGGATATCAATCAATTAAAAATATATAGAATAGATGAAAATCAATATAATATAATATTCGATCAATCCATATTCATTAATGATTTTTTTTTTTTTTTAAAAAGGAGAGGTGGGGGGTGGGGGGCTAACCAACGAATAATATAAATATTTATTTTATCCATGATTTCAGGAATGATTAAGTGAAAACAGAAGCTAGAAATCAAGATAAACATAGACTCTCAAAATAAAAAACTCGTGAAAATAATAAGCAAATGAATGGATACTGGTAGTATGAATATTCAAATTATTCATCTTGATATTTATTTGTTTTAATGAATAATATTTATATTTGATCGATTTTTAAAAAAATTAGTTATCCAATTTATTTTGTCGATCATCTTAAAAATTAGATCACTTTCACTCTAAGTAAAGAGCTGTGAATTTTAATTGTGTATAACAATAATATATTTAGTAAAATTTAAAAATAAATAAATATACTTTACTTCTACCTTAGGACTCCACGACGAATACGAAATTAAATAAAAAAATAAAGCAAACTTTTACACACACAAGCTAAATGTATATGCAAGATACAGTAAACTTTTAATTATTTATAATTGCATTAAATAAATGGTTGCAAGAGTTTTGGTGTGTCCCCTGCTCCTTTTTTTTTCCACCCGGTGTCCGAAATCCACATTGGAGCTTCGACTAAATCCGAAACACGCTCTGCAGGGCCCATTTGGGGGTGATGCACCCAACAAGATTTTTTTCCATACCCATGGCTCGAACCTGAGTCTTCTGGTTAAGGGTGAAACAGTCACACCACTGCATCACAATCCATATTGGTGTGTGTCCCATGCCTCAGCAATAATAGAATTATGATATTTTTTTAATACAAAAAATATTTAACAAGTACTGCTAATATTTATTTATTTTTATAAAAAAAGTACTCCATTATTTTCATATAAAAGGGAAAGAAACTTTTTCAACTGAGGAATCAAGTAAAAATTTGATTTGCTTAAAATTAGACAATTAGATTTTCATTTGACAAATGAGATGACTATTTCTCCTTTTTACATTAGGATTTGCTTGGCAATAAAAAAAATATTTACTTATTTGGAGTAGCCATTTTTTAATTAAAATAATAATCTTTGCCTATGAAACATTTAAGTTCGGTTTTAAATTGCATTTTATACTTAAAAATAATTTATAATATATTTTAATTCTTTTTTTATACTATATTTTAATTCTTTTTTAAAATTGTACTTAAAAAATATGTTCAAAGTATAAATATTAGTTTGCTAACCTTTGTAATTGTTTTCATCTAATAATTTTGACAATAGAAGTCGATTCATTTATTTAATGTGTTATATATATACCGTATACGTCTTTAACTTAAAATGATAAGATTCAAATATTTTAACTAAACACAAAATTTAAGTTTAGTAAATTCCATGCATACGTTTCACGTGCAAGAAAGATGACAATTTCACCTTTTTACCTTTTTTCAGTAAAAAATGTATCCCCGTCCTTTATTTTCAAAAAATTATCATAATGTTTTTCCTCATGTCTCATATTCTTAGGATTGCTTGGCAATAAAAAATACTTACTTATTTGGAATAACTTTTTTAAATTAAAAAATGAATATTTTGACCATGAAACACTTAAGTTCGGTTTAAAATTGTATATTAAATTTAAAATAATTTATAATATATATTTTTATTTTGAAATATTTTTTTTAAAAAAAATACTTGACCATGAAATATTAAAAAATACATTCAAGTATAAATACATCAGCTCACATTGTAAGATGTCTACTTGATTATGTGTGACAAATTTGAGGGACTATGTAAGTATCAAACACTCGAAACGTCTATACTAATTATCATAAGATACACATATATTGCGCATATTTGAAAACTAGTTTAATATAAATATCTAATGCGGATAAATATTTATCAAGAAAGAGTCCATCATATGTTTTTATGTTAATAATTCTTTACAAAGCAAACACGTTGTCATCGTTCATTACAAGCTTGTAAATGGTACCAAATGCCCCAAAACCAATTACAATATGTTCTTGATTTAATGCCTCCCAACTTTTTGATAATATCCTTAAAAAAGTAATACAAAATCCTCATAAAACATCACAATGAACGCACTTGAAGAATTAAGAATTTGGATAATTAATCAAAAGGATTTAGCGTAAGACATTGAAAGGATAGAAAAAATAATATTCCTTCCGTTTAAAAAAGAATAACCTAGTTTGACTTGACATGAAGTTTAAGAAAATAAAAGAAACTCTTCAATCTTATGGTCCTAAATTAAAGTTATGTCAAAAGCACCAAAATCCCCTTCTTCAATCTTGTGACCCTAAATATGTCATGTGGAAAACTGATATCAAAGTGTTGTCAAAAAAGAAAACTGAGTCATTCTTTTTTAAACATATTAAAAAGAAAAAGTGATCATTTCTCTTGAAATGGAGGGAGTAATAACGTCAAAATATTCATTTACCAAGAACTCTCCGAAGGTCAACAACATAAAGATGACTTTTGATGTTTTCAACAACTAATTAAATAGATACCCTAGACAATTTGAGAAACATCACAAAACTCATTGGTGTACCAAACTCACCAAAAATACGCATGAAATTATGCACATAAGATCTCATGAGGAGTCATTTGAAAGATGCACAGTGCTATGCAACTCAAATATGAGAAAAAAGTTTTGAAAGATGCATGATTCTACAAAAATCAAATATGAAAAAATAGTCATTGAAAAGATTCTACATAAATTGGAGATGAAAATATAGTTAAAAAAAATACACGATGCTACACAAATTATATATGAGAAAATAGTTATAATAATACATGATGTTGCGCAAAATTAAATCTGAGAAAGTAGTAACCAAAAAGATGCACAATATTATTTAAACCGAATATAAGAAGGTAGTCATATGAGAAAGGTCTCTGGCAGAGTTAATAAATCAACATGAGTTTAGTTAAGTTGTAGGAGCACGCACTAACTACAACTCTCCATCTCTACCCTTTAACAAGATCTTTGCATGGTGACAACTGAAAAATAAAGACAAAACTAGCCAGCAAAATACAAAGAAAAGATGCACGGAACGTGACTTGTTAAAGAGTGTGTCAACTCAATCCCGAATAAGTAAAAAATAGACTAGGCTTATCTTCAATTCTCTACTCTTCCTGTATCCCTTTATTTATATATAGTGCTTCAAATATGGGAGCTAAATACTGAAATGATATTTGATAATTTGACAAATTATTGCAATTTAGGCCATTTGTTGTGATAAGCTCCTTGTGAGGTAACATTATTGTCATCTTCTATTGCCCATCCTTTAACTCGTTGTTGAGTGAGTCTTACCTACAAAAGAAAATTGCTTTTTTTTTTGTATTATGTCACGTAAAACATGTATTTACTTTCTCAATTTTATATCAGTTTAAGTGTCTACTTGTACACATCTAAAGTTGGAGGATATGGATATCAGATAAGGAAAAAATCAAACTACATGTTTATATATTATGCCGTAAATCTAACATCCAAAGTTTGTTAAATTTTTTACGAGAACAACTTAAAGGATCAAAGTTGTCCGCGATATATTATAAAACGCTAATTTACCTCCAAACATTAGGGATTGTTCTTATTATTTTCTTTAATTCTTTTAATTGAAAGAAAACCACATAATTAATTTGAAAATAAAAAAGTTGCAAAGCTACCTGTTCATCCCAATCAGTTTTGGAAGTGATTATAACTAGTGCAATAGTTTGAACTAGGGGTTTACATGGCCGGGTTGGTTCGGGTTTTTCAAATATCAAACAAAACCATTTGTGTCAGATTTTTAAATCTATAAACCAAACCAAACCAATAAAACTCGGGTTTTCAACTTCGGGTTTTTTCGGTAAAGTATTCATACAAACATATAATTACTTGTACTTCAAATATTTCTTTAGTCCTACTAAAATACAACTATCTAAGGTGTTTCTTAAGAAAATAACACAAAATATTATATGAGTAATGATGCTAAAATATCCAACTAAAAATAATAATAATAATGAAATCGCGTAAAACAAATATTGCAAATTAACAAGTCATAATGAAAATGATCATAATTTAAAAGTACTAAATCATGCTAAAATAAGTTTAATAAGTATTAGTTACATGACTAAATATTAAAGGAAATTAAAATTAGATTATGTAGTTGAATAAACCAATGTAAAACTATAAAACAAATATTCACTATTTTTTTTTATTATTTAGTTACATGACTAAATATTAAAGGAAGTACATGCATTAGTTTTGATATTATTTAATTTCCTATTTAGTGTTTTCAACCTATGTATAATTCATAAGTGTACTAGTTATACATATTATACGTAGTAAACTATGACATTAACATACAAGATGCTATTCCAATTGTAATATACTTTATTTAATATTATTCTTATTCTAATACACTATATTCATTTAATACAATAAATCAAATAGTCAATAAAAAGTTATCAACATAACTGATTTCAATATTATTAATACACCATATTTAGTACTTCATGTGTCCTAATTTATATAATTCACTTTCCTTTAATCATTCAAAAAGAATAAAATACTTCTATATTTAAAAACAATTTAACTTTAAAATATTCACGACACTTTGTGATTGAAAACTTACAAGGATGCCAATGCAAAATCTGAGGAGGACAGTGAAAATTAATGCATAAGCAGCAAGTTCAGTGGCTCCAATATGACCAATAAAAGCTAGACTTAGGGGTGTTCACGGATTGGTTTGGATCGGCTATTGGTGAAAATCAAAACCAAACCAATTTAATCGGTTTTAAAATTATCAAAATCAAACCAAACCAAATATAATATACATTTATCGGTTTGGTGGTTATCGATTTCGGTTTGGTTTGGTTCGGTTATTCGGTTATTAACCATACACAAAAATAAAAGAAACAATTCATTCAAAATGTGAAAAAAGTGACAACAATCCTATATTGGCCTATAAGGAAGAGAAAATAACATTTTCAGTCCCACAAAGAATTGTCATAGACACTCATATACATGAAATCAATAAGATAAATGTTTCATCTTGGCCATTTTTGCTTTCAATAATTAAATTATAAAGAAATTTTAATGAAAATATGTATAAGATCTTTAAAATTGTTTATAAAAATAATATATTAAGTATGTATATTAATAAAATATATGTATATAATTTATCGGTTCGGTTCGGTTCGGTTATTTCTTCGATTTTTTCGAATAAAACCATAACCAAGACAAATACTATCGGTTTTCAAAAATCTAAAACCAAACCAAACCAAACCCAAATAAAATCAGTTTTATTTTATCGATTTGGTTTGATTTTTTTATTTGAATTTGTTTTTATCCAAACCGTGAACACCCCTAGCCGCCTAGACTTATAACATTTACTCCAAATGTTGAAAATCTTGTAAATATAGCTGGAGCTGCCACAACCCATAATTTCTTATTTTCATCTAATATCATATCCTACAATTTGTCTTCTTTTTCCACAATAATATTATTATTTCCTCTTTCCTCTTCTTGGTCCTCTCCATTTTTAATCAGCCTCCACTTAGATAATCAACCATTTATGTAAAACAAATAATAAAAAAATAACATAAGTATTCGTTACAGTGTCGAAATCAGAATTTTCATCGTAAATATACCTAAGACAAGACCTTTGTATATATAGTGTGATTATCTCGAAAAAAATGTACTATGGCTTGACGGTCAATCAAGTGAAATGAAAACTATGAGACATCAACATTCAATAATCTCAATGAAGAAAAAAAAACATTTGGCTAATGAATTATTTCAATTTTGAGAAAAAAAAAAGCATTAAACATAATAATTGGTGTGTGTGTAAGATAATCTATAAAGTGGTAAAAAAAAAAAAGTGGAACTAAAACTATGAGAAATTATATATCATTCGTATCTCAACAGAGTCAAACAAACACTTAGTGAATTTTTTCAATTTTGAGAAAAACAAAGTAGGTATTAGATAAAATAGTCAAAGTTGGTTAGGATACCAACGTTATTAAAAAAATATAAAGATTAAAATTGGATCTATCAAATGAATAATCAAATGTGTAAAAGTGTAAGAATAAAAGTTTCTAATATTTAGGGCTCGTTTGGTCAAAATAAGTTATCCGGAAATTATTTATGTCGAAATCAATTATTTTAAAGATTATTATTGCATATTCAATGTGGGATAAAAATAACATTATAATTTCGGGATAAGTTATTCTGTGATTTTATCCCAATCAAACATGAGATAAACTCATTCTAAAATTAATTCCGAAATTAGTTAATCATTATCCCTCGTACCAAATGAGCCATTAGGGTGTGTTTGGTATGAAGCCTTGAAAAATATTTTCTTATTTATCTCATGTTTGATTGACCAAAATTTTTAGAAAATATTTTCTCTAGGATTTTTTTAAAAAAATAAGAAAAATAACTTCTTTTATGAAAAATAGGGGAAAACAAGTTCGATAAGTAACAATCTATATTTATTATATCATCCCCGCTCACCCAAATTCCTCAAACTCCTACCTCTTGACCATCTCACCCCTGCCACCCTCGAGGCCGCATTCCCATCCCCTTCCACCCCTATAGTGTTTTTCTAGATTATATATAAATACTCATAAAATAATTTTTTTTTATTTCCCAAAACACTTTAAAGTATTTTCTATGAAAAATAATCTCCTTCTACCAACACATCCTAATATAGTAAAAACATAGCATGTTATCATATTTATGTACGTTGAAAAATCAACCCATCAATTGCCATGTGCTTTGCAGACCAAAAATAATTTAAAAAATAGAAAAACATTGATAATAATAATAATCCATATTTTCCAACCAATTTTTTTTATAAATAAATGGGAAAGAAAAACGTGATAGAATTAATACATTTTAGTTGCCACTAAAGTCAAATAATTTATTTTAGAAAGAAATTGATGGAATATGCCGTAAAATTGGTGTACAAAATGCCGAATAGATAGCTCTCTGATTGAATCGGATCAGAAGACACGACTAGTTAGAACTTAGAATATTATGACGCCAGGGTGAACTTCCGATCACCAAGTGAGATGGTCGATATTGTTTTTAATTCCATAAAAACATAAGTATAATTTGCATGTTTGTCTTCAAATGAGTTGATCTTTAATTTTTGTCCTTAAAATGAATTGCTCATTAAATTTTGTCATTTAACTATCAAATTACTTTTGCCTAATATTGAAGTATAAGTTCTTTAGAAACTGAAGTCATGACTAAGTATAACTTACGAATCTTATGATACAAAAATAGAAATTTATTTCTCTTAAGAGAATTATTAGTTAGGACTTAGGAGTGATATAAATTAATTAGGGCATAAATTAATGACCATCACAAAGTAGGAAAAGAAATGCAAGTAATCCAAATATGACATGTTTTGGAGGACTAATGACCCATTAATTAGCAACTCGATTCATATTAACCTTCCCAATTAATCATCTAAATGTTGGAGTGATTTTTTGCTTTAGATAGGCCAATGAAGAACCTTGTAAAAAAGATGTTATAATATGACCTTAATAAAGAATTGAAATGCTAATTTTGTTGGGTAATTAAATAAGTTATTAAAAAAACAATTAAATTTGAAAAAAATTGAATTAATTGAGTCATCATTCATATTTAGTTCATTTTAGTCAAACCTAAGTCCAAGTAATCTTTTAATTTATTCAAATTCAGTTTAACTGGCCCATTCGACTACAAGTGACATCCATAAAGTTGATTAAGCATTGATCGAGTTGATTAGAGGAAATTAGTTTATAATATTAGATTTTAAAAGGGTACAAATTGTTGACACTCAATTTTGACCTGCCCGATAATAATTAATTTCCGAGCTTTTCTAATTTTCAAATGATTTAGAATAACTAATTTTATAAAAAAATCTAAATATTTTTTAAGTTTATTTTAAAGTAATTTTAGCCATTTTATAACTTTTAAATGATAATTATGTTTTATATAATTTTGTATATTTTGTGAATATTTGAAAATCATCTCAAAAAGATTTTAGTTTTAGTAAAATATTTTGTCGGTTTAAGTAATAGTTGATATTTTTAGGTTAATTAGTTTATAATAAAATTAATCATTTTATCTCGTTGAAGTTAAGAAGCTCATTAATTAATTTTTATTTAATTTATCTTGTTTAAATTTTGGCCGAACTCATTGATTAAATTCGATTTGGTTACCTTTGAAATTTATTTGAGCTTTTGTTTAAATACAATTTGAGCCAAGATCTATTAATTGGTTCTAACCCAATTAAAAGACCATTTTTGGGCCAAATTCAACTCCTTTCCACCGGCCCAATTCTCTCCTTCAACAAAAGAAACCCAGCTCATTATTCCCTCAATTCCAATTCAGCCGAAAAAATTACATAACTACACTCCTTTACTTACCTTAATATCCATTTATCCCTACTTATTTCAAAAATTTCAAAAATCCCTTATTTACCTATGTATCCCGCATGTATCCCGTGCACAATGCTATGTATCCCGCTATGTGGAATGCACCAAACGCTATGTATCCCGTGCACAACGCTATGTATCCCGCATGTATCCCATGCACAACGCTATGTATCCCGCTATGTGGAATGTATCAAGCCTAATGTATCCCGTGCACAACGTTATGTATCCCGCTATGTGGAATGTATCAAACCTAATGTATCCCGTGCACAACGCTATGTATCCCGCAAACATCATTTTTAAGGGATTTTTGGTAAATAGAAAACAAGAAGGGATAAGATGTTATTTAGTACTTATAATATGTGGTTCCTATAATTTATACTACAATATTCCCTCAGCCCACGGAGTGGTCTCTTGATGCTTTTTCTATGGTGGAAGTATGTTTTTAGTGTTATTATTTCATATTAAAAAAAAATTCACTTCTTGATTTAAAAGTTCTGGACCTAGCTACTGTTTTAGGAGTTTAATATATGCATGTGTTGTAAAGTTAGTTGATGGTGATTTGCTCCTTTTGTCCTTTATTTGCAAGTATGTATGAGCGGTCATGACTTTTCTTAATCATTTCCCTTAAAATCGATTAGTCGTCAGTATATCTCCCTTATAGGATGATTTGTTAATTTGCTTGGGTCACTGTTCTTTTTTTTAATTTGGTTTACTCCTTTCGATATTTATTGTGATTGGATTGCATGTTAATCCAGTGCCTTTTCTTTCTGTTGTGATGCATGTGATTATCTTCGAGTCCTCTTGGACTCCTATCTTTTTCCCCTCACATTCTGGATGGGCCGTTCAGGCCTACTTCTATCTTCTATCGAGTCAGCCAGCATGAAATTGGAATACAGTCGAAATACAACATACAGGCATGGTGATAGGCAGGTTCTGAAAATGCAGAAACAAGGCCCAAAAATTGAAATTACAGCAGTTTGTTTTGAAGGGCAAAATGGGCCCTAAAGTAATTTCCAGCAGGTCCAAGTGGTGAAAAAAAATAAAAAATGGGCCAAAGCCCAATGATATTTTCAGCAGGATTGAAGAAGGGTACAAATGGGCCAAAACCCATAATTTTCATATTTAATATTAGGACAGGTTTATGAATTTGGGCCAAAGGCCCAAATTTGATATCCCTTCTCTCTTGTTATTTTTTGTTATTGATTAACTAACTTTTGTTTATTTTATGGTTTAATTTAATTAAATTACCAAAGATAGCCATTTTTTTTTATCATATTCAAATTAAAATACTTACATTTTATACTTAGCTCTTTTTTATTTTATTATTAGTCTTGTCATTTAAATTGCTTCCCTTCAGAATGATCCCCTTTAGTTTATTTCCCTTTTAAAAAATAATTAATTAGAAAAAATAATAGTAATAATTAAAATAAAAAATAAATGAGTTCTTTACTTGGTTAAATTTTTTTAAAATTTTTTTTAGTCAAAGTCATTTTTAGTCAAATCGCCTATCAACTACAAGTTAGTGGACATTCTGAGGGCCTAACACCTTCTCGGAATGTACATTGAACTTCAAACCTTTTTTTTTCAATCGATTTTATCTGTTTGAGTCTTTTGAAAACCTTAAGTTTTTTTCTTGACTTTTACTAAAAATTAAGTGGCGACTTTGTTTTTTTTGGAAATTTGATTTCTCTTAAATCAGAAGTTTAATCGATTTTTCAAAAACCTAGCCATTTTTCTTTTATTTATTTTTTCGAGTAAAACACAAATCATATAGTGAAATCTTTTTTCATATTTATTTAATTTGTGAAATATACCAAACAAAATTGTTTTGGATTTAGCACTCTATAGTCTTGTCACGCCCTGAGCCTACACCCCGGACATGGCTGACACTCGAGAACCATTGCTGGCCTCAAGGGAACCCTTGGTCTGACTTACTTGCTGAGCGGAAAACTCTAAACATTATTACAATGATCAAATGCACTTACTCAATTGTTAAATAAAATAACTTAGAATGTTTAAAAGTCAACATTCAACTTGGCCAAAATGACAACTCAAGTCTTAACATATGAAATGATAATATAAGGACAACTGAACTACTAACTGTCTATGAAGCCTCTAAAACAAAGAGGGATGTCGGGACAAGACCCCCGATCATCCTAACAATGAAATACTGAAAGCAAAGCAAAAGGAGTCCTCCGGAATGCAAGGAGGCTCACCAACTGACTCTGAGTGCTCAACTGGATCAACGAGGTGCTGGGTGATGATCTTGGTTACCTGCGTCTGCATCATAAGAAGATGCAGGCCAACTGACATCAGTACATTGAATGTACGAGTATGCAAATTGGAATGTTAAACACAACATAAGCTTGAGAAGAATCTGAAAGGAACACTTATCTTGGCTTTACTCAATTCCTGAATAACTTAACTCATTATAAAGCAATAAAACATATGCAATATATAAAAATTTTGTAAAAACAATGGAAAACAACTTAGTTCGTTAAAAAAAATGCAATAACAAACTCAACTTTACTCATATAATAAAGTAATATAGTTTCTGTGGGAGTTTCTCTAACCGACAACCACCACTATGAGCCTAAGTGGTGATACAACGTCTTGCCCACGCTGTCAGAACTGTCATATAATTTTTCGTCATATAGAACGCTTAACTAAGTGGATCCACTAGTCTATGCTAAAAGCACACTTAAAGATTCATCTAAAAAGTATGAACATTTACTATCCATGATGGCTACATGGCTTATGGAGACTTGAGTTAATATGAACTCGTATCCCTATATCGGTGCTCAATACTACTCCCAAAATATACTTAGCTCATATGTTCTTAAAACAAACTTCCTTCTTTGGTTTGAGATAATTACTCAAAACTTAGCTTAAAAGCTCTTTTGGAATTGATGTTCCCTTTCTTGCTCAAATGTGAAAATATTTTTAAACTCTTTGGGAATACATAGTCCCCATATACTTCTTTGAAGAAATGAACTTCAATCTTTACTGAACTTGAACTTTAAGTCTTAAAACAAAGTTAAAACGTTTGTGAAAGACTTTTGAAAACTTTATAAATTTCTTTTTGACTTGCTTTTTAACTTCTAGACTTGACTCTTAACTTTTCTTGAATTAAATTATGGATTCAAGGTTCATGATCTCATGTTTATGGATGATTTCATGATGTTTAGATGTACCTAAAAGTGTTGGAATCAACTAGAAAACATAGGTACATTGCTAAGAACTAGTACAGAAAGTTGGGGAAGAAATGGGAAGAACTGGCGTCCCTGGTGCTCTGAGAGGCGCGGGGTGCTAGAGGTTGAAGATCAGAGACAGTCCTGGGGCACGGCGCCCCAAGGGGTGAAACTTCAGAGAGCCTTTTGGGGCGCGCTAGCTGGTGCGACGCCCCACCCTTTCCCCAGGTGTTTGACGACTTTTCTTCTCCGTTTTTCATCTCTAAATCTTCTAAACTTAATTGATTCTTTCCCCAAACACTTAGAATCATTCATACCCTCAATATACATCAGACTCTACTAAAAAACACAGCTAAAAACATGAATCAATCTCAAGAAAACTCCAACAACACAACCCACAAGGATTCAAACGAACTTCATCAAAAATTCAAGGGATTTACTTTCGAATCTAATAAACTTTGCTGAATTGAATCATGATTAACGTGTGGGTGAACTAACCCATCGCTATGTGATCTCACATACCTCGTAGGGATCACCCCTTGACGAAATCCACAAGCTAAACTCGAACATTCTTGACGATTCTTGATTTCTCTTCTCATTTCTCCTTTTTTCTCTTTTCTCCAAGCCTTAGTGTGAACTTCAACTTTTCTAAACTGACTAAAATATGAATTTACCCCAATTAAACTCCTAAAAATGAATTAAAACAATTGGTAAGGAAAAGACTAAAATCCCCTTTCAAAATCCGAATTAGATTTTCCTTATTCAAACAGCCCAACTTCCAAAGGGCATATCTCACTCAGACGAACTCGGAATCGCGCAAACTCGGCGGCATTGGAAAGATTATTCCAAGATATTTCCTACCATATATGTAAGTACACCTAACTCATCATGAGCTAGAAGTTATGTCCGTTTGAAGTTGACCAAAACTCAACTTATTCTAACTTAACAAAATTTCCAGATTTTCATTCTTTCCAAAAACGACTATTTCCAATTATTAGCTCCTTCCTAGTTATTTCAATTTGCGAGATGTTACAAGCCTCTTTGAAAAGAATGCATAATTTGGGGTTTTCTTTTCTTCTCAATACAAATTTATCAAGGTACAAATAATTTAATATCAACATAATTACATAAAATTTCGTGTTTGAAGAATATCATGGCAATAAATAGTATAGTTATAAGTTAATCATTATACATAATTAAGTACTTAATTTCAAAATGCAATACTTCTTTCGTATGTTTGGTATGAAGGAGTATGGACAATAATAGCCCCCCTCCCCCCCAACCCCAACCCTACCAAGTACAATAATTTTCTCAAATTAAGATTCGAAAAGATTATGTAAAATACACTTTTAATTAGCAAAATTATTGATCATGATATGTCATTCAAATCATAATTAAGGTATGTGGGGTATAGAGGGAAATACCCCCCCCCCTTCCACTCCTATGTCATCTGCACCCTAGTACAACTACAGTAGGTCTGTTGATGGACATGATAAATTGAGTAGAGTCAAATCATACACTAAAGGATAAAAAAATGATTTTTTCGAGGGGAGTAGAGAATTTCACTCCTTGATTAGGCGGTTAGAGCCTTGATTATGAATAAGCCGTAATATGAATAGTCAGGAGCGAGGAAGTCGTTTGTCAATTGGGGGACTCATCCTCAATGCCGTTTAGGCTCTCCAGCTCAGAGACTACTAGACGTCTCGTAGAGCGACTCTCAACGAGGACGTTGAGCCTGTTTTAAAAAAAAGGTAGAGCCATGGTATCAACACTATAAGAAAATAAGAAATTAGTCACATAATTTATTAGTAATTCTTAGCTAATTATGTGTCGCTAAAAATAATTTTAGCTAATTGAATTGTCCTATAATTTGTAGTTAAACGATCAACATTATAAGCTTAACTCAAAACTTAACTCTCTCATGGGCATCTCTCAAGCCCCTCTGGAGTCTCATGACTTCCTTAAAACTATTGCTATGAACAACTCATCGATAAAAGACTGACTTTCCTTTTCAACCACCTCTAGTATGAGGGATAGTCGAATGAATCTGAGAAACACACGAGTATGAATCAATCTCTATGACTTAGCTCTATTGCACAATTAAGAGTATGAAAGAAGGGGAACTTTTTCTTAAATGTCTATAGTCCCTCATTTATAGAAGTGGGCCCCTCACAACCATAAATAAGATCCTACTTGACACGACTTCATAGACACCCTAAGACACTCTAACTCTTTGCTCTGATACCAAATTTGTCACGACCCGAGCCTACACCCTGGACGTGGCCGACATTCGAGAATCATTGTTGGTCCCTAAGCAAACCTTTATCCTGACTGACTACAAGCGGAAGACTAACTCAAGCATACAAAAGCTTAAAAACTGAATAAAATTCATGAAACTCAGATACAAAGCTTTAACTCAAATGATTTACTCTGAATATAAATAGAATATTCAACTAGCCAACAATAGGCAACTCAAGTCTTTAATACATTTAATAAGATAAATGAAACATACTTCTCAAACTCTACTGTCTATCTATAAAGTCTCTAACTGACAAAGATGGAAGTCGGGACAAGACCCACGATGTCCCAACAACTGATATAACTAAAAGTACAAGTGGAACCATCCGGAAGCAAGGAGGTTCACCATAGCTAACTCGAACTGCATGTGGTATCAACGAAGCGTCTGTTGATGATATTCAAGAATTAAGTAATTTTAGAATGATAGTCAATTTTGCCCCCTTTCAAAATTTAAATTAGAGGTTTTCATGGCTCCATGTAAGTCGGTTTTTCCAAAAGAGAAAATCTAATCAACTAAACAGATTTTTTAAATGTTGGAATCAAATTAAGTCAATTTTCCATTTTGATCTATTCAGATTTTGTCATTTTTTTCAATTATAAAATATATCTTCAAGAACACATCTATATTACAACATGACGCTATCGAATCAAACATATATATGTAATCAAGTTGTGATATACCAACATATCTTAATGATAATTAAACAATACACTCATAAATAACAAAATGATTAAAAAAACAAGTCATATTAAATATGAAATAAATTCTTAAAATTATCAATAACAATTCAGAGACATACAATTATTTATAATTAGAACATATGCAAGTTCTTTCTTGATCCTCTATGGGCAACTCCTGCCCAATGTTCACAGGTACATCGATCTCCATACTTTGTATGCTCACAGAAAGCCCTTTTTAGTTTTGGCCCATAATCAGCTTTGCATTCTTTTGTGCATTCATCTATGTTACATGTATAAATTATAACTTCACCTTCTACAACATGATTTCCTTCAATCACAAAAATCATCAATACAATCAAAGAAAACACCATTCTAAGGTCCATTTTTTTATATATATAATAAAAGACAACGAGACTCAAACACAGTACTTCTATATCAATTTATTTAAATATTGTTCGATATTTATAGAGATAGTAACGTCTCCAATTATCAAAATAAGCATTCTTTTAGGTATGTTTATAATGAAAACTAGATTTACTTGCTTAAAATTATTTTAGGTATGTTTATAATGAAATCTAGATTTACTTGCTTAAAATTATTTTTATGGAATCTAAGTTAAATATTTTTCTTAATCTAAGATTGAAATAAAATATTAATTGTATCCGAAAAAGTAATTTAATTATTAATTTAAAATACATACATGCTTGGTTCACATATTATTTTTTAAGTAGTTATCTAAATTTTTAAAAAGTCAAATTGCATTGCAATTTTAGCCAAATTAAATTTAAGATGTGATCAAATTAATTCAATAAGCTGAATTTGGCCATATTTGAAATAAAATTAGTTAATATTCAATTCACTATTGAGCTTATCTAACTTTATTGAGACGAGATAAAATAATTATATTTCAATATATCACTATTGAGCTTATCTAACTTTCCACTTCCGGCTCTCCCGGAGCTCGGCGAGTTTTCCGGTGTCCGGCAAAGTTCTTTGTCAAATGCTGCTTCTGCTGTTCTTTTCCCTAGTTTGGGTTCGACCCTTTTGGGCTTTTGCTTCAACAAATGCTCCTCTTCAAGACCCTTGTGTAACTCAGCTTCAGAAATAAGGTAATGTTCTTTCTGAAACTTCAATTTTATATAATGAGTCAAAAGGGAAGAAGCATTTTTTTGGAACAACGAAAGTAGGATAAACAAATTGAAATGTATTTTGTTTCAATATCTCTATGTATATGTAAGTAAGATATATGTCAAACTAACATCTTAAATTGTGTATCCATAGGAATTTCGTGACATATAGTAATAGTATGGAAAGGAATGAAACAAACAGAGCAGATAAATTATTGGTGAAACTCAGCAGCGGATTGAGAATTGTTTACCAGAATGCAGGTTGTTTAGAGTACTAAGTTGTGAAGATTTACCATAGAGAAATTATCCAGTCAAATGTTGTGTCATATAGTAATCCAACATATAGAGCAAATGAACTGCAGGTGAAACCAACAGCAGATTGAGAGTTGTTTTCGAGAATAAAAAGATCGGATTAGCTTTGATTATTTGGAGATGAAAACTTCAAATCCCAGTGGAGACGAAAAAGATACTGGATGATTCCTTTCCATCTACCTAGGCCTTGGTGGGCAGAGTTAAGTGGTATTTGTGTTGGTGGGAGGTAGCAGGTAGATATCTGGTAGAAGAACACACACATTAAGCATTGTAAAACACGTAGTTCTGATTGGAGTTTTAAATCTTCTTATATGATCCAAGCATTACTCTAGTTTCTCTTTTGTACATGATTCTTCCAAATGTTGGTAGATGTTAAGTTTCGTTACATCTTATATGGTCCAAACATTACTCTGTTCATTGTTACACATCGACTAAAGAAATCATAGTTCACTGGACTTGTGTTATTTAATATGAATTAGTAAATTGATCCAATTATCATTGATATGTTGACAAAATTGTACGTCTCAAGTATAAAGTCTCTTTCCTCATTGATGTGTAGGATTTCTGAGTTTGGTCAAAGCCTGCAAGACATTTTTCATCATCTTTGTATACCTTTACAGAAAGGAAAAATTAATCCTGAATCTGCTCTGGCAGCTGATGTTGTCACTCTTGGTGATACGTGGCTCAGTTATGCCATTGAGAGGAGGTTGATTGAGCCAATGGACGGTTTAGAATATCAAGATTTGTTTGACTGTTTGAATTAGAAATGGAAGGTAAAAAAACTATCTTTCCTTTTTTTTTTATATGAGGAGTAACATTTGCATAATGTTATCTTTCAGGGTGTCAGTAGCAATCCAAATGTTTTTGCCTTTANCCCCCCCCCCCCCCCCCCTTTTTCCTTGTATCATCTTCTAAAAAGATGGTCTTAGCCTTGTTGCAACGAAAATAAACTGTTGAGGCTGAAAACTGAACAAGGCTTTGAAATCTATCTTTGATTTGAAATCATAGCATTGATGTCAGTGGTGATGCCTTGTCTCTTAAATCAATGATTGCATGAAAATCCGTTCACTTCAATGCTACGCAAATTGTCCATGTTATACTTAAAGATGGAACCTTCTTAACTATTAGAGATATCGTAGATGAGTTTTACTTTGCATACAAATATCTACGGGTCTCCTATTCTCATGCTAGGCTGTAATATGTGGCAGCAATGTACAAAACTTCAGTCACTATTGTACCTGGAATGATGTAGAATGAGACTGCAAGAGATAACACACACAAATAAAACACCTATCACTATTGGAAGGTGCGGAACCCTCACTCAACATAGCGGGTCCTGAAACCCAATGCATCATTCTTTAGATCGTAGGGGGAAAGAGTTGTTGCATCTCTGCACCTAAGGGTATGACCTAGAGGTCAATGAAGTTGGTTGATAACCATGAGATCTCAAGTTCAAATCCCAACAAATATTAGGTGATTTCTTTCCATATGTCCAAGCCTTAGTGGATAGAGTTATCTAGTACCCCTTAGAATTGGTCAAGGTGTGTGCAAGTTAGCACAGGTCACCACAGTTATCACAAAAAAAAATAAAAAAAAATTGCATCTTGTTGACCGTCACCTAACCTCACACAGGAGGCTCTTTGTTTTGATGCCTTAATTTATTTTATTTAGATGATACATGCCTGCTGCTTAAGTATATATTACTGAACTGTCTCTTTTGTGGAAAAAAGAAAAAGGACTTGTCTCTTCTATAGTCCTGTATTGGAAGCATCATCTTATTTACTTTGGCATATATCTTTTACTCGGATTATTTCATAGTTCCCTTTGACTTAAAATAATGCCAGGTATATTTGCGCAGGAGTGATGAAGGGAAACTGGATGCTAGTGGTAGGATATGGGCGGCTCCATATAGACGAGGAAACATAGTGATAGCTTACAAGAAAGGTGAATTTCAAAAATGTAAAATGGCTCCCATAGAGGTAACTCGTTTTTGAATTGAGAGTATCACTTTTAAAAGTGATAAGATGTCCCACATCGGTAGAGGGATGAGAATTTGGTCTTCTTATATGGACTTGGACAAACCTCCCCTCATGAGCTAGCTTTTGGGGTTGAGTTAGGCCCATGTGTCATATCTTTACATGGTATCAGAGCCAAACTCATCTCAACAACAATGGAATATGTTAATGTTGAGGTTCTTCTTTCAATATCTCACATTCATTTTAAGATTAACTGTTGATGCTTCAAAGACCCTAGTAGTGAACAGACTAAGTTGTTGATACAACATGGTTGCTTGTAACCTATTTTTAATTGAAAAAAGGTTGGGATACATTTGTTGATACAACATGGTTGCATGAGTTGCTTATTGATACATTTGTTCTCCCGTTGGAGGATATCAAACAAGTGCAAGAATTTCACTGTGGAAGTTGTTTTTCATAGACTCAAGGAAGAGGCCAAGCTCTCTCATTTTTATTTGTCTTTCCATATTCACCATTCAAAATAAAAACATAAGGAAGCAGATGGCATCGTATCTATACATCCATACTTAAAATCATGTCACTAATACAAATTAAGAATATGATCAAAATGATATTATCATCCGTCGGAGTTTGAATTGCTGGGGCAAGGTGAGACAATCGTATCAATAATTTGTACGATTGTCTGCATAGTTGGCCTCTCCTCGGGATTGGAAGAGACACATTGTGTGGCAACGGAAAGCAATGCATCCAAGCTTTCCGTCTTTACCAGTCGACAATGTGGATCAACCATATCCCGCTGTTTATTTTCCGTAGCTAGAAATTTCAACTGCAATAGAGTAGTATCATGAAACTGACTGTTAATTTGTTCAAACAAGTAACTAAGAGCTAGCATATATAAATTTGAATGAACGTACCCAGCCAGCAATGTTGACGCCCTTGTCAGTGAATGATGCATCAGTGGGCCGCTTCCCACTTACCACTTCAAGAACCAAAACTCCGAAACTATAAACATCACTCTTTTCTGTAGCTCTACCACTCTGCATGTAATCTGGAAAACAACAACAAATGAATGATTCTTCGGAGCTCTAAGACTAGGAAACCACACCACTTTCTCACCCCCATCTAATCTAGTAGTAGTAGTAGGTGACTTCCCATGCCAACACACACCATCTAGTAACAACAATAGTTCAGAAAGAACCAGCAAAATGTACAGATTGTTGTGTTGTTTAAAAAAAAAACTGTAACTAGATTAGTAACAACAATAGTCCAGAAAGAACCAGCAAAATGTATAGATTGTTGTGTTGTAAAAAAAAAAAACTGTAACTAGATTAGTAACAGAAAGAACCAGCAAAATGTACAGATTGTTGTGTTGTTAAAAAAAAAACTGTAACTAGATTAGTAACAACAATAGTCCAGAAAGAACCAGCAAAATGTATAGATTGTTGTGTTGTAAAAAAAAAAAACTGTAACTAGATTAGTAACAGAAAGAACCAGCAAAATGTACAGATTGTTGTGTTGTTTAAAAAAAAAACTGTAACTAGATTAGTAACAACAATAGTCCAGAAAGAACCAGCAAAATGTACAGATTGTTAAAAAAAAAAACTGTAACTAGATTAGGAAAAACAGACAACACTCTGCCAGATCAAAATCAGGATCCAGAGAACTGAAATGTTAAAGAATGTGTGTGTATAGTATACCTGGATCCAAATACCCAAATGTGCCAGCTACAATGGTTGTGATGTCAGACTCCTCATCCTCCAGGAATTTGGCCAGTCCAAAATCAGATAGTCGAGCCTCAAAATTTCCATCAAGCAAAATGTTACTAGACTTTATGTCTCCATGTATAATTCGAGGCCAGCAATCATGATGTAAATATGCCAACGCTTTTGCAGCTCCCATTATTATAATCAACCGTGTGTTCCAGTCTAGTTGCTCAGATCTCTCTGTAAAAAAAAAAAAAAAATCATTTTTAACTAGAAAATCCTATTGAAAGATAATTGACAGTGGAATAATATCTCACCATGCAGAACTTCATCTAAGCTACCTCCGGATAAGAAGTCAAACATCAAGAACTTCAATGTTGGTGAATTGCAATAACCTCGCAGATTTACCATGTAACGGTGTTTAAGGCTTCCAAGAATTTCAAGCTCTCTCGAAAAATATCTATCAAATCCCTTCTTCATCTTGATAGCAAATATGTTGCCATCATCCATCCTGAGCTTGTAAGTTGTTCCAAAAGGCCCCAAGCCAATTATCTCTTCTTCGGTCAGCGCCTCTAACTTGTCGATGATATCCTTCGAAGAGTAAGGCAAATCTCCATGAAACATCACAACGGATGCACCTGAAAAATTAAGAAATTGGACAAAAGGATGGAAAAAAACTTATAATTACAACTTGAATAAATAGTAATTCTGACCTGTACCAACATCCACTGTGAGGCCTCTGCCGTCATTTGTACGCAGTTTCTTGCAGAGGAAATAGCCGCAGAAACATATTAATGCCACCAATAGCAGTGCACAGACAGAGGCAATGAGTACAAAATGCGTATTCTTCTTTTCGTATTTCCCTGAAAAGATTGTAGATGTGAATTATTAAACTTGGTCAAACAAGCAAATTGGTATTGATAGCATCTGTAGCAGAATAGACAGAGCCTTTGGAAACCATGAGTGGATGCATGTCACAATGGGGAAATGTTATAACAGATTTTATCTCAGATGGCTCCCCGATGAAAATGACGATACATACACTCGAAAGTTCCATTTAAGTTTTTTAATGTGTGGGCTGAGCATTCAGATTTTCTGCCTATTGTGAAGCAGACTTTGGATGAACAAACTATGAAAGATATATGGTTGAAAGTTAAAGCTCTGAGACCTAATTCAGACATTTAAATATTACTTACTCAGAGAATGTTACTAGCTAGAGAAGATCTCAAATTGACTCATAGGAGAGATATGTAGGATATTTTCTTACCTTTTTTTTTTTTTTGGTAAAGTGTGAAAAACTTACCATAACCAACAAAGCAACAATACACACTAAAGAGCACATAACAACGAATACCACTTTCTAGGAAGGATGTAAAGGATAGAGAGGCCTCAACAAAATCAAGTAAACTAATTACAAATCAATTTCTGTATGTATCCTCGACACCTATGAGCTTTCCTAGACAACTTAAGAAGGTCTAATCTCACTACAATTTCCTTCTCGATCTGGACTATCACTATGTCTGCCTGTACAATTGTATGCTTAAATTTTTTCCAGTTTCTAGCTCTCTAAGTGTGATATATAACAGCTCCCCATACAGCAGCCACTATCTCTTTTTTGAATGGCTTCCAATGCTTAGCTTTGATACTTTCCAGCACTTGCTTAACTTCACCTGGTAGTAGCTGCACATCATCCCATGTCAGTATTTTTGAGCTTACTTGCTTAAGCCAGTCACACTCAGCAAATAAATGCATTGTAGTTTCTATCTGTTGTCCATTGCATAAACAACATGTACCATCTTCAACTGGGATATGCATATTAGCTAACCTTTCCTTTGTCAATAATCTTCTTTGTTCAGCTAACCACAATATGAACCTGTGTTTAGGCTGAGCAACAACAGTCCATACCAATTCAGCTATCCTCCATCTTCTTTGTTGTCCTAGTAACTTATTATAACTCCTAGTAATAGAGTATTTCCCACCAGGAGTTAAATTGTATCTGCCATTAGTGTACCAATTTAGCATTTTCTTTGATACCATTAATTTTCCTCCAATACCAGCTACTGTCAACAGGAGCCTTGTGCGCCCAAATATTTCCATCAGCCTTTATATAAATACCATGAGCCCATCTCACCCACAAAGAGTCCTTCTTCTCAGATAATTGCCATAACAATTTCCCAACAGAAGCTATATTCCAGTTCCTGCATCCCTTTATATTCAAACCACCAACTTTTTTAGGACAACAAATCTTATCCATGATACAAGTGATATTTTCTTTCTGTCATTAGTTGTGCCCCACAAGTATTCTCTACAAATCTTATCTACTTGCTTCAAAACACTTTGAGGGAGAATGAAAACTGCCCCCCAAAAGTTATGAATGGAAAACGAAACAGCATTAATAATCTGAAGTCTACCGGCATAAGATAGTTGAATGAATCCGTCAAAAGGTTTCCTCCTTGTTTCACATCTCCTACCAAGCATCTCCTCATAATATTTGACAAATAAGTTGGCAATGGTTGCAGGATCGTGTTGCCAAACACCATTCTCGTCCTTTAATTGTGTGGTAGCCTGTTTCAGTCTTCTATGTTTGATTACAGAATGAAAGTAATTAGTATTGTCATCCCCTAGTTTAATCCAATTTGCCTTGCTTCTATGTTGTAAGAACATCTCTGCCATATATGATGTATTTTTGAACTTCAAGAATTTCTCCTTCTCTTCTTCGTTGAAGTGTCATATTCATGGGGTCAGCTTGCAGCTTGTTCTGTGCTAAATATAGAGTCATTCTGTCATCATTTGCTTCAGCCACAACATTTCTAAAGAACTGAGTATTCAAGACTTTCAATTCTTTCTTCAGTAACTTCAGCTTCTTCACAATTTGAAACATCTTACAACCATTAATAGTTTCACCCATGCAGCTTGCACCTTATCTATAAACAGAGGGTGTTTTGCCCAAACATTGCAGAATTGAAATGACTTGTTGGTGTTAAGCCCCACCTCTACAAAAGTGACCTTAATGGGACAATGATCACTGATTCCCTCAGGTAAATAGTTAGCTTTGCAAGCAGGAATGGTGTCTAACCAAGCATTATTGATAATTTTGAAAAAATTCTCTGATCAACACCTTTGTCATTCCAAGTGTATATATACATGTAATGTTGATATAAAAAATAACCAATTCAGTTCTGTAAACTACAATCTCAAATTGACTCTGGAGAAGATCATTACTGAATGTTGCTCGAAAGAGAGAAACAACTCCTGATTGACTTGGAAAAATGGTCTTTAATTGAGGAAATTGCCGTCAGACAGAAAGCTTGGTGATTCCAATACCAAGTATTTCTCTGCTTTGGTGAAGGATAGAACTCAGAAGAAACAAATATCAGAGCACACTTCACTGACTGAAATAAAAGAAGAGATTATGGATTTTTACAAGGCTCTTAGCTGCCACCACTTTGACATCAGTAGATAGAGTTACTATGAACAAGGGACCTGTGCTAAACCATCAACACAGAATTGACTTATGTGCACCAATATCTGACCAAGATATATGGGAAGGACTACAAGCTATAGATGATGACAAATCCCCCGGGAATGATGGGTATATATAGCTCACTCTTCTTTAAAAATGCCTGGCCTTTGAATGCAGCAATACAGAAGGAAAAACACTAACCTTCTAATCGCACCAGTTCCATAACAAAACGGGACCGTACATGACTACCCAGATCACATATCAGACATGTTATTGGATGAGGAAGGCTCATGTCTCAGGGAGAGCGAAAATGGTTGGAAAAATAATGAAGTAGATCAAGATAACGAGGAAGGTAATCGCATCACTCTGTCTGAAGAAGATAAAAGGAGAATCTATCGACCCTGGACATACTCCATCATTATTAAATTATTAGGCAAGAAGATAAGCCATCAATATCTAAAGAAGAAATTGTCCTTATAGACCTAGGGCATGACTAAGTTGTTGATAGAAGAGAACTTGCAACACGCACTACAACAGTTCATCAATGATCTATTTTTTGTCTGTCAAAAGATGGCATCCTAACTTGGTGGCTTCCGAAGCAAGAGAAATTTTTCCGCCCTTTAGATAAGACTACCGGAAATACTAACAGAGCTCTATGATCATTCGATCCTATCAAGAGTTGGAAAAAGACTAGGGACATAACACCACAAATTGTGTTCTATGCACCTCAGCTATTCTAACACCTTTTGTAACAGATGTGGAGTATTGGGACATAACACCACAAATTGTGTAGTCCCAATAACCGCAAATCCTACAGCACAGGTCATGGAAACAACCATGCTGTAGAATCAAAATGAAAGGTCTGAAGAATCAGATGAGCAGTGGCAAACAGTAACGGAAAAGGCAGAACAAAAGAGCATCCCTACACTCATAATCAACAAATCAATAGAGATAAGCCTAACACTGGTTATACACATATCAGCACAAGAGCACCTCAAGTATATATGTTTAATACCTCATTGTTCGACCCTAAACAGCCAAGACCTCAAATCTAACTTAGAGTAGCTAGTGAACCAATATATGTAGCAAATATCATATTTAAATACCTGATGGATGAGAAAATGTCGTGGTATGGCACACCACATTGAGTTGTTGGCCGCAAAACTCGTGGTTTCCATGAAATCTGTCACAAGTTAAAAATCCAACAATTAAAATCAACAAAGTATGAAAAAAAAAAAACAGAGTATGAAGGAACTGAGATCTTTGCTACTTACGAATCATTTCGAAAATTGGCTAGGCGGCGGCCATCACTAGGACTGAGATATTGCAGGGTTTGTACGAGCATACAGATCAAAAAAATGAATCTGTCCATAGAGGTCTCTCTTTACAATTCCTTAAAACATTCTGTAAGTAAATATTAATGGAAAAAGTTAGAATCAAAGAATTGTCACATATTTATTCAAAAACAGAGTGATTAACAATTACCTGAGTGAAGAGAAGAATGGCGTAGAGAATCGTTCGTCCTGGCTTCCTGCGGACTGAATCACGGGCAATTCGACGCGGCAAGTTGTGGCTCAAATCAGAACAAAGAGAAATTTGTAGTCGAGCAAGAAGATCATATCTACACTAATTCACTACAACAACAATGAGCTCGGACCGTACATTATATAACTTGCAAAAGGTGAATAAGAAGAAGAAAAAGGAGAAGATATCAAAAATAGAAACAAGCGCGAGAGAGAACAGAAATAACAGCAAGGCGCGCGAGAGACAAGAAACATACATATACATGTACAATTTTACCCTTGAAGGTTAATGTGGGACTAATTAATTACTACTTTACTCCATTCATGGACAATTTTACCCTTCTACTTATTGTTGCTTGAGCGAGGAATATTACCAAAATTAAATAGTCTCCTAATAATAATTTCAATTTTTTTTTAAAAAGAAAGTATTAGGATCATTCCAAAATGACATAATTTTGATATACTTGTTCATAAGAAAAATGTCAAGAATTTTAGAATGATAGTCAAATTTGCCCCCTTCCAAAATTTAAATTAGAGGTTTTCATGGCTCTCGATTTTTTCAAAAGAGAAAATCTAATCAACTAAACAGATTTTTTAAATGTTGGAATCAAATTAAGTCAATTTTCCACTTTGATCTATTCAGGTTTTGTCGTTCTTTTCAATTATAAAATATATATTCAAGAACAAATTTATATTACAACATGACGCTATCGAATCAAACATATAATTATACTAACATATCTGAATGATAATTAAACAAAAACACTCATAAATAACAAAATGAGTCAATTTAAACATGAAATAAATTCTTGAAATTATCAATAACAATTCAGAGACATACAATTATTTATAATTAGAACATAAGCAAGTTCTTTCTTGATCCTTTGTGGGTAACTCCTGCCCAATGTTCACAGGTACATCGATCTCCATACTTTGTATGCTCACAGAAAGCCCTTTTAAGTTTTGGCCCATAATCATCTTTGCATTCTTTTGTGCATTCATCTATGTTACATGTATAAATAATAACTTCAATTTCACCTTCTACAACATGATTTCCTTCAATCACAAAAATCATCAATACAATCAAAGAAAACACCATTCTAAGATCCATTTTTTTTTATAATAAAAGACAACGAGACTCAAACACAGTACTTCTATATCAATTTATTTAAAAATTGTTCGATATTTATAGAGATAGTAGCGTCTCCAATTATCAAAACAAGCATTCTTTTAGGTATGTTTATAATGAAAACTAGATTTACTTGCTTAAAATTATTTTAGGTATGTTTATAATGAAATCTAGATTTACTTGCTTAAAATTATTTTTATGGAATCTAAGTTAAATATTTTTCTTAATCTAAGATTGAAATAAAATACTAATTGTATCTGAAAAAGTAATTTAATTATTAATTTAAAATACATACATACTTGGTTCAAATATTATTTTTAAGTAGTTATCTAAATATTTATAATTTTTTTTTAAAAGTCAAATTTTATTGCAATTTTAGCCAAATTAAATTTAAGATGTGATCAAATTAATTCAATTGGCTGAATTTGGCCATAGTTGAAATAAAATTAGTTAATATTCAATTAATTATTGAGCTTATCTATCTTTATTGAGTTAAAATAATTATTTCAGTATAAAAACTTAAATAAAGGCTTATTATATCACTAATATGTAACCTAACCAATTTTGAGGAAAATAGATGCATACTTAACTTATACTTTTTTTTGGTAAAATAATTTTTTCTCTAAATATTTATAAAAAGGGAACTTGTATAAATTCATATATTATTATGATTAAATAGAAGTATATATTTTATTGAAAATGGCAAATTTGCCTGGTGTCTTTCTTTTACCCTTATTTTTATTTTTTATTTTTATTGACACACAATATCAAAGAAATCTTTATTTGAATCAACTTTATTTTTACTCTTATTCGCTCTTTATTTGAAAGATAATAAAAAAGAAACAAATGGATATTAAAGTTATAATTGTAAATCATGATCAAAGTCAATAAAAATTTAAAAAATGCAAGAATTTCATCCAAGGGTAAGTCGAGGGCCTTACAAACCATCCGACGAAATCATAAAACATCCTCCGGACTTGGTGAAACCACCAAAATCCCAAAATGACCTCTTTAAACCAAAATTTTGATTTTTGTCAGTCCTTTTAAGTTTCAAACTTTCAAAACTCACAAACTCTCTCGAAACACCTATGGCAGCGAAAATCATGTAATGACCTTGAGTAGGGGTGTTTAGGATCGGTTTGAATCGGTTATTGGTGATTAAAATCAAATCAATTTAATCGATTCGTAAGTTGTCAAAACCAAATATAATATATATTTATCGATTTGGTTAGATTATTCGGTTATACTTACCATAACAAAAACGATTTACTTAAAAGAGGGGGGGGGGGGGGACAAGAATTCATCCAAAACGAAGAATAGTTAGATTTACAAAACTTTCGATCACTGAATTTACAATTGAGTTGAAATCTCATTCTAACTAAGGATTCTTGTGGTTCTAGAGGATTCAACTACAGGAGAACCAGGGTCTGAAAACAAACAAAGGTCTTTCAAATTTAAACTCAATTTTGATTCGTTACCAAATTCATTGATTAAGGTTAAGAACTCGTTAATTTCTGTTGATAAAGATTTTTTATCAACCGTATACATTTTTTTGTCCATATTCTTGGTAATCAGTATTCAAAAGAAATATAGCATGAATCCTTGATCTTTTTCATAGTTGAGAAGGGGGAAAGAGTCTAAGTCAATGTTGGAAATACATAAAAAATGTTGGAAAAAAAAAACCTTCATACATAAAGATACTGTATACACCATTACAAATGTTCAACTAAATTATTGAAACATAACACAATGTTTACTTTCAGGCATCCTTTGACTGCACTTTACAAAGAAGGCTATGAGCTAGTGACGAAATACGATTCCTTAATCTATCCGCCAGAGAACTCTCTGGCTTCTGTACACTATTTATTAGCCATCGATACTCGGACAATGCCTTTTCTGGTAATGGCTCTATCAGTTCACATTTAGCCAAGATATCAGATGGAGGGACTCCAGCAATGAGGTTTGTCTCAAGTTTTGGTCTACCCCTAGTAAGCTCTTCGGAGACTTTAACCGAGGATCCAAGGGTGTTAGGTGAAGCACCTGGGACGACGTCGTCTTTGAATCTTTCAGCTTGCAAACAGAATTCTATCCACTGATGCACTACTGGTGATGGTCCTCTAACTCTTCCACCAATTTGATCAGTTGCAATTCTTGAAGCAGCAGGTATTGCCTGAGAGAGAGATTTTACGTTATTTTTGTAGAAGAAATGATCCCATCTACGATAAATCTCTATTCTAGCTGCATTTTGTAATACATACTACCACAAGATTGTTTCTATTGCAAGCACGTTCAAGAGATTTAGTAGTTAACTCCACAAATCTATTCAGTCTGATCTGACAACTACAACGAACAAAACTTTGCAATAAAAGGAAAAAAGTGCTACACAACGGTTATACTTGTGAAACAGCAACCATAGAAGGGGGAGGGATCTATTTGAGAATAATTCATGTATAAAAATATAACTATCAACATTAAGATGTACATAGTGAGATAATTCCGGACATACCCAGCAATCAGCCCACAAACTTGCACCAGATTTGGGAACAATAACAGCAATATTTGACAACCGCTTCGCAGCTGGAATAACATCATTGCTCCATCCAACAGCTACCCATACATCTCCAATTCCAAAGGCTTTAAGATAGTGGCGACTATCAAATAGCCGGACCTGTAGAGAGATAGAAAATTTAGATATCCAAATAGTGACCAGGAAATTTTGTTTGGCCCATAAATGTTACTTTGCATGTAAATAGAGGTCTCACATCAAAATTGTAACAACCATGAATTCACTTTTAAAGGATTTTAAATCAGTCAACATAGATATCATTTGAAATCCTAACATCTGTTTGACATAGAACTAGAAGACAAGGATTCAATCAATCAACTCTTTCTAATAACCAAGTATTCAATTTAACCATCAGAAATATGATGTTGCAGGTCTCCATATTCTTGCAATCGTTTGGGAAATCTCATTGCTATTATTACTCAAACAAGCATGAATTGTATGCTTGCATGTTCGTCCTTGAAATCTAGAAATCCAATTGCGGGCCTTAAATATTGGGTAGGAAAGCCATAACATTGAAGCACATGATAATACAAGAAAACTGAACATGACCCTGAAAAGCAAGGAAACGTAGATGTAATTGATAGTTGGATAGATCTCTTGAAAGCTCAAAATGGGAATATTTTATTGTCAAGTTTTTGATAGCAGATTGGTGCAATATCAGCGAAATTACTTCTGAATTACCAAAGAAATTTAAGAAAATTGACAAGAATTGTACTTGGTGAGCTTATGTATGACTAACTAAAGCATTTCATGTATAGCTGTGTATCTTGCACTAATAATTCCACATTTCCTATATCTGTGCATATTATAAACTCTCTTTTGAAATTCTTTCTACCACTACATTTAACTCATAAATCACAACTTATGTGTTCAAGATCAGTTAAGGACTAGCTGAATAATCTGTGTTCATGACTTACAGTACCAGCTAATTTGAAACTTAATACAAACATGTATCCAATGAAAGTCAATCAACAGGTTCATGGCATCATATGTATACACCATAATTAATAAGTTTTATTGTTTTCCAGCAGTGCTATGTCCGCTAGGAAAGCACATGCGGTACCAGAAAATTTTTGCTGGACACAATAATTCGAATCCTGTCCGTTATTTCCTTTGGATATTGCGTCCTTGCAGATTAAGCTCTTCTTCCAGACAATTTTGTAGATTTTTTGCTCTTCTTTATTTTGTAGAAACAAAGAAACACTTAAATCTCATTCATTATAGTGGAAGATTTGTCAGAAACATATATCACCACAGACAGGACAAACCACAGAAATTTGAAATTCTTCAGTACAAAGAACAGAAACCATACCCCAAAGTCAACCTTTCATAAGCACAAGCCTAGACAATTTCAAAGATTACCTGTTTAACAAGTGATGCAAGATTCTGCTGCACGGCCTCTTTCCCACCAGCAACTTCAGACATGTCTATTGTGTTGTATGATGCTCCCATGTACTTTAACACTGCACCCACAATCTCTCGTGGTGAATCTACCATTGCAATCTTTCCAGCAAGCTCAGGTCGCCATAGATCAGCCCAGTCCTGCATAGGTGGTTTAAAACCCTGTGTTAGCTAGCTGTGATACAGATTTTAGCATTTTGAAGATGACATTAACAACAAAGCACGCGGAATCAGTGAGCTTTAACACTCTTTCAACACGAGCATGTCCAAGACAAATGAATAATCTGTATAATGTAGCTGACAGGGAAAAACAAATATTTTGCAATAATATTCATATTTTCATTGGAAGAACATTCAATAACTAGGGGTAACAAGATTCTAACAAGGAAAATGGTGCAAAAGTTAAGAACTGCATGTCGAAGAACTGCACAAGAAATGTTGGAAGAAAACAAGATGCTAACAAGGAAATCGCATAGAAGTCAAGAACTGCACGTTGAAGTACTTCCCAATGGATGTTTTGTTCTAGGAGTTCCTACTGATTTCTATCCAAAAGTTGGAAAAACACACAAAACAGAAAAAGAAACAACAAAATAGAAGGAAAGCAGAAAAACAAGGATAACAGAATCACGCTAAGGAGATGCATCTTCCATGGTAGAAGAGAGAAACAAATTAAGAAATTTCACTGCAAGGGTCTGGCACATGTTTGGTTGGACATTGAGAGGGAAACCTTCATAAAGGTGCTTGTGCTTCATCGAAATCATAGTGAGCTAACGCCAATAGACTTGGTAGAGCTGATACCAGACTTTTAGTCACTAGAACTTCCCTACCAAGGAGATGCATCTTCCATGGTAGAAGAGAGAACAAATTAAGAAATTTCACTGCAAGGGTCTGGCACATGTTTGGTTGGACATTGAGAGGGAAGCCTTCATAAAGGTGTTTGTGCTTCATCGAAATCATAGTGAGCTAACACCAATAGACTTGGTAGAGCTGATACTAAACTTTTAGTAACTAGAACAGAAGAACAGTTTCAAAGGAGTGCAGTAGAAAATACTGTTAATGCGTGATTACAGCTGGAAAGACAAAATGATTAATTTATAATTGCAAGCAATGAGTAATAAAAGGAAAGCATCAGGACTCATGGTTCCACTTTTAAAAGTGACACTCCCAATTCAAAGACAAGTTACCTCTATAGGAGCCATTTTACGCTTTTGAAATTCACTTTTCTTGTAAGCTATCACTATGCTTCCCCATCTATATGGAGCCGCCCATATCCTACCACTAGCATCCAGTTTCCCTTCATCACTCCTGCGCAAATATACCTGGCATTATTTTAAGTCAAAGGGAACTATCAAAGGAATCCGAGCACAAGATAGATGCCAAAGTAAATAAGATGATGCTTCCAATACAGGACTATAGAAGAGACAAGTTCCTTTTCTTTTTTCCACAAAAGAGACAGTTCAGTAATATATAATTTACCAGTAGGCACGTAATATTTTGGTTAGATGTAAGGTATAATCTAAATAAAATAAATGAAGGCCTCAAAACAAAGTGCCTCCTGTGTGAAGTCAGGTGATGGTCAACAAGATGCAACAACTCCTTTTTTTTTTCCTTTATTTGATAATCATGGTGTCCACGCCAGCTTGCACACTCCTTGGCTATTCTATTGGGTACTTGCTACCTCGCACTAACATAGGTACTAGATAACTCTATCCACCAAGGCTTGGACATATGAAAAGAATCACCTAATGTTTGTTGGGATTTGAACTTGAGACTCATGGTTCTCAACCAACTTCATTGACCACTAGGTCATACCCTTGGGTGCAGAGATGCAAAAACTCTTCCCCCTTGTGAACTAAAAAATGATGCATTGGGTTTTAGGGCCCGCTATGTTGAGTGAGGGCTCCACACCTTCCAATAGTGATAGGTGTGTTATTTCTTGCACTCTATTTCTACATCATTCCAGGTACTAGAGTGACTAAAGTTTTGTACATTGCTGCCACATATTACAGCCTGGCATGATAATAGGAGACACATAGATACTTTTATGCAAAGTAAAACTCATCTAAGATATTTCTAATAGTTAAGAAGGTTTCAACTTAAAGTATAACGTGGACAATTTGCATAGCATTGAAGTGAACAGATTTTCATGCAACCATTGATTTAAGAGATAAGGCATCAAGCCCCACGGCGGGCGTTTAGTTTGCAATTAAAAAAACAAAAGAGATAAGGCATCACCAATGACATCAATGCTATGATTTCAAATCAAAGACAGATTTCAAATCCTTGTTCAGTTTTATGGCTCAACAGTTAATTTTCGTTGCAACAATGCAATCTGGCAATCCTGAGAAGAGACTATCTTTTTAGAAGATGATAAAAGGAAAAAAATTAAGATAAGGCAAAAACACCTGGAATGCTACCGACGCCCTGAAAGATCACATTATGCAAATGTCACTCCTCATAAAAAATAAAAAATAAAAAGACAGTTTTTACCTTCCATTTCTCATTCAAATTCTCAAACCAATCTTGATCTTCTAAACCGTCCATCGGCTCAATTAATCTCTTCTCAATGGCATGACTGAGCCACGTATCACCCAGAGTGACAACATCAGCTGCCAGAGCAGATTTAGGATTAATTTTTCCTTTCTGTAAAGGTATACAAAGTTCATGAAAGATGTCTTGCAGGCTTTGACGAAACTCAGAACGTAATTTCACTCTCTTCCCTTGAGATCGCAAAAAATCCTACACATCAATGAGGAAAGAGCCATTATATTTGAGACGTACAATTTTTTCATCATATCAATGATCATTGGATCAGTTCAATACATATTAAATAACACAAGTCCAGTGAACTATGATTTGTCAATGTGTAACAATGAACAGAGTTCTCATCTCATAGTTAACAAATTAAACTAAATAACTTATAGTTTTGTCTCTTAACAAAGGTGGGCGTGTGGGTGTACATAAAATAAGTGTTTTAGAGGGGAATACAGGGAGACCTTGAACAGGAGCTAATATCTAGAAATATCTTAAAGTTAGAGCTCAGGATCATTTTCAAACTATAGCATCCACATTGGCAAAGTACCTCAAAAGTACTGTAACTTGGATTTCATTCTTTAGTTAACCAGATACATTATCAAACAAAAGGAGATTGAAAGTACATAACCACAATCCAAATGATAAATGCTTCTTAAAGCATCAGCGAGCGTACATATTTGAAAGTTCCTAGTATTATTGGGTCGAGGTAGCAATGAGGACATCATTACAACAGTAGCTTTTCTCTTGTTTTCCGTTTTTCGAGCAGATTAGTCCTGCTCAGTTCTATAGAAGATATTTATTTCAAACTACAATCAAATAATTCCTTTTTGTTTAAAATTTTTCTTATTACCCAAACTAGAACTTAATTTATAGATCAGTAACCTATATTATCCAATGTGCACATCAATATGAAAACAAAATAATTTTGATCTTGATTATTCCTCTTGTTTTTCCTCCATTCCTTTTAATTTGGTGGTCCGCAAACAAACTCAAATCCTAGACTTCTGCCCCATTTACTACTACTCTCATATTACCTATGCTGCAATAAAACAAACTATTACAGTATTTCTCGTGTAACTTGCAACCTTGGAGCCACTAAGTTCTTACTTTTTTCTCCACCGGAATAACTCTTTTCCGTGATTACACACACTCCAAATTTATTTTAGAGTCGAGGAGCAGCATTTATTGTACAATAAATTTGAGACAAAAATCTATAGTGGTGGCACACAAAATACTGGTATCTCCAACAGAGGAATTCATTAGCCAAAACAGGGGTCAATAGTATAGCAAGAGAAGACCAGCATTTTTTTTATGACAAGGAAACCCGCAGCCGCTACCCTTTGGGTGCGCACAGGGTAAAACCCCCGCTCCTATGCAAGAGAAGACCAACATAACATCACAATTACTCTTTGATCCTATATTACAACTTATAAATACAACCTTTACACCACACAAGGTCTGAAATGATCATATCCTGAAAGTAAAAAAGTGAGATATCGAGCAGAGGAGCAGACCTTGAGCCATACAGGAGGAAAAGAGTTACTAAGAGAAACAACTCTTAAAGGAACAGTCAAAGCATATGTCTTAGACTTCCATTTCTCAAATGCTGCTTGAAGTTCTTCATTATCGATATCCTCCACATTTTCTGATTTTCCAACCCCAGTGCCTGTGTAATCCAAAGTCCAAGGCACCAGAATTAAAATAAGAAATAAAAAGAATAAAGAGAGAGAGAGAGAGAAGAAACTCTGATAGATCATAAACAAGACATTTATATATCAATACTATCAAATGCAAATAGCAAAATGAGGGCAACACTCAATAACAATAATAAGAAAAACATTAAATGCAATAAACAAGAACAACAATGATTATTCATATGTTTCACACTAAGCATCATGGTTCGACTTGATGGTTGAAGATGAAATTTCACATGTAGCTCCCATCTAGGATAAACCTTGGGATAGCAAAAGAATTAATATTGCAGACATGGATCCCATCATTTAGGTTCCTATTTCCCAATCTATAATAGATATCTATAAAAGTCATATGTATGTGTGAGAGACAAAGTTCACATGATAAGACATAAAATCTGCTAAGTTGAAATTTTTTTTACATCTACAAACATATGGAAGTGTTATGTACAAAATGAAACTAGAGTAATGCTTGGATCATATAAGAAGCTTTAAGACTCTAGTCAGAACTACATATTTTACAATGCTTAATGATTTTCTTTCCTACCGGATACCTACTACCTCCTACCAACACAAGTACCACATAACTCCACCAACCAAGGCCTAGGTAGATGGGAAGGAATCACCTGGTTGCCTCCATTGAGATTTGAATATGAGACCTCATGGTTTTCTCCTCACTTCATTGATCCCTGGGCACATCCTTGGGTGCAATTCTTAATGTGTTATTTTTCCAATGGGAAGTCCAAAAAAATAATTTAGGTTTGTATCCCCTGCATTATCATCAATTTCCTGTAACTACAAGTCTACAACTATAAAAAGATCCTTATGGACTACAAAACTGAAATGCCAAAGAATTCGCTGCCACCATGTACATACTGTGGCACAGCGGTAAAAGAATTCAATACATTATGGAACTTCATAAACACCACACACTTTGTTTGACGAGATAGTAGTCCAACTCTTAAACACATGGACATCCTTTTTTACTAATGTTAAGCTAACTAGAGAAGGAAGAACAGAGCAACTGTCGCCAACTGTCAGTATATGAGTTTCTATCTTTTCTACGTTGCCTATGCTCGAGGTGATAAGGATGGCACTTTTACACTAGCTTGTAAGAGTAAACAAAGAAGAAATAAATAGTACCCACTTTTGCAATTAGGTCTAGACTACTTACTCCATATCTATGACAAAATTGCAACAAGGGCTAACATGTAGAGTATAATGTTTCTCTAACTCAGTAGCCATAATTAACCCAAATAACTAAGCTTATCCGATCTGTGTATAGCACTATAGCTCTAGTGGTACCACACTATCTGTCTCCCTCTCCCTCCCCCTCTCTTCTCTCACTCTCTCGGGCAAACCTTTTTTATTCTTTTTAATAAAGTGCTACACTCTTTGGAAAACCTCAACAAGGACACAAGGTACTTGCAGTTTCACAGAATATCTACATTCTCAGACAATCCGCTGTTGCGTTTCACCTGCAGTTCATTTGCACTATATGTTCTAGAGAAAATTACTCCTTTCTTTCCGTGCTATATGACACAACATTTGACTAGATAAACTCTCTTTCTCTCTGTGGTAAACCTTCGACAAGGAACTTGCATTTTCACAAATTAGTATTCTATACGACCTACATTCTGGAAAACAATTCTCAATCCATTGCTGAGTTTCACCTACAATTCATTTGCTCTGTTTTTTCGAGAGTAAATAATTCATTCCTTTCCATACTAAATGACACCGCATTCATCTAGATACACAATTCAAGATGATTCATTCCTTTCCATACTAAATGACACCACATTCGTCTAGATACACAATTCAAGATGTAAGTTTGACATATATCTTACTTGCATAAACATAGCGATATCAATAAAATACTACTCCCTCCGTTTCACTTTATTTATCTTACTTCCCTTTTCAGTCTATCTCAAAAAACAACACCTCTTCATTTTTTCGGCAACTCTTTAATTTCAACCTTTCACCTGACATGTTACCACGAATCTTATAAGACATTTTGGTACATTCAACATATCTATAGTTTAGTACCACATGAATAAAAAGCCTTTCGTTTCTTTCTTAAATACTATGCCAAAGTCAAAAGCAGACAAACAAATTGAACCGTCACAGAGTACTACTAAGTAAAGTAATAGTTGGGAAAACAAATATCACATCATAGTTTAAAATTTGAATAGTTCAATGAAATTGAATTCATGAAAATGGAAAGAAATGTCAAACATTTTAATAATTTGGAATTTTCAGAAAAAGCATTACCTTGAGATTCTTGTTCCTGAAGCTGAGTTACACAAGGGTCTGAAGGAGGAACATGGGTTGAAGCAACTGCCCTAAAGGCGAAAAGGGTCGAACCCAAACTAAGAAAAAGAACAGCAGAAGTAGCAATTCGACGAAGAACTTCACCGGACGCCGGAAAATTCGCCGAGCTCCGGTGAAGGGGAACTGCAGAAGCTCCGATATAGAGCTTAAGGTTTCTGTGGAAGTGTAAAGATGGAGACTTTTGAAGATTAACAAGACGAAGAGTGCTATAATGGTGTGTAGAGCTATGGAGAATTGGGATTGGGAGAGGAGGTGAAAGCAAAGACATTCTCTATGCAAATTGATTACAAATTGTGTCACTCTTTTGTGAAGTGGAAAATATATGCAATCAAAAAAATATTTTATCAAAAAATATGGAGTAATTTTTTTTTTTAGAAAATGAGTATACTGAATTTCTTAATAAAAGTATATAAAAAAAAGTTATTCAAGTGACGTTTCACATTGATAGATTGGAAAATAGCTCATAGTTTAATGAATCTTCTTATATTTCGTAGGTAAAGGGAATTAGCATGAAATTTTTGTTGTTTAGTTACAAAATTTTGTCCAACGTTAATTTCATGTTTCCTAGAGAAGTTAAAGTTTAAGAAACATTTCAAGTGAAATAACAATTTTCATTTAAACAACTTCAATTTTTTCTTGAATAAAATTCATGTGTATATACAAAATCAAATACTTTTAAAATTTCAACTTCAAAATTCAATCAAATCAAGTAATTAAGTAGTGTAGTGGTCATTTGTAGGGGCTCAAAGTTGTATACTCCATCTGCTCTATCTTAAAATTTTGAATCCGCCACGACTACTAATCTTGCCAAACATTTCATTCAGAAAAAAACAACTACATGACCTATTAAACATCTAATTCCAATTTCAAATCATTATTGAACACATAAAAGATTTCTAAGCATCATATGAAATAAATATAATTCTCAAAAGGGTAATAAAAGATTAATGTATAGTAGCAAGTTAGGCCAATAGCCAAATTCATTACATGTATAAGCATATATATAACTTGTCACCCCCCCATCCATAACTAAAATCCTTAATGCTTAGTGCAATCAGTAGGTAAAAATGAAACTTTGTTGGCCACAAGATCAAATCCAATTAAAAAATTCATTTGTGCCAAGTTCCCTAAAATTGAAACCTCTTCATCAGGCACCATTGTAAAACAAACCAAACCTTCAGCCACTTGTACAAATGTGTTTGTTGGTGGCAACTCTAAATCCGCATTTGTAAAATGTACAACAATCTTAGGAACATCGATAGTGCCACTCTCAGACGTGTAACATAAGTTATAGGACTTAGATGGATCTTGTTTCCTAGTAGCATTAATAGAATCCACCAATGTTTTCTCCAACTCCGCGTAAAAATCAACAGGGACAAGCGTAAGTGTTGTACCTGAATCAATGATAATATTACCTTGTGGAGGGATGGAACTAAAATTAGAAGATCTGAATGGCAAAGTCTTATTTCCAATGCTAATACTTTCCAAAGATAGAGTATAGAAGGTTTGCACTCTTATCAAGGGAGTTGAAACGACTCCAGGGCCTGACACGATAGCAGTGTCACCAAAGTTGATGTGACTAGTTATGCTGGAATTAGTTGATGATGATTCGAATGGGATCAAACAATAAGAGAATTTTCCTTTGATTTCTTGATTTATTTGGTTGACAATTGAGGTCTTGCCACCACCTAAGCCAATGATGCCAGAAGTGACATTAGTGAAAGTGCCCCTATTGGCATGTCCACAACCAAAGGCAATGTTAGGAATTGAGACATTTTCACCACAAGTAGAAACAAATGTGAAAGTTTCACTAGAAAGTTCACCTATGGTATAAGAATTGTCACCATAAATCTCTTTATAATTACATGTATCATTCTTACATGAGAGAAACCCTACTTTTTGATCACAAAGTTCATTGTTACAACCAATAGTTTTATAAGAAGAACTATTCTTGGGATTGAAAATAGGTGCCAATTGTTTGTAGCAATCAACACAAGGCTCACATTGTGTCCATGTTAAGTCACTTCCAGTGTCAGCAAAGGCAAAAATATCTATTGGAGGAGTTCCAATTGAGATTTTCATGAGGTATTCACCATCGGTTGCAGTAATAGTCGATTGGATTGAATTAACATGAGATTTTTTCTTAAAGAATGAAGCTCGGGAGGATGATCGATAGAAGGCATTTTGAAGGCGTTCAAATGGAGTGTTTGATGGAATGTGATAAGGCGAGAGAGGAGAATCATGGTGGATAAGATCCAGAGTGAAGCCATTTACATTTTTATGACAAGAAACCAAAGAAAGATGAAAAAACGATAAAAGAACTAACATAGGGATAAGAGTAAAAGCTTTAGTATCAATCTCCATGGCTAGGGATTTGGAGAATTGACAAGGTTTTTGGAGAATTATAAGAAATGATGAAAGAGGAGACAATGTTTAGTACCATTTTATAGGTGACAAAATGTATGTCAAGACTAATTAACTAATTAAGTTGTAAAAATTTAATAGTGGAGAAAGTGAGATTTTGTTGTCATGAATAAATGTAATGGCTCATTTGGTAGAGTGTATAAAAATAATGTTAAATAGAGTTGTGTTAGTAATGCTTGCATTGATTATACATAGATAATTTTTATGCATTGTTTGGTTTGGTGTATTAAAAATTGCATGTATTGCATAAAAATATTAATTTACAAAAATATCCTCCACAATTATAGTAGAAAAGATGTAAAAAGGGTTTTGAGGGGTACTTTAGTCTTTAATCATGCTACTGCATACATTAGATTTGTTGCATTACTAATACTTAGAAATCTATGGTATTAATAATACACACTTCAATACACAATAGGATGTAGATAGGTTGAAAAAGTATATAAAATAAGATACTATTAATACACAGAACTAATATATACATTATTCCTAATACACTCTGTCAAACGACCCCTTAGTATGAAGTGGATTTTTTAAAGTTGGGTCTCCCTCTCCACAGAAGGCATTGATATGTAATTAAGTTACTATATCTAATTAGATTTATGAGATATATACTCCTTATTTTCCTTTCATATTTTTTACTAGTAAGAATTTGTATAATTAATGCAATTCATTGACTTTGTAAACTCTAAATTTGAACTTTCTTTTGTAGTATAGTGATAATTAATTATAACAACGGACATAATTCAAGAGACTTCTCTCTAGATTTGACTTCTAATATATTCTCTTGTTGTTTGCCATATTAAGCTAACCTTGTAAAACTTTCTAGTCAAAATTCTTTAAAGTAATTTTCCATTTCTCCCTCCTCTTTCCAAGAAAATAATTGCTAAAGCTTTGGTCAAAGAAACAAAATTTTACCCCTTTATATATATATATATATATATAAAATTTAAAAGAATTGTAATTCGTAGCTATAGTTACTGTTTTATAGCAAATTTTTATCTCCCCTCTCGTTCACCTTTCCCCTCCCACTCTGCTCTCTCTCTCGCCTCTCTTCTTCACCCCCCCCCCCCCTCTCTCTCCCAAACAATGTTCAAATATATATATTGTATCGATTGTATCAATTCGTACCATTAATTTACAACTTGATACAACAAATACAACATTTATTCATCATCTTGAAATATAGGTGAGGAATTTTTTTTTCTAACTATTTGTATCCAATATCAATTATATACTGACAACTGAATTTGTATTTTGTGTCAACTGTATTTTTATTTTGTATCAATTGTATCATGATGATTTGTATTTTTCCCACTGTATAAGTTGATATAATTGTATTCGTTAATATAAATTATATTTGTTAATACACTTGATATAATTTTATTCGATGATACAAATAAATTGTATCAATAGTATTCATGATAATACAACATGTCTTCATACTTTCTCTCTTCTCTCCCCCAAATCTCGCTAGTCTCTCTGCTCTTTCTAACATATAGCTAAATATAATACTTTCAATACAATTGTATTCGTTCATACAAAGCAATTGCATTCATAAAAAATTCTCATTAAACACATAAAAGATCTTTAAGCACAAAATGACATTGAATACCAACAAACAATGGGGGGTTAAAAGAATTACAAGCTAATCCATTACATGTCTAGATAACTTGTCAACCCATTTTAAACCAAACCCTTTAGTGCTTAGTGCAATCAGTAGGCAAAAATGAAACTTTGTTAGCCACAAGATCAAATCCAATTAAGAAATTCATTTGTGCCAAGTTCCCAAATATAGCAATTTCATCATCATGCAACATTGTGAAACAAACCAAACATTCATCCAATTGTGTAAATGTGTTTGTTGTTGGCAACTCTATATCTGCATTTGTAAAATGTGCAACAATCTTGGGAACATTGATAGTGCCCTTCTGGGACTCATAACATAACTTTAAGAACCCAGATGGATCGTTCTTCCTCGTAGCATTAATCAAAGACACCAATGTTTTCTCCAAATTCGCATAAAAGTCAAAAGGAACAAACGTATATGTTGTCCCAGAATCAATTATAATGTTACCTTGATCGTTGGGACTAATTTTAGAAGATCTGAATGGCAAAGTCTTATTTCCAATGCTAATACTTTCCAAAGTTAGATAATAGGAGATTGGATCCTCTTCACGTAATATCAAGGGAGTTGAAACAACATTAGGACCTAACACGACAGCGTTGTCACCAAAGTTGATGTGACTAGTTGCATTGGAACTATCTAACAATAATTCCAATGGGATGAAACAATATGAGAATTTCCCTTTGATTTCTTTATTCATTTGGTTGACAATTGAGACATTGCCACCACCTAAGCCAATGATGCCAGAAATGGCATTATTAGTGAAACTATCTCTATTGGCATGTCCACAACCAAAGGCAATGTTAGGAATTGAGATATTTTCACCACAAGTAGAAGCAAATGTGAAAGTTTCAATAGAAAGATCACCTATGGTATGAGATTGGTCTTCATAAATTGCTTCATAATTACATGTATTATTCCTACATGTGAGAAAACCATTATCTACTTGACAAATTTTATTGTTACAACCAATAGTCTTGTAAGAAGAGCTATTCTTGGGATTGAAAATAGGTGCCAATTGTTCGAAGCAATCAATACAAGGCTCACATTGTGTCCATGTCAAGTCACTAGCAGTATCAACAATGACAAGAATGTCTATAGGGGGGGTTCCAATTGAGATTTTCATGAGGTATCCATCAACAGAGGTTGTAATAATACTTGGTTGGATTGCATTGACAATTTTTTTCTTGAAGAAGGAAGCGCGGGAGATTGAGTGGTGGAAGGCATTTTGAAGGCGTTCAAATGGAGTGTTTGATGGATTGTAAAAGGGTGAAAGAGGAGAATCATGATGGATAAGATCCAGAGTGAAGCCATCAACACTTTTACGACAAGCAATCAAAGAAAGATGAAAGAAAGATAAAAGGACTAACATAGGCATAAGAGTGAAAGCTTTAATCTTCATGACTAAGGTATTGGAGAGTTGACAAGATTTTGGAGAATGATGTAAAATGAGCCAATGTTTGGTACCATTTTATAGGTAATAAAATCTAACTTCTTCAGTAAGTAATTTACCCTATTTAGTATGTTTTTATCTTATTTTAATTTTTAATAATAATCGTTTAACCTATTTACCATCAATGAAAAATAATTATAATTTAACTAATTATTTCTTTATTACTCCTCTTTCTAAGAAAATAAAAATTTAAGCTTTGTTCAAAGAAAATTTTGTTTTGTCCTTTTCTTAACGACACTTTTCTTTTTCTTTTTTTGCCTCCTGACGAATTTTAGCAATCTCTTCCTTTTTTTTCTTTATTAGGATTTGTCCCGAATTCCTTACTTTATTTGAATTCTTTTATAATTGCATTTCAATCCAAAAAAGGTTTCTAATTTGTATATTAAAAGGTTTTCTTGGTGCAAAAAATATGATTTTACTTTAACCATTCAACCACACCCCATATATGTTAGCACATAACATTTGACAATTCCATTATAAATTAACATCCATACGTTTTAATATGATGAAAAGTCATAATTAACATTTTCCTAATTTAAGCAAATATTATATTTACTTTTCTTGTTAATTGCTACTTTTATATATATATATATATATATATATTAGTTAAATTAAGGGGACATATATATACGCTTATATGTGCAACGCATGTCACTAAAAAACATTGGGGGAATTATACCAAGAAGATGAAATCTCCATTAGTAAGCATCACATAGAAAGTATTAAGACATCAAGAAATGACAAATAAAATTTGAACTAATGCTAACAACATTAATACTTAGTACAATCTGTACGTTTAAAGGACACTCTGTTAGCCTTAAGATCATATCCAATTAGAAAATTGGCTTGTGCTAAATTTCCTAAAATAGAAATTTGATTTCCTCCTGGCACTATTGTCAAACAAACTATACCTTCCTCCATTTGTGTAAAAATGTTTGAAGTTGACAACTCTAAATCTGCATTTGTAAAATGTGCAACAATCTTTGGAACATCAATAGTACCATTCTCATTAGACTCATAACACAAATCAAGTCCCCCATAAGTACCATCCTTCCGAGTAGAATTGATCGAACGCATCAACAACGATTCCAAATTCAAGTAAAAAACATCAGGCACATATGTTAACGTTGTGCCAGAATCAATTATAATGTTGCCTCTATCATAACTAGGTTGAGAAATCGGAGAAGATTTGAATTGCACCATCTTGTTTCCAATATTGATACCTTTCAAATTTAGATAATAGAAGGTAGATGGTTCCTTTTTAATCAAGGGAGTTGAAACAACGTCAGGAATAAATACAATCGCACAGTTGCCAAAGTTGATGTGACTAGTTGCATTGGAATTATCTAACAATGATTCCAATGGGATCAAACAATAAGAGAATTTCCCAATGATTTGTTGATGCATTTGGTTGACAATTGAGACATTGCCACCACCTAAGCCAATGATACCAGAAGTGGCATTGGTAAATGTGCCCCCATTGTCATGTCCACAACCAAACACAATGTTAGGAATTGAAACATTTTGACCAGAAGTAGAAGAAAATGTGAAAGTTTCAATAGAAAGATCACCCATAGTGTGAGATTGATCACCATAACTCACTTCATAATTACATGTATTATTGTTACTGTTGACACACAATTTTGGCCATCCACAATATAAATTAATCATCAAGCTTCTTCAATTTCAAACAAATAAAATAATTAGTTTTATAAAAAATTCAAAAAAAAAATAATAATAAAATAAAATAAAAATAGTTTGCAAGTTATTTTAAATAGTTTCGTCACTTTTCATAATTTTTAGATGATATATATGTTTTACATAATTATGTATATAATTAGTCTATTTTATGATTATTCGAAAATCGTCTCAAAAAAGAATTTATATTTTAAATATTAGGGATAGTTATAATTTTGAATTAATGAGTTTTATGAAATTCAAAATACTTTCAAATTATTTTTTAAGTAATTTTATCATTTTTTAATAATAAATATGCATATTTTTGCAATCACGTTGTTTTATAAATATTTGAAAATCATCACAAAAGATTTTACATTTTAGTTAAATATTTATTAATTTACTTTAAGTTATAGTTATAATTTCGAGTTAATTAGTTTTGTAATTGAATTAGTTAGTTTATAATTAAGTTAATTATTTTTATTTCGTTAAGATTAAGAAGCTCATTAATTAATTTATATTAACTCATCTTGTTTAAATTTTAGCCGAATTCACCAATTAAATTCAATTTGGCTAATTTATTAATTCTAATTGGCTATAGTTGCAATCTATTAGGCTAATTTGCCAATTCAAAATCTAAACCCCTTCCTCACCTTTAACCCATTTGAGATCAAGCTTTGGACCCTTTTCCTTACAATTTTTTGCCCAATTCCAATAACAATCAACCAGCCCAAGTTACCTTAATTCCAATTCATCCAAACTGTACAACAACCCAAACCCAGCAACAATAACATACCAACAATACCCCACCCCTGTACCAGCGTCTTCCTCCAGCGAAGAACGTGACCAGACGCCAGACAAAATCCCAGCGAAAATTGCGCTGCAAACCCGAAAATCTCACCCAACTACCTTGCAAAACCCATATCCTAGCTGCCTCAACGTCAAACCCTCACGTCCCCTTTCCCCTTCTTGCGGAAGTTACAGCTTTTTCTCATCCCCTTCACTGTTGCTTCGAAAAGAGTAGAAGAAATTCAAATTTTGTTTGAATTTTTCCAACGGAATTCCTCCTAAATCGCCCCAACTTCCCCTATAAATAATCATTGACATTCAAGTGAGAGGGGAGAGTTTTTTGGAAAAATTAGATTTTGATGGTTTGAGTTTGTTTTTTGAAGCAATAGTCACTTCTACACTTGAAAAATTTATATCTAGTCTTTTGATTCCAAGTTCCGAGAAGATCGCCGCTCGATTTTCTTAGCTTGCCTTTAGTATTCAAAGAAAAGTGGTGGAATCGCTCTTCTCGTCGTCCTAGTTCACTGCATCGAAAAAGGTAATACCCCTTTACTTCGTTTCATTCTATTTAACAATATGTGTTGAGGTTGATTTCTGGTAGCTAGATTAATGGTTGGATTTTAAAGTTTTTTTTTCTCGTCTATGTTTGATGTTGGAATTGATTTAATTTAGAGTTGCATCTCTTAAACGATCTTTGGTTTATTCCAAGAAATCTGGATTTTGTTGTTGATTCAAGTATGAAACATATGTGATATAGTCATTCTTCGGCTAATTTTTGTCCCCAATTAACTTGGAAATTTGTCTGTTGGATTAACATTATATAACCTTTAATAGTTCCGAGCTCGAAAGCATTAGCTATATAACAATTTCTTCCCTATTTACTTTAGATGTGGCTGTAACCTGGTTTGCTTATGGATAACTTAATATAATCTAATCTAATCTTTGTTCATGTTTCATTTTGATTTCAAACCATGATGCTAGGATTTTAGTTCATCACAACCCAATCTCTAATATGATTTACATCCTTAACATAAAAATTTTCAGCTCTATTTTTTCGTAAATGACTCGCGTGTTCTCTCGTGATGCCTCGATTTCGTTCCCGTTATTGTTCAAAAGATAATTTCCTGATTGTTGGTCCTTCTTTTGTGTTCGTTCTCCCTATTGTCGGTGATATTAGCATTTCCAGATCTCTCTAACTAGTTTTGGTGCTCATTATTTAAGCCAAATAATCCATTAAGAAAATTGACTTCTCCTCTACTAAATGCCCATCCCTATTTCAAAACATAGGTATTGTTTGATAACCTTTCCATGATGTCTATGATTTCTTCTAAAAAAAAAAGTTAGTTTAGACCCTCGACATGTTTATTTTGGTATGTAATGCCTTGTGTTTTGCCTGTATACATATTTATCTACTTATTTAGTGTTAGTGTCAACATTTTAAACACGATTTGAATTCGTTTCTCTAAACATTCTATTTGTATTCTTGCATTTAGTATCAACCGAAAGTTGTCTTAACTTCTTTAGTTTCTCGGTTATTTAAAATAAATCTGTCTTGTGCAATACTGGACCTCATTTTTCCGCTTATTTGCTGCGTGTTTCTCTTCTGACTCTAGCTCTACTGTTGAAATGGAGTTAGATTTCATGCTCCTTTGTATTCGTTTTGCATCCTTAAGACTAATGTCATAAACATGTTTCATCAGTCTTGTCTTGTTTTCTATCAATATTCATATTGTGGGAAAATAATATTTTTTTTTAAAGCTATCCATACTTGGTTTTGTCTTTATTTAGAATGCTAATTATTGGCTTGAACAAGAGTTTGGTTATGGACATTATAATTCTTTTTCAATTCATTTGCTCTCACTGTTTATATAGTATCTAAAATGGTTCCTTCCTTTATTTAGTTTCTAAAAACATATGTTGACCCAGTGACTTGGACACATTATATTTGTATAGTTGTTTTCACCATGGATTTATCTTGAGAAGATTTTCAAGGCTCTATATTTTATATTAGTTACGGCATGTGTGTTAGTTGAACAACAATATTTTAATGAGTGTTTCCTAACAATCAGGAGCACTAGATTTCTTTTAAGTTATAATAATATTTATTTTTGATCCCTTTACATATGATATGAATGAATATTAATCCTTATTATCTCGCCTTGCATGAACCCCCTTGTTTGAGTCCATTGGACTCTCTTCTGTCTCTTTCCTTTGCATTTCGGATGTGCCATGGAGTCCCGAACTCAGCACTATCGAGTTGAACTCATCATTTCGAGAAATTGGAAGCTGAAACAGGTCTCAGATATACATCAGGGGTATACAACAATGGGATTGAGCCAAAAGTCCAAATCAGTAGCGAGTTTGGCCCAAAAAAAAAGGGGCCCAAATTCCTTTCTCCTTTGCCCTTTAAATTATTTTATTTTTTTAATTTATTTTTTGTTTTCTTATCATTAACTCTAACTTTAGAATTGTTAATTAGCTTAATTAGATTCCCCAAACGATGAGTTACTTTCTTTGTGTCGGTTTAATTCTAATACATTTCATGGTTTTGTGTTCATTTATTTTATTAATCAAATATATTGGTCAAAATTTTATATTTTCAATTAAGTTAAAACTTTGGTTCTTAAAAAGAGATGTTCTTTAATGCTTTTCATTTAATCACATTTTTATTCATTTTAAAATTGTTGTAAGTTAAAGTATTTTTCTCAAATAAACTTTAAAAAATGTTAATCAAAACCTTTTCAGTTAATTGAATATATATATATATATATATATATATATATACACACACACACTTAGTCTTTTTCTCAAAAAGGTTAGTCAATTAATTAAAAAATGATTTTCATGCTTTAAATTGATTTAAATTGTTATTTCAAAATGAATTAAATAAATTCTAATTAATCTAGTTTTATTAATATTCTAATCACTTGTATTTCGAGTCAAATGTTTCATTTTTGGGTCCCTTTCTCTGAAAAAGTAAAATAAAAAATAAAAAAAATGCGTCATTTATTTAATTATTTTCTCAAAGTTAATCAAATATTGTAAGTTATTATTTTTTATGTTAAATCATTATTTTCCTAAAAATAGTCAAATATATTTTAGTCAAGTCGCAGGTCAACCGCATGTTAGCTGGCACTTCGAATGCTTAAACCCTTCTCGAAGTGTAAATTGAACCCCGAACCCCCTTTGGTATTTTTGTCACACCCCAAAACCGGATGTGATGGCACGTGCCCAAACCCCACCGGACACGTTAGCCTAACACCCAAAAACCCGACGATACAGAATTAATAAAACAAGAATAAGATAGAAAGATAAGCGGAAGTCTTTAAATAAACTCAACATAACCCCAGAATTGGTTGTCACATGTACAAACCTCTAATATAGAATCTGAATAAAATATACAAGTCTCATAGTAAAGTTCTAGAATAGAACAGAACAGTAAAAATAGATAACTTGAGGGCACGTTTGGAATGAACCGCTACCTCTCAAGTAAGTCTGGAAGCTCTAATCTGAAGATGAGTAAAAAGTCGGATCTGATAGAGCTGTCGACCTACACAACTGTGTAGAAGCAAGGGTGAGTACCAAAAGCAACAGGTACTCGCAAGTAACACTAAACTAAGCTAAACTAGCAGCTACAAACAACTCCTTTCAATCCCAACTGAACCACCGAAACTTCATTCTAACAACGAACCAACAACCTATACTACACAATTCATAATCAACAGATATATCCAACAGTGTCTCAACATCAACCTCATATCCTCATATAAGAGCAAATAGATCATATATCACATGAAGAGGGGCAAATAGGTAAAATTCACATACCACAGACAAAGATGAAGTCAAATGCGATGCAAATGCAATAATGATGTCATGTAGTCGTGATGCATGTCTGTCCTACGATACACATCTGTTGACGTAATCAGTCCGCGCTGAATACTCAAATCAGAACCCATGGGGGCCACACATGGACCATGTATCACCGCCGGAACCAGATCCCATCGGCATCCAAATCGCTAGCCGGAGCTAGTCCATCTCATATATCTCTAGCCGGAGCTAGTCTCAACTGTGTCTCATATCCATCCATCCTCATATCAGTGTCTCAGAACTCATGCAACAGATAGTTCACACATGGGATGAATAATGAATATGCACATGTCATCAATCACAATCATATCACGATCACATCATAGTATTACACAT
>NC_064291.1:2041075-2075542 GCF_019186545.1 Solanum stenotomum | reverse complement strand
GATTCGTTCGGAATCTCGTGCACACAAACTAAATATGTACCCCCACTAAATTCGACGTTCCGGACTCAATGGAACCGTCGGAATTTGAATTCGAGGACTCCTTGACCCGAAATTCAATAAGATGCCAAGAAACTAGTTTAACGCCAAAAAAATTCGAAACTCAAACGGAGCGTCTAAAAATTCAACCAAGACTCATTCTAGACTTAGAATCGCCTCCCGAAACCAACGGTACTCTCGGAATTTCAATCTGAGCCTCGGAACCTCATATGTTGACCAAAGTCAACTCTTTATCAAAATTTCACAACTTTAGCAACTTAGGACCTCAATTCTTCGTTTCAACTCCAAATTCAACTCCGTAACTTCACACAGATTCGTTTCGACATTCTAAAACTGCCGGAATCGACGGAAATCCGATCCGAGTCCCAAAACTCCAAATGACTCGAAAAAGCACTTTTTAACCAACTTTAACTCATAAAACTCAGCTTCTCAAAAACTCAACTTTTTACCAACTTTTCCTCAAACCAACTTTACAACAACAAAACATGGGACTCGGGGCAACTACCGAAAGGGCAAAATAGTCATTTCCACGAAAAATTACCAAAATGACCTTTCGGGTCATTACAATTTTCAAATGATTTTTTCTGTTTAAATCTTTGAAAATTATAAGTTTTCTTAATTTCTTTAAAAAACTAAGTGGCGACTCTTTTCTAAGTATTTTCCCAAATTGTTTTATACTTAGAACATTTCAAAAAGTGATTTTTCTATAGATAGAAAAATTACGGCATAACAGTTACATATAAACCCTTGACAAAGTTTATTGTTACAACCAATAGTTTTATAAGAAGTACTATTCTTGGGATTGAAAATAGGTCCCAATTGTTTGAAGCAATCAACACAAGGCTTACATTGTGTCCATGTCAAGTCACTACTAGTATCAACAATGACAAGATTGTCTATTGGGGGAGTTCCAATTGAGATTTTCATGAGGTATTCACCTCCATTTGGAATAAGAGTCGATTGGATTGGATTAACATATGTTTTCTTTATAAAGGAAGCTCGGGAGAATGACCGATATAAGACATTTTGAAGGCGTTCATATGGAGTGTTTGATGGGTTGTGAAAAGGTGAAAGAGGAGAATCGCGATGGATAAGATCCAAAGTGAAGCTATTTACATTTTTACCACAAGAAATCAAAGAAAAATGAAAGAATGATAAAAGAACTAACATTGGGATAAGAGTGAAAGATTTAGTATTAATCTCCATGGCTAGAGGAGTTGACAAGGTTTTTGGAGAATAATGAGAAATATTGATGTGAGATGAGACAATGTTTAGTACCATTTTATAGATTAAAAAAATGCATATCAAGAGATTAATATAGAAATTAATTAAGTTAAACAGTATATGTCAAGTGACTAATATAGAAATTAATTAAACAAATGTGTATGTCAAGAGACTAACACAGAAATTAATTTAAAAAATGTATGTCAAGAGACTAATGTAGAAATTAATTAAGTAAAAATAATGGAATAGAGGATAAGGTGAGATTTTGTTACCATTACCAATTTTGTGAAGTTGAATTTCACTTCCCATCAAATTATGTAATTGAGAAAATACTATATTTTATTAGATTCATTCCATATACTCTTTTCTTTTTCTTCTATAATTATTTTTTTAACTTTTTTGGCAATACAACTTGATAATCATAAAAATAGTGATAATTTTACAAACAACCATTCAAATTTGATTTCAAAAGAGTAATTTACAATATTACGTTTACCTTACTTTGATAATTAATAAACGATAATTCATTCGTTAGCATAAGATTGAAATATATAAAAGACATCAAGAGAATTGCTCAACAACATTAATTTGTATTAATACTAATTATAATAACATTGATCAAAAGACCAAACATTAAACAAGAAAAAAACTAACACTAAATAGCAAACACAAATTACTTAGTACTTAGTACAATCTGCTGGCTTAAAGGAGAGTTTGTTAGCCACAAGATCATATCCAATTAAGAAATTTCCTTGTGCCAAGTTTCCAAATATAGCAATTTCATCTGCAGGTACTATTGTAAGACAAACCAAACCTTGCTCAATTTCTGCAAATGTGCTTGATGGTGATAACTCTAAATCCGCATTTGTAAAATGTGTAACAATCATTGGAGCATCGATAGTACCATTCTCAGACTCATAACATAGACGAAAAGTCCCTGATGGATCTTCCTTCCTATTAGCACTAATCGAATCCACCAATGTTGATTCCAAAGAGGAGTAAAAGTCGTTAGGTAGAAAAGTCAACGTTGTGCCTGAATCAATTATAATGTTACCTTCCTCACCTCCCGAGCCAATTTTAGAAGATTTGAATTTCAACGTCTTATTCCCAACACTAACTCCTTCCAAGTTAAGATAGTAGAAAGTGGATGGATCTTTTTTAATCAAGGGAGTTGAAACGACGTCAGAGCCAGATACAGTGGCACTACTCCCAAAGTTGATGTGACTTGTGACATTGGAAACTGGTGAATCTAATGGGATTGAGATTAAACAATAAGAGAATTTCCCATTTATCTCTTTATCCAATTGGTTGATAATTGAAACTTCTCCACCACCTAAACCAATAATACCAGACGTATAATTATTAAACGTTCCACCATTATCATGACCGCAACCAAATGCAACGTTGGGAATTGCAACATCTTTACCAGAAGTAGAAGGAAAAGTGAATTTATCAAAAGCAAGGTCACCAATAGTGTGTGATTGATCACCATAACTCATTTGATATTGACAAACATTTCCTTTCACACAAGATGAACTCCCTATTGATGTACATTCTTCAACGTCACACCCCGCGGTTTTATAAGTAGAGCTTTTCTTCGAATCAAAAAGAGGTGAAGATTGTTCAAAACAATTTTCACAAGGCTTGCATTGCGTCCATGTTAAGTCACTACCTGTATCAGCTATAGCTACAATTTCAACCGGGGGGGTTCCAATTGATAATTTCATAAGGTATTCACCAGGGATTGGTGAAATATCTGATTGAATTGTGTTGGGAGCAGCAAGAGAACTCTTCTTGAAAAAAGAAGCACGTGAAAATGATCGATGAAAGGCATTTCTAAGGCGATTTGATTGAGTGTTTGACGGGTTATAAAAAGGTGAATGAGGAGAATCGCGATGGATAAGATCAAGAGTGAAGCCATTTTCACCACGATCACTTATTGTTTTGCGACAAGAAACCAAAGACAGATGAAAGAATGTTAAAAATACAAATGTAGATAAAAGAGTGCTAGCTTTAGTATTCATCTTCATAATGACTATATTTTTTATGAGAGTTGATGAAGAAAATTAGATTGTGATTAGTATCATTTTATAGGTAAAATTAACTTAGTGTGAAGCATATAAGAATATGTAAAATTGAGGAAAATATGGGATTTTGGGGGAATGAATATTAATTAATTTGGAAGAAAGATTTTATAAAATATATATACCAAATGCAGAGTAAGGAAATGAAACATTTTTATTTTTATTTTGAAATTAAGTTAAATGAAGAGTTTCACTTACCATAAACATGAATGTTATTAAGAGACTATACGTAAAAAAAAGATACATTTAATATAATCTTTTCCTTTTATCATATCAGCTTCCATTAATTAATACGTATATCTATACTATGCATTAATTCCAATAAATGAAAATGACGTAGTCTATTTTTATTTGTCAAGTATTAACTTGATATACTTTTAAAAAAACAAATAAATAGAATTATAATTTTATTATATCACTCATTAAATATAATGAGTTTAATATTTTGAAAAATAATTATAAGAACTATATGATAACTTATCTCTCGATTTTTTAAAGTGGACAAGTAGAAGCATTATTTAGATTTCTTTAAATAAAATCATATCATATGCCACTCTTTTGAAAAAATTACCTTAGCGGATATCAAGGTTTAATTGATTTTGAGCCTAAACTATAATGTGAACATAAATATTCAATATCACAAAAAATCAGTTTTATTAAAGGTAAAATATTTTGGACGTTCTGATCACATCTAAGAAATAAATATGGAAATAATTTTGCGTATATTTATTTAGTAAATGATTTTTTTAAAAATACCATTGGTTCATTTTAAGAAAACAAAATAAAATCTTACGAGAAAAAGTTAGATTATGATCTAGAAGAATTTTAGTAGCCCAGTTGATTAATTATATGGACTTTCACTTATTCGATTCATTTCTCGTAATTCTCTCTCCCATTTTTTCTGCCCACTTTTGAAGAAAAAATTATTCTAATTTTTCTTAAGTTATTATAAACGTTAGATAATAATATAATATTTTATAGGTAAGATTGAAAAAATGCAAGTAAACATTAAGCTTGAGTCTAACATTGTCCAGAATTGAACAATTTTTTTAAAAAAGGATAAATCTTAATGAAGACTATAAAAGAGACATTGAATAAATTAGTCGGAAGAACACAAACCTCACTTTAGTCGGGCTTCAATGTGGATATCGGATATCGAATGAGAAATGAAAAAAAAAATACAAACCTCACTAGTTTAGAGCTTAATTATGTGTCTTCACTTTAGCTTTCGAAATTATCTTTCGTATCACATTTACTTCGCTAGATACATGTATCTGTCACACTCAAACACTTAAATACATGTATCTCAGATATATACATGCCGGTCTAGTTAGGTGTAATTTGTTTCTGATACACTGTATCCAAGTGTGGTTCGCATGTATCTGGAATACACTAACTCTCTCATCATTCACATCTCCCCTATGTCGCTCGTCTCTCCCTTTCTCACTCGCCTCTCTCCCAATGTATTTGTATTTCAAAATGTATTTGTAATAAAATATATATGTATCTAGTGTGATTCGCATGTATCATGAGATACACTGACACTCTCGTTTATCTCTCTCCAATCTCACTCGCTTCTCTCCTTATGTTTGTATTTTATAATATATACAGTATCAGACATAAATATATCTAACATTTTTAATACATATATCTGACTTGAAATCTAAAGGATACGAAATTATCAATTAGTGAGATAATATATAATTATTTCAAACAATGTAGTAGATTAGTATTTATAATAGAAATATTTGTGTAATTAGATAATTTTTTTCGTTTATTTATTGGATGTCTTATTGTTTATACTTTTATCAGGTGGAATGAAAATTATTCGTTTTGTAATCCTTTACTAATTTATTTTAAATCGATCTGAAAATAACACATAATTTTTTTATTTTTTTTTAATTAATGGTTATAAAAGCTCATTTCTTCTGTTCTCTTTCAAGCATTTCAGAACAAAATTATCAATGTACATATACGTAATTATCACATTAATTAATTAGCTAATCTGAATTTTGATAATTTATTTAGTTAATAAGGAAATTATATTATCCTCAATTAAGATCTGATTTCGTGTAGAATAAATTAGTAAATGTAAAAATTTCATTTGCAATATTCTGATTGCAGCTGCTAAAATCAAATCTTTTGTGTATAATTTCATATTCTAACAGTTGACAAGTTGTAAAAATCGATCATTAACATAAATATAATTAACAGAATTGTTAGAAAAATAAGAAAATATAATCAAAGAAAAAAGGCTTTGATATGATATCAATGTCCTTAAATAAATATTGCCCCTTCTATTTTTAAGGGATGTATATAAGTGTTTCTTTTCAAGATTGAATTAGGTCCTATTATACTGTAAATTTTTCTTACGCTATTTTTAAAAAGTCCTAATATATATTTATATAATTTAAAAAGATGACTTTTCAGAATAATAATGGCAGTTCATGAATATTTATGTGTTTATTTAATTTAAGACCTCCAAATTTTACAAATTAATTCAACGATTCTCCCACAAATTTATAATATATCTCATAACATCATGCACACTATGAAGCTAGTATCTTGCACAAATTTGGACTTTTCATTAGTGTAAAATTTTTGAAGATCGACAAAATTGATGATATTTTAAGATTTGACCATGCGATTAATCCAAATATTCTAAATATTTACAAGATCAACCTTTTAAATCTTATTTGAATTAAGTGACACCACTTCAATATTTACTATTTTTTTGATAAATACTTACCTACCATCAAACGAGGCCCAGATTGGGATAGACCAAATTTACCGTTGTACATGTGCTATAATCCATTGATTTTGGGTGATACGTGATCCCGGCGGGTTTTGGGCCAGATTTTTTTTTGGGCATCCATTAAGACCTTAATAATAGCGTGAATTGGTCCCGAGGGGCAAACGTCCGCATTTTCAAGTTCAAACGAAACTCAGAGCGGGAATGACTAAATTTATCATTTTTCTATGCTATAGTCCATGAATTTTGGGTGATACGTGATCTCGAAGGGTTTTTGGCCGAATTTTTTTGTGGGGCTCCGTTAAGACCTTATTAATGGTGTGAGTTGGTCCCGAGGGGAAAACGGCCGCATTTTCAAGTTCAAACGAGGCCCAGAGCGAGAATGACCAAATTTATCTTTTTATGTGTCCATGAATTTTGGGTGATACGTGATCCCAATGGATTTTTGGCCGAAGTTTTTGGTGGGCGTCCGTTAAGACCTTATTAATGGCGTGAGTCGGTCCCGAGGGGAAAACTTCCGCATTTTCAAGTTCAAACGAGGTCCAAAGCAGGAATGACCAAATATACCATTTTACGTGTGCTATAGTCCATGGATTTTGGATGATATGTGATCCAAATGGATTTTTGGCCAAAATTTTTTGTGGGCATCCATTAAGACCTTATTAATGGCGTGAGTTGGTCCCGAGGGGCAAACATCCGCATTTTCAAGTTCAAATGAGGCCAAGACAGGAATGACCAAATTTACCATTTTACGTGTGCTACAGTCCATGTATTTTGAATGATATGTGATCCCGAGGATTTTTGGCCAAAAGACTTTGTGGGTGTCCGTCAAGACCTTATTAATGGCGTGACTTAGTCCTGAGGGGCAAACATCCGCAATTTCAAGTTCAAACAAGGCCCACAACGGAAATCATGACCAAATTTACCATTTTACGTATGCTATAGTCCATGGATTTTGGGTGATATGTGAGCTCAATAATTTTTTGGACGAATTTTTTTGTAGGTGTCCGTTAAGACCTTATTAATAGCGTGAGTTGGTCCCGAAGGGCAAACAACGAGGCCTAGAATAGGAATGACCAAATTTACCATTTTACATGTGATATACTCCATGGATTTTGGGTGATATGTGATCCCGATGGGTTTTTGGCCGAAATTTTTTATGGGTGTCCATTAAGACCTTATTAATGGCGTGAGTTGGTCCCGAGGGAAAAACGTCTACATTTTAAAGTTCAAACGAGGCCTAGAGCAAGAATGACCAAATTTACCGTTTTACTTGTGTTCTAATCAATGGATTTTGGGGGATACGTGATCCTGATTGATTTTTGGCCAAATTTTTTTGTGTGCATCCATTAAAACCTTATTAGTTGTGTGATTTGGTCGTGAGGGCAAACATCTGCATTTTCAATTTCAAATGAGGCCTAGAGCGGGAATGACCAAATTTATCATTTTACGTGTGTTATAGTACATTGATTTTGGGTGATACGTGATCCCAATGGATTTTTGGCTAAAATGTTTTGTGGGTGTCTGTTAAGACCATATTAATAGTCTGAGTTGGTTCCAAGGCGCAAACATCCGCATTTTCAAGTTCAAATTAGGCCAAGAGCGGGAATGACCAAATTTACCGTTTTATGTGTGCTACAGTCTATGTATTTTGAGTGATACGTGATTCCGAGGGGTTTTGATCAAAAATTTCTGTGGGCGTCCGTTAACACCTTATTAATGGTGTGAGTTGGTCCTGAGGAGCAAACGTCCGTAATTTCAAGTTCAAATAAGGCCCATAACGAAAATCATGACCAAATTTACCATTTTACGTGTGTTGTAGTCCATTGATTTTGGGTGATACGTGAGCCCGCCAGTTTTTTGGATGAAATTTTTTGTGGGCATCCGTTAAGACTTATTAATGGCGTAAGTTGGTCCCGAGGGGAAAACGTCTGCATTTTAAAGTTCAAACGAGGCCTAGAGTAGGAATGACTAAATTTACCATTTTACATGTGATATACTTCATGGATTTTGGGTGATACGTGATCCCAATGGATTTTTGGCCAAAATTTCTTGTGGGTGTATGTTAAGACCTTATTAATGGCGTGAGTTGGTCCCGAGGGGCAAACGTCTACATTTTAAAGTTCAAACGAGGCCCAGAGCAATAATGACCAAATTTACCGTTTTACCTATGTTCTAGTCCATGGATTTTTAGTGATACGTGATCCTGACGGATTTTTGGCAGAAATTTTTTGTGTGCGTCCATTAAAACCTTATTAGTTGCGTGATTTGGTTGTGAGGGCAAAAATCAGCATTTTCAATTTCAAATGAGGCCTAAAGCAGGAATGACCAAATTTACCATTTTACATGTGCTATGGTACATTGATTTTGGGTGATACGTGATCCCAATGGATTTTTGGCTGAAATGTTTTGTGGGCGTCCGTTAAGACCATATTAATAGTTTGGTTCCGAGGCGCAAACATCCGCATTTTCAAGTTGAAATGAGGCCAAGAATAGGAATGACCAAATTTACCATTTTACATGTGATATACTCCATGGATTTTGGGTGATATGTGATCCCGATGGATTTTTGGCCAAAATTTTTTATGGGTGTCCATTAAGACCTTATTAATGGCGTGAGTTGGTCCCGAGGGGAAAACGTCTACATTTTAAAGTTCAAACGAGGCCCAGAGCAAGAATGACCAAATTTACCATTTTACTTGTGTTCTAGTCAATGGATTTTAGGGGATACGTGATCCTGACTAGTTTTTGGCCGAATTTTTTTTTGTGCGTCCATTAAAACCTTATTAGTTGCGTGATTTGGTCGTGAGGGCAAACATTTGCATTTTCAATTTCAAACGAGGCCTAGAGCGGGAATGACCAAATTTACCGTTTTACGTGTGCTATAGTACATTGATTTTGGGTGATACGTGATCCCAATGGGTTTTTGGCTAAAATGTTTTATGGGCGTCCGTTAAGACCATATTAATAGTCTGAGTTGGTTCCAAGGCGCAAACATCTGCATTTTCAAGTTCAAATTAGGCCAAGAGCGGGAATGACCAAATTTACCGTTTTATGTGTGCTACAGTCCATGTATTTTTGAGTGATACGTGATTCCGAGGGGTTTTGATAAAAAAAATTTGTGGGCGTCCGTCAACACCTTATTAATGGTGTGAGTTGGTCCTGAGGGGCAAACACCCGTAATTTCAAGTTCAAACAAGGCCCATAACAGAAATCATGACCAAATTTACCATTTTACGTGTGTTGTAGTCCATCAATTTTGGGTGATACGTGAGCCCGACAGTTTTTTGGATGAAATTTTTTGTGGGCGTCCGTTAAGAGCTTATTAATGGCGTGAGTTGGTCCCGAGGGGCAAACGTCTACATTTTAAAGTTCAAATGAAGCCTAGAGTAGGAATTACCAAATTTACCATTTTACATTGTGATATACTTCATGGATTTTAGGTGATACGTGATCCCGATGGGTTTTTGGTCAAAAAATTTTGTGGGTATTCATTAAGACCTTATTAATGGTGTGATTTGGTCGTGACGGCAAACATCCGCATTTTCAATTTCAAATGAGGCATAGAGTGGGAATGACCAAATTTACCGTTTTACGTGTGCTATAGTCTATGAATTTTGGGTGATACATTATCTCGACGGATTTTTGACCGAAATTTTTGGTGAACGTTCGTTAAGACCTTTTAAATGGAGTGAGTTGGTCCCGAGGGGTAAACACCTGCATTTTCAAGTTCAAACGAGGCACAAAGAGGGAATGACCAAATTTACCGTTTTACGTGTGTTATATAGTCCATGGATTTTGGTTGATACGTAATCTCGACGAATTTTTGGTCAAAATTTTTGTGGGCATCCGCTAAGACCTTATTATATGTGTGAGTTGGTCCTGAGGGGCAAACATCCGAAGTTTCAAGTTCAAACAAGGCCTAGAGCTGGAATGACCAAATTTATCATTTCATGTGTGCTATAGTCCATGAATTTTGGGAGATACATGATCCCGAGAGGTTTTTGGCCAAAAAAATTTGTGGGTGTCTATTAAGACCTTATTAATGGTGTGAATTGGTCCCGAGGAAAAACGTCTGCATTTTCAAGTTCAAATAGAACTTGAGCAGAAATGACCAAATTTACCGTTTTACGCGTGCTATAGTTCATATATTTTGGGTGATACGTGATCCCAATGGGTTTTTGACCAAAATTTTTGTCGGTGTCCATTAAGACCTTATTAGTGGTGCAAGTTGGTCCCGAGGGGCAAACATTTGCATTTTAAAGTTCAAACGAGGCCCAGAGCAGGAATGACCAAATTTACCGTTTTACGTGTGACATAGACCATGAATTTTGGGTGATACGTGATCCCGACTTGTATTTGACCGACATTTTTTATGGGCGTCCATTAAGACCTTATTAATTGCCTGACATTGTTCCGAGGGAAAAACGTCCGTATTTTCAAGTTCAAACATGGCCAAAAGCGAGAATGGCCCAATTTACCATTTTAAGTGTGCTATTGTCCATGGATTTTAAGTGATACGTGATCTTAACTTGTTTTTGGCCAAAAAATTTTGTGGGCGTCTTTTAAGACCTTATTAATTGTGTGACTTGGTTCCGAGGGGCATACGTCCGCATTTTCAAGTTCAAACATGGCCCAAAGCGAGAATGACCAAATTTACCGTTTTACCGATGTTTATATTAACTAAATAATTTAAATTTAATAGATAAAATTCAAATTAAAATATATATTACTTAACTAATTATATGCAATAAAATTTTTATTTGAAATACAAGAGTTAGTTTTCATTTCATACTAAATATTATAAATTATACTAGTAATTAATAGTCAATGATGAGTTTGTACAAATTATATAAATCCAATTTTCAGTGATCTTATGGCCTATTTCGAAAGTTTCAGTTGGAAAAAGCATTTCCAAAATTAATGCAATCATCTATCACGAGTTTCTCAAGTAGAGAAAATTATTTTGTATATGCAAACATATGACATGCATAATTATAGTGATGTAAGTACGTATTTCTAAAACGAAAGCTAAATAATTTAATGTCCAAAAAATAAATGCATTAGTATTGTCCACAGTGTGAATATAAAAAATAATTAGGGGAGGGGGGGGGGGGGGGGGGGGGNGAGGAGGGGTAGATATTAAATGAATCATTTTTGAAGTGGTCTCTTAATTATATTCTAGAAAAATGTTTCATTTCTAATTACTCTGAACTTGGTTTTTTAACATTTCTCCTAAGTTAATATGCATTCACCCAAAATCACAAATTTCTCTTGACTTTCCACATTCTTACATGCATTCTCACTTTCTTAATTTTACCTATAAAATGATGCTAATCACAATCTAATTTTCTTCATCAATACTTGTCATATCTCATAAACAATATGGTCATGAAGATGAATACTCTTTTTTCAACATTTGTCTTTTTAACATTTTTTCATCTTTCTTTGATTTCTTGTCGCAAAACAATTAGTTATCGTGTTGGAAATGGCTTCACTCTTGACTTTATCCACCGTGATTCTCCTCTTTCACCCTTCTATAACCCGTCAAACACTCAATCAAATCGCCTTAGAAATGCCTTCCATCGATCATTTTCACGTGCTTCTTTTTTCAAGAAGAGTTCCCTTGCTACTCCCAACACAATACAATCGGATATTTCACCAATCCCGGGTGAATACCTCATGAAATTATCAATTGGAACCCCCCCGGTTGAAATTGTAGCTATAGCTGATACTGGTAGTGACTTAACATGGACGCAGTGCATGCCTTGTGAAAATTGTTTCCAACAATCATCACCTCTTTTTGATTCGAAGAAAAGCTCCACTTATAAAACTGTGGGGTGTAATGTTGAAGTATGTACATCACTAGAGGGTTCATCTTGTGTGAAAGGAAATGTTTGTGAATATCAAATGAGTTATGGTGATCAATCACACACTATTGGTGACCTTGCTTTTGATAAATTCACTTTTCCTTCTACTTCTGGTGAAAATGTTGTGATTCCGAATGTTGCCTTTGGTTGCGGTCATGACAATGGTGGAACGTTTAATAATTATACGTCTGGTATTATTGGTTTAGGCGGTGGTAAAGTTTCAATGATCAACCAACTGGACAAAGAGATAAATGGGAAATTCTCTTATTGTTTGATCCCAATTCCATTTGACTCATCAATTAATCCAAATATTACAAGTCACATCAACTTTGGGAATAGTGCCATTGTGTCTGGTCCTAATGTCGTTTCAACTCCCTTGATAAAAAAGGAACCATCCACATACTACTATCTCAACTTAGAAGGTGTCAGTGTTGGAAATAAGATGTTGAAATTCAAATCTTCTAAGACTTCTCCTTCTGATAATGCTAGTGGTGGTGATGGTCAAGCTGGTAACATTATAATCGATTCTGGCACTACATTAACACTTTTGCCTAATGATTTTTACTCGAATTTGGAATCAACATTGGTGAATTCAATTCGTGCTAATAGGAAGGACGATCCATCAGGGACTTTTCATCTATGTTACGAGTCTCAGAATGATACTATCGATGCTCCAACAATTGTTACACATTTTACAAATGCAGATTTAGAGCTATCGCCATCGAGCACGTTTGCAGAAATTGAACAAGGTTTGGTTTGTCTTACAATAGTACCTGCAGATGAAATTGCTATATTTGGAAACTTGGCACAAGGAAATTTCTTAATTGAATATGATCTTGTGGCCAACAAAATCTCCTTTCAGCCTACAGATTGTACAAAATACTAGGCTTGTTTTGTTGGTTTATTATCAGTAAATATAAATGTTGTTAGTTCAATACTTAGTAATTGAGATCTTTTAATTTTGTGTTTTCTTAAGCTAATATACCACCAGAGGAAATGTGCCTTGGAGGGGGTTTGAATTGGCCTTTTTAAAATAACTTATTATAAGCTAAAAGCTAAAAGTCATATTGTAGTTTTTAGCTTATTTTTCATCTTTTTCAAACACCATGAAGAATTAAAAAAGAGTTATTAAAAGTCAAAGCACCTAAAATAAATCCATTCAAACACCCTCTAATTAGTTTTACCTTGCTAATTTAAATGAGGGACAAACCCTTCAACATACTCTTCCATGTGACCTTAAAAAGTTGCCTCTCTTTTTTTAAAGTGAAACTAATCGAAATTTCAGTATAGAATCTAATTACTTAGATATTTGCAATATTACGAATTTTACTAGATTTTGGTGCATTCAGGTATTTTCAGATATATGTATCTTCCTATTTGAACTACTTTGTTCATGGCAGGACGATCGATAGAGTTCGTTTGAATGATCCTTCTATGTGTTGAGTCACTTCCTTTTTTCTTTCCCAACAGGACCAAATTTGGAAGAAATAACTAACTTTCATTGAAGTCAAAAATAACAATTAAGACTCTTTACTTTCTATTAACTTCATCATTAAGGTACACCCTGACAATATTGACATTGAAATCACTCAGTCAATTGCTAAGGGACTCATTTTTCCAGTTAGGAGAAATTGCTACAAATTAAAACTTTTGGAATGATCAAATTGAATAAATGAAACACATTAACCATATAAACTGTTGTGCAGGAATAGAAACACATTTTAAAGATATTGAAATTTCTTAGCTAGTACGTATTTGTTAGATATTACTATCTCCATTTAATTTTGGTCATTGAATAAATGAAACTTTGATGAATAACTAATTTTGGTCACTGAATAAACCGAATAATAACAAGTGCTCTTCTTCTCACAATTAACCATATTCCATGACTTCTATTTTGACAGCAGAGAACTGATATTCAAATAGGGTGTTTAGAGAAGTTGTGAGTTGAGTCGGATATTGTGTACATAGAGACAACGTATCCAATTTTTTTGTTTTTATGATCTTTCAATTTAATGAAAGTCTACTGTAAATTTGAAGACATTTGACATTAATTTATATTAATTTCTTCATGATTTATCAAAGCTTTGTATTTTTTATTCCATGAGATATTAATTAATTTAATTACAATTATGAATGTATTGGTTTAATTTTAACCCCCACACTATTTATAATTTTAACCCCACAAATCGACATTTATTTTGTAGTGTCTAATATATCCATGTATTTTATGTAAAGTGAAAGTCAACTTTACGAAATATCCCACTTCATACTCTAGTATTTGATAATTAATGGTAACAAAATCTCACTTTCTCCCCTATTACATTTTTTTTAATTAATTAGACTTGGACATACAATTTGCTACCTATAATTAATGGTATGAAAATCTCACTTTCTCCCCTATTACTTTTTTTTTTAATTAATTAGACTTGGACATACAATTTGCCACCTACAATTAATGGTAAGAAAATCTCACTTTCTCCCCTATTAAATTTTTATTAATTAATTAGACTTGGACAAACAATTTGCTACCTATAAAATGGTACTTAACATTGCCTCCTCTTCATCATTTTCCAACCATGGAAATTAATACTAAAGCTTTCACTCTTATGTTGGTTCTTTTATCGTTCTTTCATCTTTCTTTAGTTTCTGATAGTAAAAGTGTAAATGGCTTCACTCTAGATCTTATGCATCGTGATTCTCCTCTTTCACCTTATCACGATCCATCAAACACTCCATTTGAACGCCTTCAAAAGGTCTTCCATCGGTCATTCTCCCAGGCTTCCTTTTTTGGGGGAAAAAGTGTTCCTTCAATCCAATCGACTCTTACACCAAACGAAGGTGAATTCCTCATGAAAATATCCATTGGTACACCCCCAATAGACACTTTTGTCATTGCTGACACTGGTAGTGACTTGACATGGACACAATGTAAGCCTTGTGTTAATTGTTTCAAACAATTGACTCCTATTTTCAATCCCAAGAATAGCTCTTCTTATAAAACTATTGGTTGTCACTATAAACTTTGTCAAGGGTCACTATGTAACAATAATAGATGTAATTATGAAGTGAGTTATGGTGACTTATCTCACACTAGGGGTGATCTTTCAATTGAAACTTTCACATTTGCTTCTAGTTCTGGTAAACATGTCTCAATTCCTAACATTGTGTTTGGTTGTGGACATGACAATAGTGGCACATTTACCAATGCCACTTCTGGTATCATTGGCTTAGGTGGTGGCAGTGCCTCAATTGTCAACCAAATGCATCATGAAATCAAAGGAAAATTCTCTTATTGTTTGATCCCATTGGAATTATTGTTAGATAGTTCTAATGCAACTAGTCACATCAACTTTGGTGACAATGCTGTCGTGTCTGGTCCTGACGTCATTTCAACTCCCATCTATAAAAAGGAATCACCAATATTCTACTATCTAAATTTGGAAGGTATCAGCATTGGAAACAAGGCAGTTGAATTTGAATCTTCTCCAATTTCTCTACCTGGTTATGATCGAGGCAACATTATAATTGATTCTGGCACAACGTTAACATATGTGCCTGATGTTTTTTACTTGAATTTGGAATCGTTGTTGATGCGTTCGATCAATGCTACTAGGAAGGATGGTACTTATGGGGGACTTGATTTGTGTTATGAGTCTAATGAGAATGGTACTATTGATGTTCCAAAGATTGTTGCACATTTTACAAATGCAGATTTAGAGTTGTCAACTTCAAACATTTTTACACAAATGGAGGAAGGTATAGTTTGTTTGACAATCATGCCAGGAGGAAATCAAATTTCTATACTTGGAAATTTGGCACAAGCCAATTTTCTAATTGGATTTGATCTCAAGGCCAGCAAAATGTCCTTTAAGCCTACAGATTGCACCAAGTACTAAGGTTTTTTTAACATTTATTCAAGTTTTATTGATCAATTCTTGATTTCTTAAATTTACTTGCATTTGATGCTTACCAATAGAGATTATATTTTTATTGTGTATTCAGTGAAGGAAAATGAAATCAAGAAGTGACCTTTACAAAATCTCAAGATTATAATCTGAATTACTTATTCCACCTTTTATATGCTATATTGTCTCCATCTATTTTTTCTTATCCATGTTTGATCTGTTATTTTCAAGATCATATTTCTATTATGTATCTCTGTCTTATTCCACCATACCCCTACCTTTGTTAGGNGCAACATTATAATTGATTCTGGCACAACGTTAACATATGTGCCTGATGTTTTTTACTTGAATTTGGAATCGTTGTTGATGCGTTCGATCAATGCTACTAGGAAGGATGGTACTTATGGGGGACTTGATTTGTGTTATGAGTCTAATGAGAATGGTACTATTGATGTTCCAAAGATTGTTGCACATTTTACAAATGCAGATTTAGAGTTGTCAACTTCAAACATTTTTACACAAATGGAGGAAGGTATAGTTTGTTTGACAATAGTGCCAGGAGGAAATCAAATTTCTATACTTGGAAATTTGGCACAAGCCAATTTTCTAATTGGATTTGATCTCATTGCCAACAAAATGTCCTTTAAGCCTACAGATTGCACCAAGTACTAATGATTTTTTTAACAGTTATTCAAGTTTTATTGATCAATTTTTGATTTCTTATATTTACTTGCATTTGATGCTTACCAATAGAGATTATATTTTTATTGTGTATTCAGTGAAGGAAAATGAAATCAAGAAGTGACCTTTACAAAATCTCAAGATTATAATTTGAATTACTTATTCCACCTTTTATATGATATATTGTCTCCATCTATTTTTGCTTGTCAATGTTTGATCCGTTATTTTCAAGATCATATTTCTTTTATGTATCTCCGTCTTATTCCACCATACCCCTACCTTTGTTAGGATAGTGATCAATGAAGTCGGTTAAAAACCATGACGTCTCAGAGTTCAATTCCAGCAGAAACAAAAAACAATAGATGAAGAGATTTCCTCCCACCTATCATAGCTTTGGTAGACAAAGTGACGTGATACTTGTTGCTTGTGGGAGGTAGAGGTATTCTGTAGAATTAGTCGAGTTGCACACCATTAAGGTCCATCCTAGATCTTTAATATTTAATTTCATTTCATTTGATGATACTTCCTCTTTTGGTATCTTTGTTTGCTCAAAGCAGATATGAAACAAAGGATATGAGTATTCAGTTAGCTTCGAAGATTAGTCAAATTGACACTCAATAAGCGAAAAGTGTGACATAAATAGAGGTACATTATAACAATATACATAATATTAACCTCAAACAAAATGATACATAATAGTTTCTCTATGGGGAAATCAAAACACACAATTCAGTGCAGAGTTGGCTTTCCCTTACTGTATTACGTATTTGATACACTTCTTCAATTACATATTTTTCTTTTCCCCCCTTAAAGAAAATTTCCAAGTCTTTGTGTGTATTGATAAACTTCTCCATCAATCATCTATGTTATCCGTATCTAATGGACGAGCAGTCTATTCAAAAGCAAGTTTTGTTACAGGGGTAAGGACAATCGATCTCTTGGAATCGTTTTCTTTCATAATACCAATCTCCAACTGCTTTGGCAATCGTCTGTAAGAACACATTTTTTGAAAGTGTCAATAGTTGTCTATAACGGAATGACAGAATTTTGTGTAAGATAAAAAACAATAACAACATAACCAGTATATTCTCACAAGTGGAGTCTGAGAAGGGTGGAGTGTATGCAGACCTTATCCCTATCTATTTTTGCAGGGTAGAGAAGCTTGTGTATAATAAATGTAATTTTGAAATAATTTTGAGTTCATGATTGCGTACCGTGCCAGATAATACTAGTGAGTCATCCATTAGCCATGTCTCTTGCGTTCCAGTTTGACAATGTGCGTAACAAGAATTGATGTAATACCCTCGCGTTGAGGAAGGGCCGAGTGAATTCAATGCTTTCAAGAACTCTGACCTAAAAGCTGAGAAATAACATCATGTATTAGATACAGAGTGTAAAAGACACCTTCTAAATGTAAATATTACACTTAATTTAGCGTCTTCACGCTTACTACAACTAGTTATTTTAGTTTGAAGTGTTAGCCACACAAAGGACAGGCAGATTCGATATTGTTGTTTACTATAATCTGGTCAGGTGTGCATGTGAGGGGGCGTATTGAAAATATAATTAAATAATAACAGTATGTTTTCTCCACTAACAACTTAAGGTTTTAGATGATATGATCACACAATTCAATAACCAACATATAGGTACTCTGAATTCCCATTGATCGATAGCTTAATGGTGTACTCCGAGTGAATGAAGGAACAACAAAGGGCTTAAGAGTCTTAACCTTGCATAGTTTGGAGTTGAGTAGACGAACAATTCAATATGTCAAGCTTGCAGTTGCGCCAAGTTCCATGAGGATCCACAACCTCAGGAGCCAAAATGTGCTTTATCTGAAAATTTTAAGAACAAAGTATGAGCAAAAATCAACAATTTTAAAGAGCCAAAACGACTTCATATATATATATAGTGTATCTACATATAAAATGACTTCGTGATAACGAAGACTAAATTCTAATGCAGCGGAAAGCCAAATAATAAAACGTTCATGTGGAACTTTGGTTTTATTACAGAAGTAAATAAATTTCAGACATGAACTGACCTGCCAGGAATCATAGGCTGCATTTACTAGGAAAAGTGGTGTCTGGATTTGTTGCGCAACGTTTTGTGGGAAAAAACACTGCAACATAGCGGTGTTTTCGCATAAGATGATGCATCAAATAAGGGAAAGATATATTTTTGTGAAAACAACTTCTCTTACCAATCCCGGTTTCAGTCTTGAGGTACACGATTGAGGCAAATTCTTCGCAGAACCCTGAATCCAAGATAATGTAATAGACTTAGTATGAGTAAAATCGAATCTATAGAACTTCCTTAGTGACTTTCCACGAAATTTTATAGTTCATTGTAGGTCCGAGCATCATTTTTGGTATGAAGAAGACATATTTATAACGAGCAGATTATATGTGAGAGAGAATCACCCCTCCGTCAAATTCATGTGAAGGTGTTTGACTGGGCACAAAATCTAAAAAAGAAAGAAAATCGTCTAAAACAAGATATTATTAGTACTAAATATAGAAAGTTGTCATTCTTTTTGAGGGTCGAGACTGACTAAAAAAGGAAAGAGGGTCGGATCCTGGAGGGAGTACTACAGGTTAAAGAAGCATACATGTGTGTTAACAACTTCACTGTAGAACTGTTCGATATGAGAGGTTCCAGAAATAGTCTGCCTGCAACACAGAACCAATTCTTTTATAGAAAATCGGAAATCTAAATTTCTCAAAAAAATTGAGAGTTGGCCATGATTAAAATAACAAACACGAACGCTTACGTGTTGATAAAGAAACCGGCATCTGAGAGACATTTTACTTTAGCATCCGGTGGAAGGAGACCTTTAAATCTGTCACAATGTAGAATTGCAGCCAAACTACCGGCTGAACATCCCGCAAGAATAGCCTACAATTAGAAAAAACTTTCTATCACGACGAGCATATATAATCGTCTCCAATAATTTGTAACCGATTGATGCATCGATCGTACATTCTGAGCATTTTTCATTCCTTTTGCCAAGAAATCCTCCATAACAGCTGAAAAAATCCTGGCTCCTCTGTAGAATACTTTTGTTTTCTGTCATAATTCAACATGTCCATATATAAAGATACTAGCACAACTCGTCGTTTATATCAAATCAATAATTGAATAGTGTTTTAACATAGAATTACTGGATCGGCTTCTGCAACATCACCAGTAAAGGATGATCCATCACAATATTTAATTCTAATTCTGTTCCAATTGTAAAAGTCTACAATTTCCAAAACACAATCAATCAGAATAATGTTTATAAAATAGAAAGGCGTTAAAACGATGTATATGAACAAGGGTGAAAAGCTTTACCTGGATTAAACTCAGCCTTGTTGCTCAAAATTCCTGAGAAAGACACTGTCTTTAACATTAGTTTCGATGATCCCAATCGTGTTTTTGTACGTGCAAGGCAAGTCGTGGCATTATTGCACCATGCTCCTCCCTGAAGTCATCTGATGAATTCAAATGCAAATTCATGTAGGCAGTCCAAAATAATTGTTCGTAAATTACCAGCAAAAGTTCAATCTAGTTTTTTTTCCCTCATTTTTGATAACGGGGTATCCAGGACAGCTTACGCATATCTCGACTATCTTAGTTCAAGAATTTGAATGGGGAAAAGGCTAACGATTGGACTGAAATAAGACTACGAACTTGGAACAATACTGAGATGATTAACATGGCCCCTAACAAAGATGATACGAACAAATTGAGAAATGATCCAAATTGTTATAAAGAGACGAACCTCAAGTTGGATAAGCCAATTGTTAACTCCAGCTCCAAATCCTTTATCAAAATGGTATGCTGGTGGACTTCCATCCAAACATACTGCAAAAACACAACATTGACATTTTCACATTCTTGAATCTTTTTTCGCGGAATCCGTGGTGGATTCAGGATTTAGACGTTATCAATTCTAAAGTTGAATCGACATGCCATCTATACTTGTTTTCACAAAAAATATATATAAAGTTTGAACCAAAAGTCACGGGTTCCGCCAAACCCACAACTCTACCTTATATCTAGAGTCGAAGCTACAGTTCTGCTTATGAGTTCAGGTTCGCTTTGGCTTGTGTTAAAAAATCCACTTAATATGTATAAATAAAATATTTAAAACCTAGTAAAATGTAATTTTCTAGAATTCAGAATCCATAAACTCAAAATCTTAATTCCGTCTCTACGTGTTACCCCCAACCCCCACTCAAAAAAAAAGAAGAAGGATAATTACTTTTGATTCATTGCCATCAAAATCAAAATATGTCCACTTTACCCTTAACCATGTATTTGTGTATAACTAATAGTAGAAACACACTAAGCTACCTTTTCTAGAATCCAAAACTCTGTAAACTCAAAATCTTAGCTCCGGCTCTAATTGGAAAAAAAAAAAGGAAAAAAAGAACTTACCAGCTCCTTTAGCTACTGCACTTTGGAGATAAGTAATATCAACTGGATGTCCTTCTGTAATTAAAACAATTAGCAAAGTAAATATTGCACGTAGCCATAGTTCCATTGCCCCTTTTACCATCCTGCATATATTAATTACTAATTATGTCAAAAAAATGTATATATAAATAACCAACAAAACAAAAAAAAAGAACAAAAATCCTAAAAATTTAAAACCAAGAAAAGAAAAACATCTCATTTTTAGTAAGATCATTTAATATACTTTCTATATTACAATTTTAGCAAAAATTTTATTTTTTTTAACCATTAATGTTACGACTTTCTTCTTCTTTTTTTCATTAAAACATAGGATACATAAAATGCAAAGAATAATCAAACAAGCCTATTTCAGAACCAACAAAATAAAAATTACTAAAAATACAGAATTGAAATATTAGTTCAATATATATGATTAATTACCTGGAATAGCAAAGATTTTGAGGAAGAAAAAAAATCTGAAAATGAATTATTTGTGTTGAAATCTGCAGTATAATTTGTTTATAGTGGATGAGACTCTAGAGTAGAAGCATATATTTATAGTACTAAAAAAGAAAAAGTTATATATTTCTTCCGTTGTAATTTGTTTGTCTGATTTTGATTTGATACGAAATTTAAAAAAATTATAAAGACTTTTAAATTAAAAATACGTTGTCAAAATATCATTTAAATTTTGTAATTTTAAAAAGTAAAGTTAAAATATTATTAAAAAGGACGTTTTATTAAAAATTGGATAAATAAATTAAAATGGAGGGAGTATTTTTATTTATATATAATGACTTGTGAGTTCTTTTCACTATTAATGTAATTTAATGTCATAAATTAATTTACATGTTGACCTAATTTTGTAACATTTAACCTTTTTTTTTTGTTTCATATTGGAGTTCAGTATTCATATTGAAGTTTGATTAGATTTAAATTCGTGCAGGAAAGTTTTATATTGGGAATAAAGCACGACTTAACAAAGGGCAAAGGCGACTTTTTATCTAGAGACACTCAACCGAAATTTCTAATTAAAGATGAATAATTTTTTACTACTCCACTACAACCTCGTCGACAACATTTAACAGTTACTAAGCTGTACTATTCTTGAAGAATTCTTACGAAAACTTATCCAAAAATATTGTACGTTTGAGATTCTCAAAAGACGTATTTTGAGAGCTTCTTTAAAAACTTCCTTTAGTAAAGTAGTACTTAGTAAGAGAGATATTTAAATCTTTGTAGTTTTAATTTTAAAATATGTAAAATATATATATATTTTTTTAAAAAAAGTTATCTTGTTATTTTAAATACGCTATATGATTTTAAGAAAATTTATCCCTAGAAACTGTTTAAATATTAAACAACATCGTAAACAATGACGAATCTAATATATATCATACAGATTCATAGAAAATCAATTACTTCTGCTCAAATCACCATTCATTCGCTAAACACATTTTCTTCGAAGTGATTTAATTATGTACTTTTTGTTTAAGAAAAAATAATGTTGTTAATTTCGAGGAATTAAGATTTTTTGGCGAATTATAAACTGAATTAAAAAAATATTTTTATATATATAAATAGAGATTTCTTATAAAAAAAAATTATCAAACATAAAAAAGGTTTGTAAGTGGCTTAAAAAACTAATTTCACTTGTTATTTTTTGTGTTCAATTATGATATTATTTTGTTATTGTTATTAATATTTCTATACTTTTCTGTTTTCTCTGCTTTAATTTTTTTTTATAAATTAATATCGAAATTATTCTTTTTTATTTTCAAAAAAATGGGCAAGATCTATATAAGCACTATCCTTTTCGGCTTTTACGTATAGAAATACAGTAAATATGTTGTTATCGTTACTTCTGCATTTTTGTATTTTCTCTTTTTAAGTTGCTTTAATATATATTTTTTAAATTAACGATCTATTGAAATAAAATTATATATATATATATATATTATAATTTTTAACTTTTATCGTAGAACTACATCGAATATATTATTTATATTTTTTTTTAAAAGATGGCTGCTAATAAGTAGAGTCAAAAACCATGGCTGCTAATAAGTAGAGACAAAAATTATCGGCAAACGCGTTCTACATTCAATGAATAGACAAAACAGTTAAAGTGGAATTTGAAAATTGAGAGATAGAGTGATGTCTTTTCTTTTTTTCTTTGTTATAGAGTTTTTTTAAAAAAATAATAATACTATAATAGACGTTTGATCATTGAGAAAAAATTATTGAAAATAAAATTTGACTTGAAATATTAGCTTCATCTTCTAAATAACTTTAAAAATATATTTTTATTTGTCTAACTCAATTTAATTACTCCCTCCGTCCCATTTTATGTGGCACCATTTCCTTTTTGGTCAATCCCAAAAAGAATGTCACATTTTCTTATATGGTAAGTATTTAAAGGTACAATTCATCTTTTACCCTTGTTAGTCCCACTTAATCTTAAAGATAATACTCCAAAACATTTATGAGGAGAGAAAAGTGAGTCTACTTTTTAAAGGACAATTTGGTAAACATTTCAAAGTCTTCATTTATTTCTTAAACATCGTTCCCAGTCAAATGTTGCCACATAAAATGGGACGGAGGGAGTATGTCACATGATATAGTAAATGGTTTGAACTTTTGTACGAGTGTGGGGCTCTTATAAAAAGTTGAGAGAAGTGTTGAAAACAGTATTCCTAAACTTGATGAGAATTTAGAGATGTATTTCACTCATGTTGCTAAATTAAGGATATAAGTAAGTTCAGTTAATCAAGTAGTGAGGTATTTTTAAGATTGTTAATAGTTTGAAGATAAAACTAATAATTCGCGTATAGTTCAAAGTGTTTTCAAGTTCGTGGAGAACTTGTGTGGCGGAAACAAGGAGTATTTTCGGTAAATAAATAAATATGTATATGTGAAGCTAATTTTTCTATTCTTGTACAGATTGTTGCATATATTATAATATATATTGATGGACTAGAGCGTATTGGTTAAATTGCTATGGTTGACGGATGAAACACTACTATGATATGAGACTTTTCTTTTATGTTAGTTAGTATTTTATTTCATTAAGAGTTTGGGGAAATTAAGGTGAAATTGTTGTATGTTAGTTAAAATGGGTTGTGAGTTGTTTTGGAAATTAATGGTAACGGTGGGTGCTAAATTAATAGAAATGGTGGGCCAATGATTGACCATAATGAGCCAATCATTGGTTGGAATAAAAGGATGGCAAAGAAAAAAAAGTTCAAGTTCCACGCTACTGTCCCTAAGGCAATCCGGTTTAAGTTTTATATTTTTGGTCATGGGTGTTGACACCCAATTTTGATCCTCCTCGATAGGAATTAATTCGCGAGCTTCTCAATTTTCAAACAATTTAGAATAATTAATTTTATAGAAATCAAATATTTTTCGAGGGTACTTTGATTAAGTCTAGTCGATTTTTATAGTATTTTATAATTATATGTGTAATTAGTGTTTCTTAAATATTTGAAAATCGTCTAAAAAAATCTTAATTTTAGTAAGTACTTTATTAAATTAGTTTAGTTTAAATTATGAGTATAATTTCGGTTTATTTAGTTTATAATTAAATTGACTATTTTATTTCGTTAAGATTAAGAAGCTCATAAATTAATTATATTAATTCGTCCTATTTTGAATTCTAGCCGAATTTGCTAATGTTAATTCTTTTTGGTTACCTCCTTAATCCGTTTGGCTAAATTATTAATTAATTTCTATTGCAATTATAGCCAAATGTAACACTTCATTCAATCCATTTGGAGACCAAGTTTTTTGGGCCTTTTTACTTATCAAATCAGCAGCCCGTTTCCCTTTGTTATTCACTCCCAGTCAACCCAAAACAATTTCCAGAAATCCAGCCCACCAAATAACTCCCCTTTCCATTTGAATTTCCAGCCAACTCTTATTCCAATTCTCCCGACCCGGCCCAGCAGCAGCAGCAAGTACACGACGTCTTCACGGAGTCATATAGACGGAAAGCAGTAGTGGCATCAATATGCAGAAGGCAGCACGCTGTTGGCACCCAATTTTGACCAACCTTTAGCAATTTTAGAAATGCTATTCGATTAAATACGTATTTTTAAAAAATATGTCGAGTGTAAAATTTTAATCTATTTTGTCTAAAAATTATATATTTAGTATGCATGCTTTATAAAAATTATTGTAAATACTATTAAAATATTTTTAAATTATTAGTAAAACTCAAAATAATTCAAATGTTTTAAAATTTAAGTAATTTTAATTATAATATTTTATAGTATTTTAATTGGATAGCATTTCTTCAAATTTCCTCAAAATCATTTAATTGTTAGCCTATTCTATTCTAATTCATTTCAATTCTAGCTTATTCAAGGGGCAAAACACTATTAAAAAATGCAAAAATCATTTAATTGTTATCCTATTCTATTCCAATTCATTTCAATCCGAAATAAGTGCCTGTTTGAAATTGTCATGTTTCAGATTATAATTAAATTAAGTAAATCTTTGGCCCCTTATAATATTCTGCTAGTTAATAGTTTTTTATTTACTTGTTAATTATTTATTGTATGGTGTCGTATGCCCACACACTTTGTATGCGACCTTTTCACTCTATTTGTGTTTGCAAGCCTGTTTAAATAAAATCTAGAGGCCAACTTAAGACTTTACGTGCTAAATGATTGTCCAACTTGCTTGACTTCGTGTCCAGGTGGGCCTACTAGGAGTTTATTTTAGTCTAAATCCACCCGAATAGTAGTCCAATGCCTCTTGGACCTTAAGCGGGGACGCTAGGCACCTCTTAGAGACGAAATGCATGCGGTGGTGGGGTAGGGGTAGTTTAGGCCCTACGGAGATGATGACATCGATTCGGTCTTAATGACAAACCTTGGTTTTGTCTGTCCCTACGAAAAGTCGACCGAAATAAAGAAAGTCGAGTGCTGATCCGTAAAGTCCTTCAGAGTCTCCCTTTCCCTTTACCTTCTATGTGTTTTATTTTTATAACTTGTTGGGGTAGTTTAAATAAAATAATAAAAATTATCTTTTATATCTATTTGCAAAAGTTCTGTCTCCTCGCTTATCTCTTATTAACTGTTTAATATTTGTTTAACATTATGTTATTCCATAGTTTTGCATGCCTAATTAATTAAAATAATTAAATTGACTTTAATTGTTTAATGTTATTTATCACATAGTAATCATGTTTAAATTAACTTAAATAATGAATGAAGTGACCTTAAATGCTACTTGTAACCCCTACATAAATTGCATGAGATACGGTCGGGACCCACATTTGTGGACCTCGAGGGATGCCTAACACCTTCCCTTCGAGGTAATTTGAACTCCTACCCGATCTCCGGTTCATTGACCTTAGCTAGACTTAATTAGGTTAAATAGGTGCCCTAACGCGCCTTAATTCGTTAGGTGGCGACTCTTCAATCCAACCCAAAGCCCAAAAGAGTTGTTAGGTCGTGCACCAAAACCCGTTTTTGAGATAAACGGGGCACGACGGAATGTTGACTCTGATGGGGATATTAGGTTCTAACTATTACGTGTTTCAAGCTTATATGAGATTTATTTGGTTATTTCGTTGTTTGTTTGGTTATTAGCATGTTAAGTTGTTATTAGCTTTCCTTGTTTATTTGTTTCCTTATTTATCGTATTTTCCATGTTTCACTCCCCTTTCTCTCCTCCTTATTTGTTTATTTTCATGTTTCGCCCTTTTCCTTTTTTCTTTATGTGATCACTTTCATACTTAATCTCATACCCTTTCCATTATCTGTTGGATTTCTTACATGTTTATATGTTTATTTTTGTTTATTTATGTATTTATTTATTTACTGCTTTCTTTAAAACTGTGTATATGTTACCGCTTTCAATCTAACTGCTAAATGTTACCGCTTTGATAAACTGGCATTCCGCTCATACTTCTCCCAATTGGGATCCTCCTCCTTTTTATTTTTTATTTTGTTACCGTGATGTTGTGCATTTACACCTCTCACAACTACTCCAATTCTCTTCAAATACCCATTATAGAGAGTCGGCATATGCGTGGACGGAATGGATAGTTTTACTACCGGAAAACCACGAGCCTTCTCGCATAGAATCCATTTCAAGTCCGTGTCAAGCCAACTCTTAGAAATCTTAATTAGGTCATACATGTTGCATAAGCCCTAGGTGGTTTGACCCTTGGTGTCAATCCGCATAATTAGTTGCCACCCTATCGTCTAAGGGGCCTCAACACCCTTTAGACAAATTGCATAATTATGTGTCAATGTGATCACGTTAATTAAATTAAGCCAAACTTTGCCGAAATGGAGTTTAGAAGTTGTTTGTTATTTTGTTTGCAGAGTCATGGATGCTTTCAACTCCCCAAACCTGCAAATGGTCGTAGATGTAAACTATAAGCTAAGGAGCTGGTGGATTGATATTAAGAGGGATTGCGAAAGAGAGATTCGTCAATTGTTGGGTGGTCTTACCTACCTCATCTTTGTCATACCAAACCTTCACCTGATTAGGGTCTTGCTAGAATTTTGGGACCCTGTGAGGATGGTCTTCAAATTCGTGGATTTTAACTTGGCGCCAACGATTGAGGAGATAAGTGGTTTCATCGACCTTCCATACCACGAGTGTGAAATGATGGTACCATATAAGCCGTCATCGAGGGAGTTTCTAAAAAGTCTGGGAATAAAGTCAAGTCCAACCTTGCCTTCTTTAGACCTTGGGTGGATTCATTTCAACTTTCTGTATTCATGATTTGGCCGAGATGATAGTTATTACTCTTATAGCGATGAATTTGAGTGCTCCATTGAGAAATGGGAAACATATTGTCTAAATGCCTTTGTCATTGCCCTATTAGGATCCCTTGTTTCTCCTAAAATAAGGGGAAGGATTGACACCCGACTGGGTTTTGTGGTTTGAGATTTAGCTCAAAAAGAGGGCGAACCTAGGAAAACCATAGTGCCCATGATCCTGGCAGAAATAATGAGGAGTCTGTCAGCATGCGTTAACGGTAGAATGTTTTTCGAGTGATGCAACCTTTTGCTGCAATTATGGGCTATTGAACATTTCTACCTATGGTCTGATGTGGTAGACATTTTTCTTGGTTATGGCAACAAGATTGATAATCATCCAAGAAGAATGGTAGCTTTCAACGCCCCTGTAGGATTTGTAGACTGACAGATATTTTTGATAGAGCTCGAAAGCGGCTGCATCCAATGGAAGCTCCATTGGTTGTCCATCCCTCATGCAATAGTAAGAGGTGATGACCGATACTTCATTGAGCTTATTGTCTTAAAGGGCGTTCAACCATACACTCCTCTTCGAGTGCTCCGCCAATTTGGGCGAACTCATGTAATACCACTCTGATCCGACATGGAGCAATTCAAGTACGAATTTGGATTAGAGAGTCTGCAAGTCCACAACTTACTCTGAAGATGGGAGCGAGTGTTAACCATTCCTATGGGTGCACGACAGGCCTTATGCACACGTGAGTACTACATACGGATTCTAAAAGAGGTCAAAGACAGAGAATTGAGTGATGAAGGATACTATGGGCTCACTGATGAAAGAGAAAATATATGGGCACGCAACGTGTTGAAGATCGGGCAAGAAGTCGCTTCTTATACAAGAAGTCAATTGGCACCAAGCTCTTGGAACCAATATCTTCAAGATTTCATATTTTTAGGATGACTTTCCCATTGTTATCCCTTTTCCCTTAGTTTATTTCAATTTTTGTTTTTTCAATTATGATGTATTGTTCGAATTCTATAATAAATAAAGTTTGTTTATTTCTTCTAATCTAAACTCCAAATTGGCAAATAAGACTTGAATTAATTATTGTGCATAATTTATATGTCGTCTTAGGCCTACCTCTGGCTCAACGAGGCTCCTTGCATTTAGGGCGTTTATCTTAAAACAATGTGTTTGTTATCTCAATTTATGCAACGCTCTAACTTGGGTTTTTCCTTTGCTTTTACTGTTTTTTTTTTACCCTTCCCCAATGGTTGATCTGTAGACCATGGTTTACCACACACGATCAAAGGACGCTCTTCCTTCTCTTCCAAATAAGAACCGCAAAGGAAAGAGGAAAGCAACTAATAAGAAGGTTTCGGGTAAAACCATTGAAATGAGTATCCTCTAAGCAAGTTGATCTCACGTTTGGAAAAGAAAATAAGGGAATTAGAAGAAGAAGTGTCTGATATGCGCGGTTGGGCCAAGATGTTACTTTCTGTCGATCTCACTCTGGAGACAAACATAGATAAGTTGTCTGTCACAAGTCAAGCCACTCTCCAAGATAATCCTCCAATCACTCACCCTATTTCTCATCCTCCACCAACTTACCCCACTTCTCAAAATCAACCAAGCTCCATTCAAATGCCTCCAAAGAACATTCACTTTCCAAATTACCTATATCCTCCTCAACATCATGCTTATGCATCCAAACCTCCATATCTCACTCCGCGTCTGCCGAGTCCTACCTTACAAGCTCATCAATATCAGACACCTCTACACCAAGTCCCTTGGTATTGTGTGCCGCTCATACCATATCAAACTCCTTCATATCAATTGCCTCCATACCAAAAGCCTACTTATCCTGTTCACAATGTCAAAACCCTCACTCAAAAACATATTTGCAAAAATCTATTCAATGTTGAGAAGAGGCCCATCAAAATTTACAGAGCATATAGATCAATTTTATGAAAAGTTGAGGATTGCTGGTCACATCGCTCCTATCAATGAAATAAGGATGAATACACGTGCAAGGTGGATTGAACCCTCTAAGCTTTGCTCTTATCACTCAGGGATGAAAGGACATACCATAAAAGAATGTCATGATCTGAAAGACAAGATTCAATAATTGATTGATACCAAGATCATATGCTTGGAGAACTTCGCGCCAACGGAATCCCAACACTGAACATGTCAAAGTTCATTTGAAGCACTCTCCAATAAAGGTTTATGCCATTTGAGCTTAAGTTCTCTACAGTCATGTTTCGTCAATTAGTGACAAGAAAAATACCCATGTTAGCATATGGACAATAAAGTTGGTCAGAATCTGTCATTTTCAGTATTGGTTAAGAATGCTCTATTTTATGCTCTTGTATTTGGAACTACGTCAGACCTGATTCCCATTTAAGAGGGGATACGTAGGCGCTCCTATTGGAGTTCAGTCTCATCATAATAAAAAATTTCCATTTTCCCCTTTTGAGTGTGTAACTGGGGCAGAATTTTGAGAGGGTCTCAAAAAGTCCTTCAAAAGAGCATATTCCTACAAACTATAATAGTGGGGCATAATTTTTTAGAGTCTCAAAAATTTCATCAGAAGGACATTTCTGACAAGTGATGATACTGGGGCAAAATTTTTGAGAGGAACTCAAAAATTCCTTCAAAAGCGTAATTTCCACACAACTCCGGACTGGACAAAATTTGTGAGAGGATCTCAAAATTCACATCAATCAAGCTACAATCTACAAAAAAAAGGAAATCAGAATAGCAAAAGTTCTACACTGGGCAGAAAATTTTGAGAGGACCTCAAAATTTTTGACAACACTTCAAAAGACATTCTAGCAGACATCAGAAGAGCATACTGTGTCAAATCAGGGATACAGATCAACCTCCCTTTAACCAACTATTTTTCTTTGAATGCAGAAAAGACAGGTACATATACAATAAGCAACTTCAACACTACTTGAAGGATCAATGTGCCGATATATCCAACAAATCGCTAATCAATGGCATTACGTCCTTTCAATAGGAAGAATGATCAAGCTACATTATTCAAAGCTCAAAAATCGCTAACAAATGGCATATTGACCTTCCAATAAGGGGAAGGACCAAACTACTCTATATTGAGCCCGAATCGCCAGTCAAATGGCATACTATCCTTCCGACCGGAAGAAGGATCAAGTTATTTTGAGCCCGACAATCGCCGATCAATGGTACCCTATCCTTCCGATCAGACAAAAGGATTAGACTACTCCATACCAAGCCCGATAAATCAACTTCAACACCACTTGAAAGATCACTATGTCGATATATCCGACAAATCGTTAATCAATGGCATTCTGTAACATCCGACAATTTGAAATAGCCAAGAAGAGGCTTGGAATTTGAAATTTTTCATTTTTGGAAAGGATTTAAAATCTGGAATTTGGCTAAGTGTGGAAATCAGCGAGTTTTTGGCCAACTTTGAGCAGTCATAACTTCCAACTCAGGATGAGTTAGGAGTATTTCCAGTTATGGTTGTGAAGCTTGTGGAATGATATTTCCAACACCACCGAGTTTGCTCGATTTCGAGTTCATATGAGTGAGTTATGCCTTTTAGAAGTTAGGCAGTTGGCAGGGAAATCTGTCCGGGAAATTAAGGGCATTTTGGTCTTTTTCCCTAGCCATTTCTTTTGGGATTATATGGTGTGTTAGGCTGAATTTTGATCATTTTTATTCCATTTTAAAGAGAGAAAGTTAGGGTTCTTGAGAGTGAAGAAGAGAAGAAGAGGAGATCAACAAGTTTCCGTCGTGGAAATCTTCGAGGGTGATCCCTATCAAGGTATATGAGTTCTTTGTGTGGGTTGATCCTTTCCCCCACACACCAAGATCATTTTATGATTTGAGAAAAGATTGGAATTGTTGTTGAAGTTGTTAGTTGTTGTTGATGTTATTGTTGGTTGTGGGACATGATTNGAGAAGAAGAGGAGATCAACAAGTTTCCGTCGTGGAAATCTTCGAGGGTGATCCCTATCAAGGTATGTGAGTTCTTTGTGTGGGTTGATCCTTTCCCCCACACACCAAGCTCATTTTATGATTTGAGAAAATATTGGAATTGTTGTTGAAGTTGTTAGTTGTTGTTGATGTTATTGTTGGTTGTGGGACATGATTGGGTTGTGTTTTGAGTTGTAATCCATGGTATGTTGAGGGATATGATGATCCTTAGTGTTTGGGGTTGAAGCCCTTGAAGTAAGGATGGTTTAGAGTTGAAGAAAAAGGGCAGAAAAGTCGAGTTTCTGGGCAAGGGGGTTGGCGCGTCGTGCCTGTCAGCGCCCCCCAAAAAGGGCTCTAAGGTTTTCCCCTTGGTGCGCCGCACCTCTCAGAGCGCCAGCGGTGACCTCTGACTTTCGAGGGCTGGCGCTCCGCGCCTTGCAGAGCGCCAAGGACGCCAAGTTTCCCCCATTCTTCCATGCTTTCTCATGCATGTTCCTAGGTGTTATACCTATGTTCCCTAGTTGTTTCCAACACCCCAAAGTGTTTCTAAACATCCCGAACTCACCCAAATACGTGTGATCCTATACCTTGAATCCATAGTTCAATTCAAGGCAAGTTAGTATCAAGTTAAAGAGAAGTTAGAGCAAGTCAAGCCATGTTAAGAAGTAAGTTCAAGCAAGTCCTCCAAGCTTTTCAAGAGTCTTCATTGAATGTTTTAACTTCATTTTTAGACTCAAGTTTCAAGTCAAGTAAAGAGCTTAGAGTTTCAAGCTAAGTAAGGAGTCTCAAGACTCAAATTAAGTCAAGAGTGTAAGTTGAGTTCATTTCTCAAAAGCTATTAGGGAACTATGTATTCCCAAAGAAGTTTCTAAATGTTTTTTTACATTTGACTAAGAGAGGAACTATGATTCCAAAAGAGCCTTAGGGCTAGTTTTCAAGAAAAAGGAACATCGTTTCCAAGTGAGCCTTTGGGCGAGATTTTGAGTAATTATCTCATTTAAAGAAAGATGTGTTTAAAACACTTATGAGTCAAAAGCATTTTGGGAGTAGTATCGAGCACCGATTTAGGGACGCGAGTTCATATTAAACTCAACTCTCCATAAGAACTATGTAGCCAACATGGGAGTTAAAGGGTCATACTTTTTAGATGAACCCGTAAAGTTAAGCTAGTGGATCCACTTAGTAAAGTTAGCTTTCTATATCAAGACCAGGTATAGGATGGTCCTCAAACAACGTGAGGTAAAACATTGTATCATTAGCTTCCTATATCACGGCAAGGTATAGGATGGTCCTCGGGCAACGTGAGGTAAAACGTTGTATCACCACTCATATTCATAGTGGTGGTTTGTCGGTTAGAGAGGCTCCCACAGTAGAAAGAGCATGGTTCCTCGAGGGTTCTGCTTAGTATGGATGGGAGTATGGGACTTAATTCATACATTGCACAAGTAGACCTTGAGAGGAAACATGGTATTTTCATGATATTATAAATATGATTTTTACGTCATGTTTTAAGAGTTTTACCAGCTTTATATATTGCATGTGTCTCATTGCTTTATATATCGAGTTCAGTTATTCATGAGTTGAACAGAGCCAAGGTAAGTGTTCTCTTGTATTTCCTTTCAAGCTTAAGTTGTGGTTTAGCTTTCCAGCTCGCATACTCGTACATTTAATGTACTGATGCCAGTTGACATGCATCTTATGACGATGCAGATACAGGTACCCCGGATCAGCATCTTGCACGTCGTTGATCCAGCTGAGCACTCCAGAGTCAGTGGTGAGCCTCCTTACTTTCCGGAGGACTCAATTATTTTGTGTTCTTAGTTTTGTTTTATTAGGGTGTTGCGGGGTCTGTCCCAACATCCATCCCAGTATTTAGAGGCTTCATAGACAGTCAGTCAGTTAGTATTGAGTCTCTCATCTATGTACATATGTAAATATTCTATTTTGAGACTCGAGCTACCTTTTGGCATGTTATGCATAAGTTGTTATTTTATAACCTTTCATTGCATTGAGTTGTATTGTTGACTTAAGTTTCCGCTGAGTTAAGAAAGTCAGGCCAAGGGTTGCCTGGGGCCAGCAATGGTCTCCGGGTGCCGATCCCGCCCAGGGTGTAAGCTCGGGGCGTGACACATTCTGTCCTTTCAATAGGAAGAATGATCAAGCTACATTATTCAAAGCTCGAAAATCTCCAACAAATGGCACATTGTCCTTCCAACAATGGGAAAGACCAAACTACTCTATACTAAGCCTAATCACCAGTCAAATGGCATACTATCCTTCTGACAGGATGAAGGACCAAGTTATTTTGAGCCCGACAATCACCAATCAATGGTACATTATCCTCCCAATCAGACAAAAGGATCAAACTACTCCACATCAATCCTGACAAATCAACATTCAACTGCACCCACTCCTTACGATAGGACAAGGGGTCAAAGCTACAATATTCTGAATTCATCAACTAATGATACTCAATCCTTCTAAAAGACGAAGGTTTATGCCCTCAAACAATTATCGCATGAGCCCGAAAACTATATTATGCCCGGAGATTACATTATGCTCGAGATTACATTTGTTCTTGATATTGCATTGTGCCCGAGATTGCATTTGAGCCCGAGATTGCATTTATGCCCGAGGATTGCATTATTGCATGTGCCCGAGGATTGCATTATTGCATGTGCCCGAGATTGCATTATGCCTGAAGATTGCAAGTGCCCGATACTGCATTGTTCCCGAAAATTGCATGTGCCTGATAT
>NC_064291.1:1956492-2041026 GCF_019186545.1 Solanum stenotomum | reverse complement strand
ATCTTGCACGTCGTTGATCCAGCTGAGCACTCCAGAGTCAGTGGTGAGCCTCCTTACTTTCCGGAGGACTCAATTATTTTGTGTTCTTAGTTTTGTTTTATTAGGGTGTTGCGGGGTCTGTCCCAACATCCATCCCAGTATTTAGAGGCTTCATAGACAGTCAGTCAGTTAGTATTGAGTCTCTCATCTATGTACATATGTAAATATTCTATTTTGAGACTCGAGCTACCTTTTGGCATGTTATGCATAAGTTGGTTGTTTTATAACCTTTCATTGCATTGAGTTGTATTGTTGAGTTAAGTTTCCGCTGAGTTAAGAAAGCCAGGCCAAGGGTTGCCTGGGGCCAGCAATGGTCTCCGGGTGCCGATCCCGTCCAGGGTGTAGGCTCGGGGCGTGACACATTCTGTCCTTTTAATAGGAAGAATGATCAAGCTACATTATTCAAAGCTCGAAAATCTCTAACAAATGGCACATTGTCCTTCCAACAATGGGAAAGACCAAACTACTCTATACTAAGCCTAATCGCCAGTCAAATGGCATACTATCCTTCTGACAGGATGAAGGACCAAGTTATTTTGAGCCCGACAATCACCAATCAATGGTACATTGTCCTCCCAATCAGACAAAAGGATCAAACTACTCCACATCAATCCCGACAAATCAACATTCAACTGCACCCACTCCTTACGATAGGACGAGGGGTCAAAGCTACAATATTCTGAATTCATCAACTAATGACACTCAATCCTTCTAAAAGACGAAGGTTTATGCCCTCAAACAATTATCGCATGAGCCCGAAAACTATATTATGCCCGGAGATTACATTATGCTCGAGATTACATTTGTTCTTGATATTGCATTGTGCCCGAGATTGCATTTGAGCCCGAGATTGCATTTATGCCCGAGGATTGCATTATTGCATGTGCCCGAGGATTGCATTATTGCATGTGCCCGAGATTGCATTATGCCTAAAGATTGCAAGTGCCCGATACTGCATTGTTCCCGAAAATTGCATGTGCCTGATATTGCATGAGCCCGAAGATTGCATTGTACCCGATACTGCATGTGCCCGAAGATTGCATTGTGTCCGATATTGCATGTGCCCGAGAATCGCATTGTGTCTGATATTGCATGAGGCCAAAGATTGCATCGTGTCCGAGAATTGCATTGTGCCCAATATTGCATGTACACGAGAATTACATTGTGCCCGATATTGCATGAGCTCGAACATTGCATTGTGCCTGATATTGCATGTGCCCGACTTGCATTGTGCCCGAAGATTGCAGTGTGTGACTTGGTTCCGAGGGGCATATGTCCGCATTTTCAAGCTCAAACATGGCCAAGAGCGAGAATGACCAAATTTACCGTTTTACCGATGTTTATATTAACTAAATAATTTAAATTTAATAGCTAAAATTCAAATTAAAATATATATTACTTAACTAATTATATGCAATAAAATTTTTATTTGAAATACAAGAGTTAGTTTTCATTCCATACTAAATATTATAAATTATACTAGTAATTAATAGTCAATGATGAGTTTGTACAAATTATATAAATCCAATTTTCAGTGATCTTATTGCCTATTTCTAAAGTTTCAGTTGGAAAAAGCTTTCCCAAAATTAATGCAATCATCTATCACGAGTTTCTCAAGTAGAGAAAATTATTTTGTATATGCAAACATATGACATGCATAATTATAGTGATGTAAGTACGTATTTCTAAAACGAAAGCTAAATAATTTAATGTCCAAAAAATAAATGCATTAGTATTGTCCACAGTGTTAATATGAAAAATAATTAGGGGAGGGGTAGATATTAAATAAATCATTTTTGAAGTGGTCTCTTAATTATATTGTAGAAAAATGTTTCATTTCTAATTACTCTGAACTTGGTGTTTTTAACATTTATGCATTCACCCAAAATCACAAATTTCTCTTGACTTTCCACATTCCTACATGCATTCTCACTTTCTTAATTTTACCTATAAAATGATGCTAATCACAATCTAATTTTCTTCATCAATACTTGTCATATCTCATAAACAATATGGTCATGAAGATGAATACTCTTTTTTCAACATTTGTCTTTTTAACATTTTTTCATCTTTCTTTGATTTCTTGTCGCAAAACAATTAGTTATCGTGTTGGAAATGGCTTCACTCTTGACTTTATCCACCGTGATTCTCCTCTTTCACCCTTCTATAACCCGTCAAACACTCAATCAATTCGCCTTAGAAATGCCTTCCATCGATCATTTTCACGTGCTTCTTTTTTCAAGAAGTTCCCTTGCTACTCCCAACACAATTCAATCGGATATTTCACCAATCCCGGGTGAATACCTCATGAAATTATCAATTGGAACCCCCCCGGTTGAAATTGTAGCTATAGCTGATACTGGTAGTGACTTAACATGGACGCAATGCATGCCTTGTGAAAATTGTTTCCAACAATCATCACCTCTTTTTGATTCAAAGAAAAGCTCTACTTATAAAACTGTGGGGTGTAATGTTGAAGTATGTACATCACTAGAGGGTTCATCTTGTGTGAAAGGAAATGTTTGTGAATATCAAATGAGTTATGGTGATCAATCATACACTATTGGTGACCTTGCTTTTGATAAATTCACTTTTCCTTCTACTTCTGGTGAAAATGTTGTGATTCCTAATGTTGCCTTTGGTTGCGGTCATGACAATGGTGGAACGTTTAATAATTATACGTCTGGTATTATTGGTTTAGGCGGTGGTAAAGTTTCAATGATCAACCAACTGGACAAAGAGATAAATGGGAAATTCTCTTATTGTTTGATCCCAATTCCATTTGACTCATCAATTAATTCAAATATTACAAGTCACATCAACTTTGGGAGTAGTGCCATTGTGTCTGGTTCTAATGTCGTTTCAACTCCCTTGATAAAAAAGGAACTATCCACATACTACTATCTCAACTTGGAAGGTGTCAGTGTTGGAAATAAGATGTTGAAATTCAAATCTTCTAAGACTTCTCCTTCTGATAATGCTAGTGGTGGTGATGGTCAAGCTGGTAACATTATAATCGATTATGGCACTACATTAACACTTTTGCCTAACGACTTTTACTCCTCTTTGGAATCAACATTGGTGGATTCGATTAGTGCTACTAGGAAGGAAGATCCATCAGGGACTTTTCGTCTATGTTATGAGTCTGAGAATGGTACTATCGATGCTCCAACGATTGTTACACATTTTACAAATGCGGATTTAGAGTTATCGCCATCGAGCACGTTTGCAGAAATTGAGCAAGGTTTGGTTTGTCTTACAATAGTACCTGCAGATGAAATTGCTATATTTGGAAACTTGGCACAAGGAAATTTCCTTTCAGCCTACAGATTGTACAAAATACTAGGCTTGTTTTGTTGGTTTATTATCAGTAAATATAAATGTTGTTAGTTCAATACTTAGTAATTGAGATCTTTTAATTTTGTGTTTTCTTAAGCTAATATACCACCAGAGGAAATGTGCCTTGGAGGGGGTTTGAATTGGCCTTTTTAAAATAACTTATTATAAGCTAAAAGCTAAAAGTCATATTGTAGTTTTTAGCTTATTTTTCATCTTTTTCAAACACCATGAAGAATTAAAAAAGAGTTATTAAAAGTCAAAGCACCTAAAATAAATCCATTCAAACACCCTCTAATTAGTTTTACCTTGCTAATTTAAATGAGGGACAAACCCTTCAACATACTCTTCCATGTGACCTTAAAAAGTTGCCTCTCTTTTTTTAAAGTGAAACTAATCGAAATTTCAGTATAGAATCTAATTACTTAGATATTTGCAATATTACGAATTTTACTAGATTTTGGTGCATTCAGGTATTTTCAGATATATGTATCTTCCTATTTGAACTACTTTGTTCATGGCAGGACGATCGATAGAGTTCGTTTGAATGATCCTTCTATGTGTTGAGTCACTTCCTTTTTTCTTTCCCAACAGGACCAAATTTGGAAGAAATAACTAACTTTCATTGAAGTCAAAAATAACAATTAAGACTCTTTACTTTCTATTAACTTCATCATTAAGGTACACCCTGACAATATTGACATTGAAATCACTCAGTCAATTGCTAAGGGACTCATTTTTCCAGTTAGGAGAAATTGCTACAAATTAAAACTTTTGGAATGATCAAATTGAATAAATGAAACACATTAACCATATAAACTGTTGTGCAGGAATAGAAACACATTTTAAAGATATTGAAATTTCTTAGCTAGTACGTATTTGTTAGATATTACTATCTCCATTTAATTTTGGTCATTGAATAAATGAAACTTTGATGAATAACTAATTTTGGTCACTGAATAAACCGAATAATAACAAGTGCTCTTCTTCTCACAATTAACCATATTCCATGACTTCTATTTTGACAGCAGAGAACTGATATTCAAATAGGGTGTTTAGAGAAGTTGTGAGTTGAGTCGGATATTGTGTACATAGAGACAACGTATCCAATTTTTTTGTTTTTATGATCTTTCAATTTAATGAAAGTCTACTGTAAATTTGAAGACATTTGACATTAATTTATATTAATTTCTTCATGATTTATCAAAGCTTTGTATTTTTTATTCCATGAGATATTAATTAATTTAATTACAATTATGAATGTATTGGTTTAATTTTAACCCCCACACTATTTATAATTTTAACCCCACAAATCGACATTTATTTTGTAGTGTCTAATATATCCATGTATTTTATGTAAAGTGAAAGTCAACTTTACGAAATATCCCACTTCATACTCTAGTATTTGATAATTAATGGTAACAAAATCTCACTTTCTCCCCTATTACATTTTTTTTAATTAATTAGACTTGGACATACAATTTGCTACCTATAATTAATGGTATGAAAATCTCACTTTCTCCCCTATTACTTTTTTTTTTAATTAATTAGACTTGGACATACAATTTGCCACCTACAATTAATGGTAAGAAAATCTCACTTTCTCCCCTATTAAATTTTTATTAATTAATTAGACTTGGACAAACAATTTGCTACCTATAAAATGGTACTTAACATTGCCTCCTCTTCATCATTTTCCAACCATGGAAATTAATACTAAAGCTTTCACTCTTATGTTGGTTCTTTTATCGTTCTTTCATCTTTCTTTAGTTTCTGATAGTAAAAGTGTAAATGGCTTCACTCTAGATCTTATGCATCGTGATTCTCCTCTTTCACCTTATCACGATCCATCAAACACTCCATTTGAACGCCTTCAAAAGGTCTTCCATCGGTCATTCTCCCAGGCTTCCTTTTTTGGGGGAAAAAGTGTTCCTTCAATCCAATCGACTCTTACACCAAACGAAGGTGAATTCCTCATGAAAATATCCATTGGTACACCCCCAATAGACACTTTTGTCATTGCTGACACTGGTAGTGACTTGACATGGACACAATGTGAGCCTTGTGATAATTGTTTCAAACAATTGACACCTATTTTCAATCCCAAGAATAGCTCTTCATATAAAACTATTGGTTGTCACAATAAACTTTGTCAAAGGTCACGATGTAACAATAATACATGTAATTATTTAGTGATTTATGGTGACCTATCTCACACTAGGGGTGATCTTTCAAGTGAAACTTTCACATTTGCTTCTAGTTCTGGTAAAAATGTTTCAATTCCTAACATTGTGTTTGGTTGTGGACATGACAATGGTGGCTCATTTACCAATGTCACTTCTGGTATCATTGGCTTAGGTGGTGGTAATGTCTCAATTGTCAACCAAATGCATCATGAAATCAAAGGGAAATTCTCTTATTGTTTGATCCCATTGGAATTATTGTTAGATAGTTCCAATGCAACTAGTCACATCAACTTTGGTGACAATGCTATCGTGTCTGGTCCTGGCATCATTTCAACTCCCATCTATAAAAAGGAATCACCTACATTCTACTATCTAAATTTGAAAGGTATCAGCATTGGAAACAAGACGTTAGAATTCAAATCTTCTTCGATTTCTCAACCCGGTTATGATCTAGGCAACATTGTAATTGATTCTGGCACAACGTCAACCTATGTGCCTGATGGTTTTTACTTGAATTTGGAATCATTGTTGATGCGTTCGATCAATGCTACTAGGAAGGATGATCCTTTTAAGAGACTTGATTTGTGTTATGCGTCAAATGAGAATGGTACTATTGATGTTCCAAAGATTGTTGCACATTTTACAAATGCAGATTTAGAGTTGTTAACTTCAAACATTTTTACACAAGTGGTGGAAGGTATAGTTTGTTTGACAATAGTGCCAGGAGGATCAAATCAAATTTCTATACTTGGAAATTTGGCACAAGCCAATTTTCTAATTGGATATGATCTTATGGCCAACAAAGTATCCTTTAAGCCTACAGATTGCACCAAGTACTAATGTTTTTTTTAGCAGTTATTCAAATTTTATTGATCAATTCTTGATTTCTTATACTTACTTGCATTTGATGCTTACCAATAGAGATTATATTTTTATTGTGTATTCAATGAAGGAAAATGAAATCAAGAAGTGACCTTTACAAAATCTCAAGATTATAATCTAAATTACTTATTCCACCTTCTATATGAAAATATTGTCTCCATCTATTTTTACTTGTCCATGTTTGATCTGTTATTTTCAAGATCATAATTCTATTTTGTGTCTCTGTCTTATTCCACCATACCCCTACCTTTGTTAGGATAGTGATCAATGAAGTCGGTTAAAAATCATGACGTCTTAGAGTTAAATGAGAGACAAACCCTTCAGCATATAGTCCATGTGACCTTAAAAAGTTACCTTTTTTTAGTGGAACTTATCGAAATTCCACTCGCTTAGATCTAATTACTTAGATATTTGTAATATTAAGAATCTTACTAGATTTTGATGCATCCAGGTATGTCCAGATATATATATTTCGGGATACATAAGGTCAAAATTAGGTATAATTTATTCTAGATACACTGTATCCAAATGGATTCACACATATCTAGGAAACATAGACAAATCTACTCACCTCCCTCCCATCTCGATCGCCACTTTCCTATGTATATGATACATGCGAATCACAACTAAATACATACAGATACATGTGTTTAGTGTGATTCACATGTATTTGGGATACATGACTATCTTTCTCCCCATCTCGCTCGCCTCTCTGCCTATTTAGTAGATCTGGTAGCAAAAATACATGTATCTTGGTGTATCTTCCTAAATATATTAGAGAAAACTCTTAATTAATTGTAAAATACATAATTATTTAAAAGTATAAGTAGAACTAGTATATGTGGTATGAATGTATGTCTAATAAGGTATTTTCCCCCTTTTTTACCCCTTCAGACCCGACCAAATAAAAATAACTTAATCCATCTTCTACTCAGTCATAAAATGGATTTGGGTCGGATTTTAGTAAAATAGGAATTGAGTTTTTTTTTTTAAATTGAGTCATATCTGTAATTAGATAGTGATAATATATATGCATCACTTTTTTAACGAGTATTGCGGAGAAACATATTAGTTCATTTTCCCAAATGATGACATTGTTATAAAGTCAATGGATTGTATTGCATGAATATTTTCAGATAGTAGAAAGTTCATGGATTTTATTAGAGTAAATTTTAGGTTTAGCAAACATAAAAATCATATTTGTATGCTATAACTATAGTTTGTATAATTGCGCTCCATAGCAAATTTTATGTTTGCTATGGCTATTAATATGTATATTTCGGTATAAATATACAAAAGATCAATTGTATAATCTGTTTCGTTATACATATACAAAAGAATCAATTGTATAATTTGTGTTTGTATAAAGTGAGAAAGAGAGAAAGACAAAAGAAAACTGGGCAGGCAAAGATCTGTATTTTTATAATTATAAGTGTATAAGACGAAAATATATGTATTTGTATTTGTATATACAATTTTCTCTCACTTTATACAAACACAAACACAAATTATATATCTGTGTTTGTATAAAGTGAGAAAAGCGAGTTAGAGTGGCAAGCGAGATCTGGGAGAGTGGCGAGCGAGATTCTCTGGGGAGAGAGGCGAACGAAAAGATATGTATATATACAGTTTTCTCTCACTTTATACAATCACAAATGCATATTATACATTTGTGTTTGTATAAAAGTTAGAGAGGCGAGGGAGAGACTGTCAACGAGAAAACGATAGTGGCGAGCGAGAATTTCAGGGAGAGAGGCAAATGGCAACAATTTGCTACGGGTTGCAATTAAATCAAATTGTGGTTATAGGATTTAATTTGAATTAATAGTTTGCTATTTTACACAATTTTACCATTTTATTATACTCATTATTATTAGTAGAAAAGATGGAATGTAAATATAAGGAGTATATATGGCATGATCAAATAAAATCTAATATATCCATGTATTTTATGGAAAGTGAAAGTCAACTTTACAAAATGTCCCATTTCATACTCTAGTATTTGATAATTAATGGTAACAAAATCTCACTTTCTCCCCTATTACATTTTCTTTAATTAATTAGACTTGGACATACAATTTGCTACCTATAAAATGGTACTAAACATTGTCTCCTCTTCATCATTTTCCAACCATGGAGATTAATACTAAAGCTTTCACTTTTATGTTGGTTCTTTTATCGTTCTTTCATCTTTCTTTAGTTTCTGGTCGTAAAAGTATAAATGGCTTCACTCTAGATCTTATACATCGTGATTCTCTTATTTCACCTTATCACGATCCATCAAACACTCCATCTGAACGCCTTCAAAAGGCCTTCCATCGGTCATTCTCCCGGGCTTCCTTTTTTGGGGTAAAATGTGTTCATTCAATCAAATCGACTCTTACACCAAACGAAGGTGAATTCCTCATGAAAATATCCATTGGTACTCCCCCAATAGACACTTTTGTCATTGCTGACACTGGTAGTGACTTGACATGGACACAATGTAAGCCTTGTGTTAATTGTTTCAAACAATTGACTCCTATTTTCAATCCCAAGAATAGCTCTTCTTATAAAACTATTGGTTGTCACTATAAACTTTGTCAAGGGTCACTATGTAACAATAATAGATGTAATTATGAAGTGAGTTATGGTGACTTATCTCACACTAGGGGTGATCTTTCAATTGAAACTTTCACATTTGCTTCTAGTTCTGGTAAACATGTCTCAATTCCTAACATTGTGTTTGGTTGTGGACATGACAATAGTGGCACATTTACCAATGCCACTTCTGGTATCATTGGCTTAGGTGGTGGCAGTGCCTCAATTGTCAACCAAATGCATCATGAAATCAAAGGAAAATTATCTTATTGTTTGATCCCATTGGAATTATTGTTAGATAGTTCTAATGCAACTAGTCACATCAACTTTGGTGACAATGCTGTCGTGTCTGGTCCTGACGTCATTTCAACTCCCATCTATAAAAAGGAATCACCTATATTCTACTATCTAAATTTGGAAGGTATCAGCATTGGAAACAAGACAGTTGAATTTGAATCTTCTCCAATTTCTCTACCTGGTTATGATCGAGGCAACATTATAATTGATTCTGGCACAACGTTAACATATGTGCCTGATGTTTTTTACTTGAATTTGGAATCGTTGTTGATGCGTTCGATCAATGCTACTAGGAAGGATGGTACTTATGGGGGACTTGATTTGTGTTATGAGTCTAATGAGAATGGTACTATTGATGTTCCAAAGATTGTTGCACATTTTACAAATGCAGATTTAGAGTTGTCAACTTCAAACATTTTTACACAAATGGAGGAAGGTATAGTTTGTTTGACAATAGTGCCAGGAGGAAATCAAATTTCTATACTTGGAAATTTGGCACAAGCCAATTTTCTAATTGGATTTGATCTCAAGGCCAACAAAATGTCCTTTAAGCCTACAGATTGCACCAAGTACTAATGTTTTTTTTTAACAGTTATTCAAGTTTTATTGATCAATTCTTGATTTCTTATATTTACTTGCATTTGATGCTTACCAATAGAGATTATATTTTTATTGTGTATCCAATGAAGGAAAATGAAATCAAGAAGTGACCTTTACAAAATCTCAAGATTATAATCTGAACTACTTATTCCACCTTTTATATGCTATATTGTCTCCATCTATTTTTGCTTGTCCATGTTTGATCCGTTACTTTCAAGAACATATTTCTATTATGTATCTCTGTCTTATTCCACCATACCCCTACCTTTGTTAGGATAGTGATCAATGAAGTCGGTTAAAAACCATGACGTCTCAAAGTTCAAATCGAGCAGAAACAAAAAAAATAGATGAAGAGATTTCCTCCCACCTATCCTAGCTTTGGTAAACAAAGTGACGTGATACTTGTTGCTTGTGGGAGGTAGAGGTATTCTGTGGAATTAATCGAGTTGCACACCATCCTAGATCTTTAATATTTAATTTCATTTCATTTGATGATACTTCCTATTTTGGTATCTTTGTTTGCTCAAAGCAAATATGAAACAAAGGCTATGAGTATTCAGTTAGCTTCGAAGATTAGTCAAATTTACACTCAATAAGCGAAAAGTGTGCCATAAATAGTGGTAGAGGGAGTAGTATACACCAAGAATTATTGACTTTCACATTATTACAAGATACATAATATTAATCTCAAACAAAATGATACATAATAGTTTCTCTATGGGGAAACCAAAACACACAATTCTGTGCAGAGTTGACTTTCCCTTATTGTGTTACATATTTGATACACTTCTTCAATTCCATATTTTTCTTTTTTCCCATCAATCATCTATTTTATCCGTATCTAACGGACGAGCATTCTATTCAAAATTTCTGTTCTTGCAAGTTTTGTTACAGGGGTAAGGACAATCGATCTCTTGGAATCGTTTTCTTTCATAATACCAATCTCCAACTGCTTTGGCAATCGTCTGTAAGAACACAATTTTTTGGAAGTGTCAATAGTTGTCTATAACGGAATGACAGAATTTTGTGTAAGATAAACAACAATAACATAACCAATATATTCCCACAAGTGGAGTCTGAGAAGGGTGGACTATATGCAAACCTTACCCCTACCTTTACAGGGGTAGAGAGGCTTGTGTATAATAAATGTAATTTTGAAATAGTTTTGAGTTCATGATTGCGTACCGTGCCAGATAATACTGGTGAGTCATCCCTTAGCCATGTCTCTTGTGTTCCGGTTTGACAATGTGCATAACAAGAATTGATGTAATACCCTCGCGTTGAGGAAGGGCCGAGTGAATTCAATGCTTTCAAGAACTCCGACCTAAAAGCTGAGAAATTACACCATGTATTAGATACAAATTGTAAAAGACACCTTCTAAATGTAAATATTACATATAATTTAGCGTCTTCACGCTTACTATAACTAGTTATTTTTAGTTTGAAGTGATAGCCACAAAGGACAGGCTGATTCAATATTGTTGTTTACTATAATCTGGTCGAGGTTGTTTTCCTTTACCAATATTGAAGCGTGTAACCATCTCATCCAAAAGCCTAAGAGCTAGATATGGTCACACACTTCAATATGGTATCAGCACAAGAAGTTATGGGATCAGAACTCGTTGCACCCATTATTAAAATGAATTCCCACTTGTGTGGCCCTTGGTAGGAAGACTCAGGTGTGCATGTGAGGGGGCGTGTTGAAAATATTATGTTTCTCCACTAACAACTTAAGTTTTTAGATGAGATGATCACACACTTTAATAACCAACATATAGGTACTCTAAATTCCCATTGATCAATAGCTTAACGGTGTACTCTGAGTGAATGAAGGAACAACAAAGGGCTTAAGAGTCTTAACCTTGCATAGTTTGGAGTTGGGCAGACGAGCATTTCAATATGTCAAGCTTGCAGTTGCGCCAAGTTCCATGAGGATCAGCAACACCAGGAGCCAAAATGTTCTTTATCTGAAAATTTTAAGAACAAAGTATAAGCAAAAATCAACGATTTTAAAGGGCCAAAATGTTTTCATATATAGTGTATCTATATATAAAATAACTTTGAGATAACGAAGACTAAATTCTTATGCAGCGGAAAGTCAAAAAATAAAACATTCATAACTTTGGTTTAATTACAGAAGTAAATCAGCAAGAAATTTCAGACATGAACTGACCTGCCAGGAATCATAGGCTGCATTTACTAGGAAAAGTGGTGTCTGGATTTGTTGCGCAACGTTTTGTGGGAAAAAACACTGCAACATAGCGGTGTTTTTGCATAAGACGATGCATCAACTAAGGGAAAGATAATTTTTTGTGAAAATAACTTCTCTTACCAATCCAGGTTTCAGTCTTGAGGTACACGATTGAGGCAAATTCTTCGCGGAGCCCTGAATCCAATTGATAATGTAACACACTTAATACAAGTAAAATCAAATCAATAGAACTTCCTTAGTGACTTTACACGAAATTTTACAGTTCATTGTAGGTCCGAACATCAATTTTGGTATGAAGAGGACATTACAACCAACAGATTACGTGATAACAAAATTACTCTCCATCAAATTCATGTAAAGGTGTTTGACTAGGCACGGAGTTTTAGGACGGAAGAAAGATTTTTGAAACTAATGGACTAAAAGCAAATCATTTTTGTGACTATAAATCATTTCAGTGGAAGGTAAAACGAGAAGTTTAAAGTTAAAATTATTACTAAATATAGAAATATGTCATTCTTTTCAAGACTAACTAAAAAAGGAAAGAGTGTCGTAGGGAGTATAGGTTAACGAAGCATACATGTGTGTTAACAACTTCACTGTAAAACTGTTCGATATGAGAGGTACCAGAAATAGTTTGCCTGCAACAAGAGAATCAAAAAAAATTTACTTAGTAGCAACTCGGAAATCTAAATTTCTCGTGAATTTTGAGAGTTGGCCATGATTAAAATAACAAACACGAACACTTACGTGTTGATAAAGAAACCAGCATCTGAGAGACATTTTACTTTAGCACCCGGTGGAAGGAGACCTTTAAATCTGTCACAATGTAGAATTGCAGCCAAACTACCAGCTGAACATCCCGCAAGAATAGCCTACGATTAGAAAAAACTTTCTATCAGCAACTAAACAACGAGCATATATAATCGTGTGCAATAATTTGATGCATCGATAGTACATTCTGAGCATTCTTCATTCCTTTTGCCAAGAAATCCTCCATAACAGCTGAAAAAATCCTGGCTCCTCTGTAGAATACTTTTGTTTTCTGTCACGATTCAACATGTCCATTAACAATCAATGATATAACGATACTAGCACAACTCGTCGTTTATACCAAATCAATAATTGTATAGTGTTTTAACATAGAATTACCGGATCGGCTGCTGCAACATCACCAGTAAAGGATGATCCATCACAATATCTAATTCTAATTCTGTTCCAATTGTAAAAGTCTACAATTTCCAAAACACAATCAATCAGAATAATGTTTAAAAACAGAAAGGCGTTAAAACGATGTATATGAACAAGGGTGAAAAGCTCTACCTGGATTAAACTTAGCCTTGTTGCTCAAAATTCCTGAGAAAGACACCGTCTTTACCATTAGTTTAGATGATCCCAATCGTGTTTTCGTACGTTCAAGGCAAGTCGTGGCATTATTGCACCATGCTCCTCCCTGAAGTCATCGGATGAATTCAAATGCAAATTCATGTAGACAAGTCCAAAATAATTGTTCGTAAATCACCAGCAAAAGTTCAATCTAGTTTTTTTCTTCTTTTTTTTCCCTCATTTTTGATAACGGGGTATCCAGGACAGCTTACGCATATCTCGACTATCTTAGTTCAAGAATTTGAAGGGGAAAGGCTAACGATTGGACTGAAATAAGACTACGAACCACAGAGATGATTGGAATAGTACAAAGAAGATTAACATGGCCTGTGACAAAGATGATACGAACAAATCGAGAAATGATCCAAATTGTTATAAAGAGACAAACCTCAAGTTGGATAAACCAATTGTTAACTCCAGCTCCAAATCCTTTATCAAAATGGTATGCTGGTGGACTTCCATCCAAGCATACTGCAAAAACACAACATTGACATAAAAAAAAAATCAACACATTTTCACACTCTTGAATCTTTCTTTTGCGGAATCCGTGGTGGATTCAGGATTTAGACGTCATCAATTCTAAAGTTGAATCTATATGCCATCCATACTTGTTTTCACAAAAAATATACATAAAGTTCGAACCAATAGTCACGGGTTCCGCCGAACCCGCAACTCTACCTTATATCTAGGGTCGGAGCTACAGTTCTGCTTATGAGTTCAGGTTCGCTTTGGCTTGTGTTAAAAAATTCACTTAATATGCATAAATAAATTATTTAAAACCTAGTAAGCTGTATTTTTTTAAAATTCAGAATCCATAAACTCAAAATCTTAATTCCGTCTCAACGTGTTATCCCCAACCCCAACCAAAAAAAAAGGACAATTACTTTGATTCATTGTCATCAAAATCAAAATATGCCCACATTCCTAAACTCTTTTCCAGAATTAGTGGCGGATTCAAAATTTAAACTAATAAACTCCAAGTTGAAACAACAAATTCTAAATTATATATGTTAACTCCATCTATACTTGTTTTTCACATAAACATACATAATGTTCGAATCAAAAGTCACGGGCAATGGCGGAGCCACCTTACTATTAGGAACCCCCTTCGGTTAATTTATACATGGTTAAAATAACTTTTTAGGTATATATAATAGATGTCGAATCCCCTTCGACTATTTCGTGTTACTAGTGTTTTAGATTTTGAAACCCTTATTAAAAATCCTGGCTCCGCCACTAGTCACGGGTTCAGCCAAACCCGCAACTTGTACATTAGATCCAGGGGCGGGGCTACAGTTAAACTTACAAGTTCGAGTTCACTTTACCCTTAACCATGTATTTGTGTATAACTAATATATCTAAAACACACTAAGCTACCTTTTCTAGAATCCAAAACTCGTAAACTCAAAATCTTAGCTCCGACTCTAATCGGAAAAAAAAAAAAAAAAAAACTTACCAGCTCCTTTAGCTACTGCACTTTGTAGATAAGTAATATCAACTGGATGTCCTTCACTAATTAAAACAATTAGCAAAGTAAATATTGCACGTAGCCATAGTTGCATTGCCCCTTTTACCATCCTGCATTTATTAATTACCAATTTTGTCAAAAAAAATATAAATAAATATAAATAACCAACAAAACAACAAAAAAGAACAAAAATCCTAAAAATTTAAAAACAAGAAAAGAAAAACATCTCATTTTTAGTAAGATCATTTAATATACTTTCTATATTACAATTTTAGCAAAAATTTCATTTTTTTAACCATTGATGTTACTACTTTCTTCTTCTTCTTCTTTTCCATTAAAACATCTGATACAGAAAATGCAAAGAATTATCAAACAAACCTATTTCAGAACCAACATTTTATTTTATTTTACTAAAAATACAGAACTGAAATATTAGTTCAATTTATGATTAATTACCTGGAATAGCAAAGATTTTGAGGAAGAAAAAAAATCTGAAAATGAATTATTTGTGTTGAAATCTGCAGTAAAATAAATCCAGCTGTGAGTATAATTATTTTTGGACCAAAAAAACAGGGGTCCCAAAAGCAAATGGTGGATGAGACTAGAGAGTAAAAGCATATATTTATAGTACTAAAAATGAAAAAGTTATATACTTTCTCCGTTGTAATTTGTTTGTTTGATTTTGATTTGATACGAAATTTTAAAAAATTATAAAGACTTTTAAATTAAAAATACATTGTCAAAATATCATTTAACTTTTGTAATCTTAAATATGTAATTTGAAAAGTAAAATTAAAATATTATTAAAAAGGACGTTTTATTAAAAATTGGATAGATAAATTAAAATGGAGGGAGTATTTTTATTTATACATAATGACTTCGTGAGTTCTTTTCAGTATTAATGTAATTTAATGTCGTAAATTAATTTACATGTTGACCTAATTTTGTAACATTTAACGGTTCTTTTTTGGTTTCATATTGGGGTTCAGTATTTATATTGGAGTTTGATTAGATTTGAATTCGTGCAGAAAGTTTCATATTGGGAATAAAGCACGGCTTAACAAAAGGCAAAAGCGACTCTTTATCTAAAGGAACTCAATCAAAATTTCTAATTAAGAACGAATAGATTTTTACTACTCCACCACAACCTTGTCGATAACATTTAACAGTTACTAAGTTGTACTATTCTTTGAAGAATTCTTGTGAAACCTTATCCAAAAATATTGTACGTTAAAGATTCTCAAAAGATATATTTTGAAAGCTTCTTTTAAAACTTCCTTTAGTAAAGTAGTATATAGTAAGAGAGATCTTTAACTTTTGTAGTTTAAAATTTAAAATATGTAAAATATATTATTTTTAAAAATATATTTTATCTTGTTATTTTAAATACTACTCTCTCTGTCACATTTTTACTTTACACTTGCATTAAGAAATAATGTAATTTTACCCTTCTATCCTTATTTAATTTTTTTGGAACTCAAGTTTTCAATCAATGAAAATAAATTAATTTAATGAATGAACATGAATCATTTACTTAACTTTTCTAAGTTGGTCAAATGTATGTTTTCAATGCTAATAACTCACAGGGGTAAAAAAGGAATAATACGCTAATTTATGCATTGATTTTATTAAATGACAAGTATTATGAACTAACCATTTATAGAAAAGAATGACATATAAAATGGGACAGAGGAAGTATATGATTTTGAGAAAATTTATCTCTATTTAAATAATTAAAAAACATCGTAAATGATGATGAATCTAATATATATCGTGCAGATTCGCAGAAAAAAAAATTACTTCTGCTCAAATCACCAGAATATAGACATTAACTACATATTTATAAACATTTCATTATGAATTTATTTATTATTGCACATTAACTTGAAATTATCGTAAAAATTCATAAATTTTATAATCTTAAATTGGTGACCAAAAAAAATATTTACACTAACAATGTATCAAACTTTATATATAAAAAAAATAGTATATCAAGAAAAATAATTCAATTCACAAAAACTCACTTATCAAAAAAATTAAATAAATAACAAAGACTCCATCTTAATTAATTAACATGTTTTTTACTTTTTTTTTTTTAATGTTATATTGTAGAATAAGAATCTTTTCAAAAGTTTTCTTGTTTTGTTTATCCAAATTGAAGAAAGAGAAGAGAAAAATCCAACCTTAAAAGCTGTTTTCTTTTCTCTTTTTTTTTTTATGAAGAGTAAAGTGCATATAGTATAAATGCTTTTTTTAATATGTCAGAATAAAGAAAGAAATTAAATTATTGAAAAAAAGGAAGCTGCCGACACACATTGATTCGTTAAACACATTTTCTTCGAAGGTGATTTAATTATGTACTTTTTGTTTAAGAAAAATTAAGGTTGTTAAGTTTCAAGGAATTAAGATTTATTTATCAATTATAAATTGAATTATTCTTATAAAAATTATTAAATTTTAAGAAAAGGTTTGTAAATGGCTTAAAAAAGTAATACATTTGTTATTTTTTGTGTTTCGATTATCGTATTATTATGTTATTGTTATTTCTGCACTTTTTGTATTTTTCTCTTTTTGAACTGTTTTTCGTGAATTAGAATCGAAATTAGTCTTTTTATTCTCAAGAAATGGATAACATTTATATAAGCACTATCCTTTTTAGCTTTTACACGTGGGAATATAATGAATATATTGTTATTGTTATTTTTTTATTTTGTATTTTCTCTTTCTAAACTGCTTTAAAATATTTTTCTTAAGCTTAGCGCTCTATCAAAATAATTTTTTTATCCAAAAAACTGTGAAGTATATATTTATATATTTAAAATTATCATAAAAATTATATTAAATATATTATTATCGGAGGTGTGTTTGGATTAGACAAATACCATGTGCTGAGTGATGGAATCTTATCGGCTTACGCGTTCTACATTCAATGAATGACAAAACAGTTGAACTGAAATTTGAAAAATTGAGAGATTGAGTGATGTCTTCTTTTTTTTTTCTTGTGATGAGAGTTTTTCCTCTAAAAATTTATAATCCTATTTAATGTAATTAATAGTCTATTTGAAAAAAAAATATATAAAAAAAAATTATGTCAAAATGGACCCTTGAAAATGGAATAATAGACGTTTGACCATAAAAAATAGAGAAGTATTGAAAATATTTTTGAACTTAACGTGAATTCTTAGTTTCATTCTCAAATTATTGGTAGCATTAAAAATATATGTTTACTTGCCTAACTCAACTTAAATACACTTTTAATATGTCACATGGCATAACAAGTGATCTCGAACTCTTATAGGAGCGTGGGCCTCTTATAAAAAATCAAAAAAATATTGAAAATATCCCTAAACTTGACGAAAATTCAAGAATATATTTTTTTTGGTTGAATAGGAATGCATTTCATCATGTTGCTAGGATCAAGCGTGTATTCAAGTTTTGTTAATCAAAGAGGAGTGTTTTTTAAGTTTTAAGGTTGTCGATAGTTTGGAGATAAACTAATAATTCATGTCAAGTTCAAGAGTATTTTCAATATTTCTCTCTAAAAAAATAAATATTTTTTTCCTAGAGTTGAACTCTAAAAATACGTTTGGCCATGAAATTTCAGAATTAAACTTGAAATTAAATTTCAGAATTTGAAAAATAACAAAAAATTAATTTTACTTTTTTCACTCTAAATTACTGATAAAAAATTAAAAAATATTATTTAAAAAAACTTACAATAAAATATGATCAAACGCCCGCTAAATATTTTAATTTCATTTTCGACATTTATTTTCTCCTTTCTTTTATTTCCGTGTATCACTTTTTCCAAGTAGGACCATAGAATGCTAGAGCCTAGGAGAGCCTATCCATGATTTAAAAGGATTTTAAATTCTTAGGCATATGCACGTGAATGCCGGTGATTATTTTAAAGCATACACTATAAGATATCGTTTCGTTTGATAGGCGGGATAAGATGAATATTTAAATTAATAGCTTGGAGGATGTTTGAATTGGTTTATGTTAAATATTTTTTGTTTTTTGTTTTTATTTTTTCTGATATTTAATAAAGACAAATTAAATACTTATTTTTAGGTTCAAAAAGGTACGAAAAATAAGCTATTAAGCTAAACGTTGATATGACAATACTTTTGCTTTTTAGCTTATATAGCTTATAAGTTATTCCCTCCGTTTTTATTTAGTTATTGCTATTTAAAGTTTTATATCTCTTAATAAATTAGGTAAGTTTATCATTATACATTTATTTAATATTTTTTTAAAGTCAAGTTTTTAATAAATGAACATGAATTAATTTATTAATTTGATCAATGAATATGAATAAATTACTTAATTTTTCTATATTGATCAAATTTATACTTTCAAGGGCGAAATAGGAAGAATAATGTCATTTATGCATTGATTTTGTGGAATGACAAATACTCTTAAGAACATCTAATTTTAGAGACATGTAAATAGGAAAGAATGAATTATTTTGAGAAGACAGATGCAAACGACTTTTCATCAAAGATGCATTTCTAAAAAACGATTTCAAAATAAGTTGATTTTAAAAGTTTGGCCAAATCAAGGGCGGAGCTACACTCTTGTTTGAGACATCCTTTATCGAAAAATTATAACATATATACAGGTAAAATGATAAATATAGTGGTTAAATAACGTAGTTTAGATACTCTTGACACAACACAATGTGTTATAGCCCAATGATTTCAATTGCTTTGATTTGTATGTCGAATCTCACTAATTACAAACTTTTTTTTTCACTTTTTAAGAAGAGCAAGCTCCACACATTGGACCATTTAATTATATTAATATCCTATCAAACTTGGGATTATTTTTTCACTTCTTTCGGATGGGATTCCGTTGGCTATTGTTGAACCAAGCTGTCATTCACCAACTGTATATCTTTTCTTTGACTTTGTTTTTTAATGTTTTAAATTTCGTGATTGATATTTCTATTAAAATTTAATTAAATTTAAATTAAATATACAATTTCTATTTAATAATGAAGGAATATTTATTGCTCTATTGCATATTAACCTTATTCGAGAAAATTATTAAAACTAATGATATTAAACTTACAATCTATATATATATATATATATATATATATAAAGTTGAATGTAAGCAATCCTATGTGGCACCTCTCTATGACCAGTATTCCTATTTATTTATTTTTCTCATTAAATATATTAGTGGCAGTTATGTTGTTTTTAATACCCATAACTGTAGCAAATAAATATTAAAAATTAAAAGAGAAATAAATAATTGTTGATAACCTATACGAGAGAATATCAAGAGTTTTCTTTGATATTTAAAATAGAGTAGATAATCATAAACCACTTCAAAAATATGGTAAAAGTCATTCACCAACTAATATTGATGTGTTCATTATTGACGGAGTAGTAAAAAAATTCATGGTTTGATTAGCTGCTTTCTCAATATTTCATTCCTTTTTATGATTGTCTTTCAAACATCTTCTTTGTTTTAAGGGTAAAGGGTCAAATATGCCCCTAAACTATTTGAAAAGGTCTAGATATACCCTCCGTTTAAAGTTTGGCTCACTTATGCCCTCGCCGTCCAACTTCTCGTCTAGATATGCCCTTATGGGCGTTAGTTAGCCTGCTGGACATATCCAACTCATTTTTCATTTCTTTAAATGTCACATGAAATTGTCATGTCATTTTGACTTTACCACATGACATTTATATGAAAATAGAGAGGGATCAATTATGCCCCTAAAAAATTCGAACCCATAAACACCAAATCCGCATATATCAACCCCCTTTTTAAATAAACTATCCGACCCGTTTTCAACAATTTTATTTAAATTTTTATTTTTTTCGCTAAATCCCGAAAATGAGTAATTGATTAATAAAAAATAGGAAAAATATATTTTGAAAAAACATAAAATTAACGCCAAAAATTAACAAATAAATATTGTAACCTTAAATTGAACAATTTCAACAATTTTTTTTTAAAAAAAAATTCGATAAATCCCAAAAATGAGTAATTGATTAATAAAAAATATGAAAAATATATAAAATTAAAGCCAAAAAATCACAAATAAATATAGTAACCTTAAATTCAAAAATTTCAACAATTTTTTTTAATTTTTATTTTTTTCGGAAAATCTCGAAAATGAGTAATACCGAAAAAAAATAAAAAATAAAAAAAATTGTTGAAATTTTTGAATGTAAGGTTACTATATTTATTTGTGATTTTTTGGCGTTAATTTTATATTTGTTCATATTTTTTATTAATCAATTACTCATTTTCGAGATTTACCCAAAAAATATATAAATTATAAAAAATTATTGAAATTGTTGAATTTAAGGTTACAATATTTATTTTTGAATTTTTGGCGTTAATTTTATATTTTTTTCATATTTTTTCTATTTTTTATTAATCAATTACTCATTTTCGGGATTTACCGAAAAAAATAAAAATTTAAACAATTTTTTTGAAAATGGGTCGGGTATTTTATTTAAAAGGGGGTTGATTTATTGGTCGAATTAGGTGTTTATGGGTTTGAATTTTTTTGGCGCATAATTGATCTCTTTCCATTTTCATATAAATGTCATGTGGTAAAGTCAAAATGACATGAGAATTCCATGTGACATTTAAAAAAATGGAAAAATGAGTTGGATATGTCCAGCAGGCCAACTAATACCCATAAGGGCATATCTAGACAAAAAGTTGGACGGCAATGGCATGAGTGAGCCAAACTTTAAACGGAAGGTATATCTAGACTTTTTCGAATAGTTTAGGGGCATATTTGACCATTTACCCTTGTTTTAATTGTTTTTCTTCCTTTCTTTACTCTTTAACTTTTTAGGAACATCAAACAAGTTTCATTGAACATGCACGCATCAAAGAGAAAAAAAATTCAACAACGTACCAAATAAATTTTTTAAAAAAGTCATGAAAGGAAGAAGGATAATAAGCAATGGAAAAAGAAAAACAAAAACAACAAAGCTCCTCGAAAGAAAATTTAGAGATGAAGAGAAGATATCTCAGAATGGACAATATTTCGTCGGCTTTAGTGTAAAATAATAGTCAAATCATTGACGGTAGCGTTAGATATATGAAAATTGGAATTAATTTTATGCAAGATTTAATCTAATACCCTATTTAGTATGATATTCTATATGATCGACTAACTACAAATTGCACCATATTCTTTTCTTTTTTTAAAAAAAAGAAAAAGTAATCAAATTTATTAATAATAACTGAGCATATAATTATGTGTTGAAAGCCTCAGGATTAAAAAAAATTTAAAAATCAGAACCAAAAAAACGCAGAAATAAAATTATTAGGAATATTTTTAAAGTTATTAGAATCTAAAAGAGGTTAAGAATCTTACGATTCAAAATCATTGTACAATTACAAATATATATACTCATAAAAAGAAATTCTCAAAATTATTTATATTTAGCCTACAAAATAAAAAAATTAAGTATTAAAATCAATAAAAATGGACACCTTAACTTTGTCACTTCTTGATGATGATAGAATATGATTTCTTTATGAAAAGAGAAAGAGAGAGTATCTCATGATTCTTCAAGATATTGATATAAGAAGAAAAGTCATGTAACAAATATTCTCTTCATAAAATAAAAAAATTTAACAGGATGTTGCACTATAATGTTTTCTACAAGAAAATTTATATTGTGAAACACAAATTAAATCATATTGGTTGAAAACTTATAGAAAAACTGATGAGTTATAAGAAGAATTATTTAAAGAAAGAATAAGTTTAATTATTAAATTAGGAAAAATATAAGGAGAAATATATGTTGTCAATTATCATTTGAAAGGATCCTAAATTAGTTCTCACATTATTACTTTCCATTTTTATTCTTCTTCCGTTCTTTTTTTAATTTTTTTCTTTAATTTTTTTGTTTCATTTTTCTTTATATATCTTTAATTAATGTTTGTTTTATTTTTTTATTGTGATTTAAAAGGATCCTAAATTAATTCTCACATTATTTCTTTCAATTTTGTATTCCTCTAATTTCGTTTTTTTTAAAATTTTATTATTTATTTTTTCCCTTTTTTTTCCTTATTTACCACCTTTAATTAATGTTTTTTTATCTTTAATTATACTTTATATTCTTAGAAATAATGAATATATATATTATTCTTCCGTTCTTTTTTTAAACTTTTTCTTTAAGTTTTTTGTTTCATTTTTCCTTATGTATCTTTAATTAATGTTTGTCTTATTTTTTTTTATTGTGATTTGAATGGATTCTAAATTAGTGCGCATATTATTTCTTTCAATTTTTTATTCTTCTAATTCCGTTTTTTGTATACAAATTTATTTTTTTCCCATTCTTTCTTATGTATCACCTTTAATTAATGTTTGTTTTATTTTATTTATTTATCTTTAATTATACCTTATATTCTTAGAAATAATATATATATATATATATATATATATTAATTTTGTTGACATTTTTTTAATTTTAAAGACAAAGACAAAAATATCAAAGGTAACCATATTTAATTTTGTTCATCAATAATCATATTAATTTTCTTACTTCCTTACCTTAATCTGATAACTAATGTCAACAACAACAACAACAACAACAACCTTAATCTGATAACTAATGTCATTTATATCATTTCCTTAAATCACTTTTTTTTTAATTTTTTTTTTTACTTTCTTTTACTTATTTATTACAAGAATTAGTTATTATACTCTTTGTAACAAATACATTAATATTTATTAATGTAATTCAATTTTATATTTTATAATTAAATTAGATCATCTCTTCTGCTAAAGATCTATACGATTATACCTATATCAAATACTAATAAAGTTAAAAATAGAAAATGATGACACTCTTCTTAATTCAAATATTTATTTAACTTTATAAAAAAAAATACGTTTTTTCTTATAATTTTTTTTAAAAAAAAATAATTGCTCACAAATTTGTCTTGGAAGTTTATCTATTTTGCATTTTTCCAAATTTTAAATCATTTCATCATTAATGCTATTAATGTTTTCCTTAAATTACTTTATTTCCTTCTTTGTTCTTTTTACTTTCTTTTCATTATTTATTTTAAAATATTAGTTATTGGTATATAGGTTTTTAAGTATTTTCTTGTACTTCTATAAAAGAAAATTTTGAATTATGCCTAATTTAAAGAAAATAATTAATTAGGTGAATTCTTTTATTGAAATGGAAAACAAGATCTATTTTTTCTCTTCTTAGATTAAACAATTATAGTTTTTTTTTTTAAAAGATGAAATTATAAATTTAAAATTATTAGAAGTAGAATTTTCAATAAATAATGTATTCACAATTTCCTTATTTGCGTGAAATTGATTAAAATTCGTGAATACTTATATATTGTCTATTTGGTTCTTCAATTGATTTTTAAATAATAGTTAATTACTTCATGTATGAATGATATTGTGTTTGAATTAAAGTTAATTGGAAATGAACATGATATTGTATTAAAATCTTAATTTGGTAATTCGATTTTTTAAAATGTTATAACATTATTGTGTCAATTTTTATTTTTATTTTAAAATTATTGATCGTTTTTCTCTGATGTCAACTTAATGTGAAGATATTATTTCTTTTCTTAATAATTTTATTTAAGAGGAAACACAAATTTTGGCTCTAATCAAACTAGAGTTTGCCTTTTTATTTCTACTTAATTTATAAAAAAAATTATTTTAAATTACAATTATACAGCGCGAATTGCGGACAAGTTTCCTAGTATTCTTACAACTATAGAAATATCTGATTAGGAGTAAAATAAAAAGTGTCCTATAATTATAGCAAACTAAAAGGTGTCTTTTCTCATTCCTTTGGATGGTTGTTATCCGTCGTATTATATTGTATTATATTGTTAGTTTAGATATAATATTTGTTTTGATTGTTAGTTTGTTACTTAAATTCTATTGTATCGTATTGTTTGAATTCATCGTTAAGTAATAACGATCGATTTGGTGTGATCGCGTCGTTACCTTAATATTTTCTTCTTATTCTATTTATTATTTAATAATTATATTTCATATTTTACCCTATCTTTTCATGGTAGCTTTTTACACTGTACCCTAGTTTTCTTATAGATTTATCAATCAAATTATTGATGTGTAACATTATGTAACGACTGAGAACAATACAATCTATCCAAACACTATATTCATTAAAACAATACAATGTACAACACGATACGTTATGAAACAATACATAACAACCATCCAACAAAGTGTTCCCAACATTGAGCACAATTGAAAAATACACAAAAGTTCATAAAACTAAATGCATAAATCAATTGCTTCTTCTGAAAATAATACATATTTGAGATTTTTGTAGATATTTTAGGGGCAAAAACTTGTAATAGAGGGAAATTTGTAACAATTTAATGGCAAATCTGGCTTGTCTATCAATTGTTCATGACTCCGGTCGAAGTACCAATCACTAAATGCCTTTGCAATTGTCTGAAAAAAAAAACAATCCAAAAAAAAATCATATGCTATATTATAGGTTTAAATTATATTTTTTCTTTTTAGATCGATATAGAATAAAATAAATTCATTTAACTTTGAGAATAATAAAAAAAATTGACCTTATTATGTACGGAGAATCCATTCCAACCAACACCACTTGTTATTTGGGAATGAATCAAGCAAGAGTCAATAAACATTCCTCTTGATGAAGAATTACTTTGTTTGGGTAATGCATTTAAAAAATCTTGTTTGAAATCTGAAATAAAACAAAAAAAAAGGGTTAAATTTCAAAATTTCACATGTTTAATTCATAATTAATTAAATACAAATTTGACAATTAGGCATTGCTAATTATGACGTTATTACTAACCTTGTAAAGTTTTAACGAGAGAAGCTGAGCATGTATTACTAAAAAGATCTTCATAATAACCAGAAAAAGTCTTGTTTATCTGGAAACATTTCAAGATAATTTTTTTTAATCCAAGGCAAGAAACATAATAAGAATTAATCTAAATAGTCGCTTATTCAACTGCTTAAACTAAAATAATCACAGATGTATATCATATATGTATAACCTATGCATAAGAATTAGTACAAGTAAACAGTGAATTCGATCAACTATTTATGAAAAAAAAATCCATTTGTACGTTTTTTAAAAATTTGTTTGGAAGTTTAATAGGTGTCATGAACTCATGATGTTGCTCATGTGAAAATCAAACACAAATAATCAGACCTGTTAGATATATAATTAAAAATTTAAATTTTTTTAAACTAAGATATCAATTAAATTCTAATTTTTTTATGAACTTAATGGAGAATTGAATTGACCTGAAATGTATCAAACATTGAGTTGACTATGAAAAATGGTGTCTTGATTCCTTGTTGAAAATATTGTGGAAAAAGGCACTGCAAATTCATTAGACATAACATTAATTAGTTTCATTACGTTTCGATGAGATCGATTGAGAAAGTAAATAACTATCGATTCTTACCAAGGATGGGTTCATTTTTGAAGTACAAGATGATGGTAACATATTGGCTGAATGCTACATTTGGTTAAAAAAATAAATTAAACAAACAAATATTGAATATTGTGAGGATATATTATATATTTATGGAATAGTATATATATATATATTTTATTTTATTTTAAAAAAAGAAGAGGAATTGTACATGTAATTTGATCAGTCCTTCATTAACAGTATCCATGAATGTCATTTCCTTCTTGTGCTTCCTGTTACACAAATTAACAATTAAAGGGGTTCATGCTTCTGCAAAATAGTATACGATATATATGGGGTTAAAATTATATTTTATACATATATAGTAGATAGCATTGACCGGAAAAATGAGCAAACTTTGTTGGTTATGAATTATAAGGGATATATATATATATTTGTTGTCTGATCATCTTTCTAGGCTTGCTTTATTAGATTTCTGCATACAACACCTAATTATTTTAATCTAACAAAATTAACGTGAAGAGTGCTTACGATCCAAGCAACTCCCTCTCGTGTCGACTCTTAATTAGGTTAAATCTTACCTGTGGAGAAAATAGCTACCATCAGCAAGACACTTAACTCTAGCTGAGTTAGGAAGAAGAGCTTTAAAACGATCACAATGGATTAAAGCAGGCAGTCCTCCAGCTGAACCACCACTAAGAATGGCCTGCCAAACAAGACTTAACACACTTGAAAAATGCTGAAGAAATTAACTTAAATAGCCGTCCACTCAAAATATTGAGACAATATAATAATAATATATAATTTCACATAATGTGAAATCTGGGGATGATAGAGTTTACACAAACGTTACTTCTACCTCCTGGAGGTAGAGAAGATGTTCTCGAAAGATCATCTGCTCAAATAACACATATCAAAGCAGTTTGAAAAGGAAAATCCAAAAATAATAACGATATAGCAAATAACAAAAGACATTACATAACATTCAGAAAACAAGGGACAGTAAGAACAACCAAATAAATATTATATTAAACTATAATATAATTAAACAATTAATTAAACGTGTACTTAAAAAATCAATACTTCAGAGACATACATTTTTAGCATTCTTCATTCCTTTCTCCAAGAAATTCTCAATCAACGCAAGGAAAATCCTTGCACCTCTAAAATGAAGGTTAGTAATCTGATAAAACATTAGCATAATATCAGAAAAATGCTTAGTTGATTAATTATAATATAAATATATATAAAAACAAATATTTTCCATAGAAACTATTTTTTGGAACATAAATGTTTTTTCTACTTATATTCATATATTTGATAAGTAAATATATAGAAAATATTATCTCAAAATAATTGAGTTTAAAGATGGTGTACCGGATCAACTATTTCAACATCTCCTGTGAAGGATGATCCATCACAATAAATAACCATAACTCTATTCCAATTGTAGAAATCTAAAAATAAAAATAAAAATTAAACATAAATTAATATAATTAAATGAAAGCCTGATTATTGTCTTATTATTATTTTAAGTACTAATTAAATATATTTTACCTGGATTAATTGTCTTATTGTTACTAAGTATTCCATAAAATGATCTTTGTTTTGGAGCATATTTTGAAGAACCTCTTTCTGTCGTTGTACGAGCAAGACAATCCATCACATTATAACACCATTCTCCACCCTAAGTATAAAAGTTCGAAATAAAATTTTAATTATTTTAAAAAAATTATTTCATTATCAAAATTCGATAAAATATCACATAAATTAAAAGAAAAAAGTAATTTTGCATGAGGCTTACCCTAAAGTAGATAATCCAATTATTAGCGCCTTCTCCATGTCCCTTCTCATAATAGTATGCTGGAGGAGTCCCATCCAAGCAAACTAGAAGCATATAATAAAATGGAAATAAGAGTGGTAAAATTAATTTATAAATATGTGATTCGTCAAATTCGTTTAAGTTTTAACAGGTTAATGACTCATTTATTTATTAACTTAGTCTATCTTAATCAAGTTAGATTCAATCCATATAAAACTTAAGCCATTATATATTGATCATTGTTTAGCCACCTCGTATCAATCATTAAACTCATTTCAACCCAATTTACCAGGCAGAGTTGGATAATGACTTATTTATTAGTTTAACTCATTTTAATTCATCCAATCGTCTATTAATTTAATATTCATAATTGCATAAAGTATTATTAGGAAAATAACTAAGGAATTCAACTCAGGTATATATACACATTATCACTTGATGGTATAAAAATTCTTATAAATTATTTTAGTATATGAAAGTTAACATCATATATTAGTCAAATTCTTATAATATTTCAAAAAAATAAATAATATATATATATATATATATATATAAATATACAAGAAAAGATTTTTACCAGCTCCTTTTGACACTGCACTTTCAAGAATAGTTAAATCAACCATGGTTTCATCCTCTCCAATTACAACTTTGTCATTTAGCATAATCAAACAACAAATCAGTAGGCACAATCCTTGCAATATTTTTGTAATTTCCATGCTTCTACTACAAATAATTAAACAAAAAATAAATCATCAGAGACTTCATAAAATCTATAAAAATATTAACCATATATATATATATATATATATATTGTATATTTAAAAACAACATACATTAGCCTATTGTTTAATATGTTTAGGTAATATACATGATTAGTGCACTGAATTAACATATTTTTATTTTTCAAAATTACAAATATCTTATTTTAAGATGGATTACCTGTTGATATTTGAGATATAACATAAACTCTTGTTTAATTGAGGTAAATTGCATCAATTAAACAGAATAGTAAAGGAAGAGATAGCAATATTAATTTGTTTTTTCTCTTCAAAAAGCAACATTAAATTTGAGAATTTTTTTTTGAAAAAGAATAAATGTGGATTTCTTACCTCGTGATTAAAATAAAACCTTTGATTCCACGAATAATGTGATGGAAATAAATTTTATCGTGTTTTTTTTTTTAAAATTCTGCAACTTGCAGGCATTTTTATATTGATACGTAGGTGAAATAGAGAAGCATGAGCTAGGTTTTAGCGATATCTATTTCTTTTTTCATATGTCCATACCAAAAAACGCGTAAATTCTAATGTAATTTAGCTATATTTACACATTCATTTACTGACCGTTCATTATTTACTATGTCTTTCGGTTCATAATAAGTGGTTTTTAGCCTTTTAGAATTATTCAAAATAAGTGCTTTAAAAAAAAAAAAACTAAGAATATATACAAATTTCACCAAAATTATCTTACAAAAATACTCCACACAACAACAATGTGATTTTTAACATATTCATAATCCAACTATAAAATTATAATTTATACCCTCTAATAATAACTAATTTGTTGAAGTGTCTTCAAGACATACTTTCTCAACCAAAAAAGCAAGTCATAGATCAGTAGCAACAAAATCAATATAACAACAAATTAATTTAAAGTTAATTAAGGTGATGTTTCGCCAAACTTCAAGCTACTCACAATATCTCAACAAAATAAATTGAAATAAAAATTTAAAATTTATGTGCAAATCTTGAAGCTTTAGTGTTTCTTAAGCTCAAATAAAACATATATAAATGAATTAAAGTTCTTCAAAACCAAGAAAAGAGGAAAATTCCTAACGTCTCTTGCACCTTATAAAACACTTGTTAAAGGTCTAAAATTGAAGATATCCTTTAAAATTAATCGAGGAGAATGCCACAATTATTCGGAAGAACATTACTAACTATTGTCCAATTTCAAAAATAGATTAAATCCCTTATTTTCAAGATCTCAAATTCTCTAACAAAAAACTTAATTATTTCACGAAAAATTATGTTGAATAAGAAGCTTACCACAAATTTGAAGAAATTTCTCCACAGGTTTCAAAATAATTAACTTTAAGTCATCTTGATTCTTAAAGGCAATCTGTGGGGAAATTTTAAAGAGAAGGTTCGAAAACATATTTATTCTAATTCAGATAGAAAATGCTTGCATTGTCATGTATATCATATTACATCATATGCACCTGAATTTACATATGGTAATGTCCATCTATATATTACCAAAAATAAATAATTTATAGATATTATTAGGAGGGGGGTGGGGATGAATTTGGGTGCCTATTCTTCCAAGATACATGCATGTGATAAAATTTACTAATTTAATTATAGCATCTGCAATACTGAAATACTTTTCTTTGCTAAAAACTTTTTGCAATTTTGTTTTTTAATTTCATTTTTCCTGATAATAACACATATAAATACAGAAACTGACCTGCTTTTAAGTTTTACCTACCAATTTTGGCCTTATAAGTCAAGATTACTATTTAATGACGGATACCTTATACAAGCCTATAATAGACCTCATATAATAGCTCAATTCATTTTATTTCATTAAAATTTGACCTGATATTTAGCTCAAATTAATCTGTGAGAAATCTTATTAAAAAGATATTTTATTTTATTGAATATGTTATTTATATATAATCATAATAAATAAAAAATAATAAGCTTATAAAATACGAAAAACTTATAAAAGCACAAAACAATTAAAATTTAATAAGAATTAAACAAATTAGATTATAACCAATATTTTAACCCAAATAATTTTTAGACGAATTAATTAACTCGTCTATTTATTAACTCAACATAATTTGATGCGTTCAAATTCATCTCAATCCCGATCTCAATCCCCTTGGCCCCTTTCCACACACCCCACACACACGCATTTGCCACCTATAATTGTAGGAAAAAAGATAATATGAACAAATCATCTTTAACTTGATTACCAAAAATATATTCAATGTCTATTTTATGTGACCCTTCCTTTCCCATTTTATTTTTTTGCTTTTAAAAAAAATGATTTACGTTTTATTGATCATTCATGTAAATAAATTTTTATATCATCAAAGTCATTTAAAGAATATTTATAAGTAACTCTCCTTTAATTAAATAGAAAATAAAGAATCTAAAATATTACATGTAATTACGACAACTAAAAATGACCTTATAGGTTATTAGTTTCGAAGTACAACATAAGAATCAACTTATTAGTTATCTTATAAGGTTACTCACAAATCATATAAGCTTTTTACAAATTCTTTTTTAAGTCACACCTTAGTTTATTTCGAAAGCTTAATACTAGGGATCAATTGCACGACTAGATTTTGGCTTGAATTTAACTCTTTTTTTTGTGTGTATGTTTTAAAGACTTGGCTCGTGCATCATTTGTACGCTATATATCCCGGCTAGTATCTAACCTTGTCCATGCACAAAATCTATGTTAGCCCAGTTCAATTCAACTCAGCTTTTTTCTTGGTCCCCACTCAGAGGCGTATCCAGGAATTCGTCAAGATGGGTGCACGAATACGAAAAAATGCATCTTAAATATAAATTTGATAAGTTTGACTTTTAGGTTCTTAATATGAACCATTAAATTTTAAAAATTATAGGTCCAAAATATATAATACTATTAGTTTTAAATTTTAATATACACATTTGATTTAATTATATAAAAATCTTATAGTGCAAAGTTTTTTAGGAACTTTCAATGTAAGGCACTTGAAAATTTTGAAAGATTAAAGGAAAAAAACAAAAGAAAAATTAGTTGAAATGTCAAAAGTATAATCGATAACCACTTGGGGAGTTGTTACTCAAAAGGACAAGATAGATATAAGATTTAAATTTTTATCCTTACTTAGAGAGGTGCACTCAATCATTATTGTATTATTATATGATACTTTAAACGTGGGTTCACACATCTATATTTAAATATTTTAAAAAAATATAACATTATTATATATGACTAGAGAGGGGAGTATGGGTTCACGTGAACCCACAACACCCCCTCTAAATACGCCCCTGTCCCCACTAACCAAGCTCCTAAGTCCTAGGGGCTTGTGTGTTTGGTGAAAAGATTTTTTCTTGAAAAACGGAATTGTGTGGGGGTGGGGGGTGAGTCGGAAAAATATAATAAACTTGAATGTTATTTATATAACTTATTTTCTCTACTTTGGTTAAAAAAATCATTTTTCTTATTTTTAAAGAACTTATTTTCCTAAAGGAAATTATTCATATCATCATATGATAAAAGATTATGTTGTGATGCATGTTTATGATTCAAAGATGAATTTCTATTATGAATATATGAATGATAATGCTCACATGAATTGTATTATCAAGTTCATGTGTTTTGAATCTATGTTACATTTTGTATATCATATATAATCGATAAATGAAGCACTTATGCTTTAAGAGTATTTTGTAGAGGCTTTGATTTGATTTACACTATGAATATTGCATTTGATTTATCGTATACATTATCTCATAGTATAAAGTTTATTTCAGACTTAATCTTTGAGATAATTCTCTTTATTCCTGCTAACATGGGATTAGTAAGTTATTCCATATTTTATGTGGAATAAATTATATTAGTCTAAAAATTATAATCTCAGAATAATTTAATTCGCGTATTAAACGGCCCCTGTATGTATATTTTAATTACACATATTTTGTACTCAATCTGAATTTACCAATAATACTATACTTATCTAGTTTTCTTTGTTTCTCACCTAATATCTAGTACTCATATTGAAACTCCCCTATTCATATTATGTTGCAATATTATAGGTAACTTCATTGCCTATCGAACGCCATGTTGATACTCCCAAAATCCAATGTGAAAGACTTGCTACATCATTATTAATTTATTATTATGGCCTTTCAAATATATTTTAAAAGATTAAATTTCACTTGCAAAGATGCATATGTATATATATAATTTTTGAATATGGAAAGGAGAAAATGTTAAAAATATTTATTTTGTTTTAAGTAGATTTAAAATAGTTTCCTAATAATATAAACTCTTGAGCAATTTCAATTTTTAAAAAATTTAACAGACGAAAGCATTAGGACCATTCCAAAAATGACATAATTTTGATAGTTGTTCATAAGAAAAATGCTAATTCATATTTATCAAGAATTAAATAATTTTAGAATGATAGTCAACTTAACACAATTTTGCCCCTATTCAAAATTGAAATTAGATGTTTTCATGGTTAGATGTAAGTCGGTTTTTTTAAAAAAGAAAATCTAATCAACTAAATAGATTTTTTAAATGTTGGAATCAAATTAAACCAATAAAGTCAATTTTCCACTTTGATTTATTTAGATATTGTCGTTTTCTCAATTATAAAATATATCTTCAAAAATACGTTAAGGTTAACTATATTACAACATAACGCTACCGAATCACTTGCTCTTTAACAAAAGAATGAAAAAAAAATATATATAATTAAGTTGTGATATACCAAAATATTTTAATGATAATTAAACAAAACTAAAAACACTCAAACAAACAAACACCTAGATTACGAATATATATATTGATCGATTTTTACCAATTATTTTTCACTTAATTTAGTTCAATTTAAATTAATTCAATTCGATTAGACTTTTCGCAGAAGCCCTAAAATTTGGAACTATAAAAGAGTATAGAGGAAATTGAAGAAGACATGCAACAATGAGCAATCCTCATCCCCATCACCACATTTCGAATACCCAAGATCCGGATCCCCAATTTCCCAACCCGAATGATGATCCAAACCCGAATCACCCTCTTCAGCCCCAATCCCATCCCCAACCTCGCCGTCCCCGCGGCTTCGCCGCCACAAGCGCCGCCGCTGCTGGCGCCGGAACCATAAATAAGAGCAGAAAAGAGAGAGAGAAGGAGAAGGAACGAACGAAGCTACGAGAACGTCACCGGCGAGCAATTACGAGCCGAATGCTTGCTGGACTTCGTCAGTACGGGAATTTTCCACTTCCTGTTCGTGCTGATATGAATGATGTCCTTGCTGCACTTGCTCGGCAAGCCGGTTGGACTGTTGAGCCTGATGGTACCACCTTTAGACAATCTCCTGCTCCTGCTCCTGCTCCGACTAATGCTTCAAATATGGTGAGTTCATATTTACTGAAATTACTCCCTTCGTTCTAATTTATGTGTCAACTTTCACATTTACTACTGAATGGATTTTTACTTGATGTTCTTTTGCCAAAGTTTGAGTCTTTACAGTTTACCTTTGATAATTTGAGTGTTATATGCAATGCACTTTCTGAAACCAATTTGAGAGATAGAAAAAAGTATTAGTTATTGAAGCATAGAGTGAATTACACTTAATCCATTAAATTGTACCCCTTTTACCTGTTCAATGGGATAGAGAACCCCTTTGACCCAAGTGGTGTAGCTTAGGTTTCAACAAAGTGGGTAAAACTCTGGGAGATGGGGGGGGGGGGGTTCAAATTTTTGCAGAGATGAGATGTTAGGTGATTTCTTGCTATCCGCCTAAGCGTTGGTGGGAGAGAGTTACCAGAACTTGTGCAGGGGGAGATAATAGGTATTTGGTGGAATAGTCGAAGAACACGCAAAATAGCTGGACACCGCTCTTATAAAAAGACATCATAGATTGATGTCTTTTGTGTTGACGATTGGTCAGAGGTTTGGAGACATACCCTGGAGTCTAATGGGTTCAGTTTGAGCAAGACTAAGACAATAATTGAAGTGCAAGTTTAGTGACTTAACTCATGAGGTAGATGTGTAAGTGAGGTTTGATACACAAGTCATCTTCAAGTTTCAAGTATCTTGGGTCAATAAATACAAGGAAATGAGAAGATTGACGATGATGTTACATGTCGTATTGGACTGAGGTGGATGAAATGGAAGCTTGCATCCGATGTCGTATGTGATAAGAATGTTCATGAAGACTTAAAAGTATGTTTTATAAAGTGGTTCTTAGATCAACTATGTTGTATGAGATGGTTTGTAAAGTGGTTCTTAGATCAACTATGTTGTATGAGGTGGAGTGTTGGCTTGTCAATAACTCACACGTCTAGAAGATAAAAGTAGCGGAAATGAGGATGTTGAGATTGATATGTGGGCAGAGTAGGAGAGATATGATTAGGAACGAATATATTCGGGATAAGGTGGGAGGAAGGTTGCGTACACACCACCCTCCCCATATCCCACTTGGTTGTTGTCGTAAAACAGAAAAAAATTATGCAATAGTATTAATTTAGATTGATATTCATGCCTTTGGCTTTTATCGCTTTGTGCGATTTTTTCCTAGAATTTCAAAATTTATTATACCTTGACCCTTCTTTCGAAGGTGTTACTCTTTGCAATTTTGAAAATTTTACTTTAGCTTGTCAACATTGCGGACAAGGTTTTAGTTTTAGGTCGTTCTTCCATATTTCTTGGTCTTGTGAGTTGTGAGAGATCTCAGTACATTTTGTCCTTCTGGCATTCTGGTGAATGACTTTTATTTTTCTCCTTGACTCTGAGTTTAATGAGATTCTTTGTGCTTTCTAATCCGAAGGAAGTACTGTTCCCCAAACCTTTTAAAGTACTGTTCACCAAACCCAAAAGGTTAATGGGTTAAGCAGAATTTACCCTTGAGTATATTGAATGTGAAGTCTTTCCTAGCTTACTAATATTTACGCCGTAGAAGATATTGAATTTACTGGAAAAAAGTAAACAGTTAAATGTATCTAATTTAATAGAGAAAATGTTGGATGATTTTGACCAGTTGCCATCTTGAACTATACTCGACCAAAGGAATGATCTATGGTGTAGTTTGCTGGATGATGAAAAGAGAACTGAAGTTTCTTTTAATAATTAGAAAAGAAACTTACAAAGTATATGCTATCAAAAAAATAAAACAAAATAAAACAAAGAAAAAACAACGTACAAAGTATAAATGATGTACCTAGATAGTTTGGTGTATGTGGTGCTCTAACTGTAACTTAATGTAATAATTGAGGAGATCATTATTTTCTTTTGTAGAATGTACAGAATAAAAATGAAAATACAACAACCAAACACGTTTGTTATTACCATTTATTACTAACAGATATTACACTTTTTCTTGAGATTGTACATTTCATTGTTAGGCATGTTACCTTCAATCAGTCAATGTGTTTGGAAGATTCTGAAGTCCTGAATCTATGTTTATATGGTCTTTTTAAAGACGTTTTCTGAAAATACACTGCTTTGAAATAATACATACCAATTCATATTTTATCTTGGAGTTATTTTGTTTTCACTGCATCTGCTGCTGCAAAGATAACATCTTGTCTCATTGGCATTTGATCTTCTTGATATTCTGTTTAAACATTAAACTGCCAACAAAATGATGTCTTAATTATCACTACCACTGAATAAATTTCATAGGGGACTTATCAGGTGATGTCTGTTGAGAGCCCAGTTTCGGGCAGTTCCTTTAGAAATTGCTCAACCAGAGCATCTGTGGACGGTCAGCCATCAGTTCCAAGGATCAATGAGAGTTTATCGCCTGCATCTTTTGATTCTATTGTGGTCACAGAAAGTGATACGAAGGTTGATAAATTCACAAGTACCAGTCCAATGAATTCTACAGGATGTTTAGAGGCAGGCCAGGTAAATCAAGTTCTTATAAGCTGAGGATGATGTACGTTAAAAGTAATGTTCAACGTGGCTTTGGGGTTTATTATTTATCATGATGTATTCCACCATCTTAAACGTTTCCCATCTTTTCATTAGACTGCAATGTAGCACTGTTAATACAACTAATTGAATTGTTTTAGCATAAATGAGAACTTATGAAGATACAAATTGTCCATTTTCCAAATCAGAGGGGAGGCGGAGACTTGCTACTATATTTGAGTTGTTTATTATCAGGTTTTATGTTCTTTTTGTCTTTTGGAGGATTTTAGATGCATTCTCTTTTCACCCTCTTTCTCTCTCTGTCTCTCTATTTATAACTGATGTTGACTGACTTAAATATAATGCAGGAACCTGTGAAATTAATGTTGGGTCTGCAGCTCATGTTTTCTTTTTGATTTTTTTTTGGCTAGATTGAAGCTACATATGAAGTCATATATGAAGATGTAATGCCTTTTCTTGTTTGTGTCATGTCCTCAAATTCTCAAAAAATATTTTCTCTGTGTCTGTGTTCATGCTACTTACGCTGCGTATGAGATGACATAGTTGACGTAGTAATTCCTTGTTCCACTTCCGACATATTTATTTGAGTGGTTTTGACTTTTCCCCAACAACAATGGAAGATCTTAATGTTGACTTTCTTCTTTCAATATCTCACATTCATTTTGGAAGTTTATTTTGAGTTCAACTCTTCATGCTTCAAAGACCCTAGTAGTATGATTTTATCTCAGCAGCAGAGATCAGACTAAGTTGTTCTTGATACAACATGGTTGCTTGTATATTTGTAAGCTATTTTTATTTGAAGGTTGGTATACTGGATACATTTGTTCTCCCGTCGGAGGATATCTAACAAGTTATTTGTTGCAGCTCATGCAAGAACTTCACTGTGGGGAGCATGGAAATAGTTTTGCAGAGACTCAATACGTCCCTGTTTTTGTTATGCTTTCTGTAAGCAGCTTTTTCCTTAATATATTTTTGTTCCTCATTACATGTAAAAGGAGGAGGCCAAGCTTTCAGATTTCTCTCTCATTTTTAATTGTCTTTCCATATTCACCATTCAAAATAAAACATAAGGAAACAGTTGGCATCACATCTATACACATTCCATTTTCATTCTAATTATCCATACTTAGATCATGGCTTTGTTTGTGGCAGAGTGGTGTAATCAACAATTTCTGCCAGTTGATGGATCCTGATGGTGTTAAACAGGAGTTGCAACAGCTTAAGTCCTTAAAAATCGATGGTGTTGTGGTAAATTGCTGGTGGGGCATCGTTGAAAGTTGGGTACCTCAAAAATATGAGTGGTCTGGCTACAGAGAATTGTTCAAAATAATCCGTGATTTCAATATGAAACTGCAGGTCTTAAACCGCTCTTTGTTTATATTATACTCATTGATTCGTCAAATTTCTAACAAGTCTTAAACTAGTCAACCTTTGGTGGAAAGAACCCTGGCCTTTCCTGCTTTAGTCATTTCAGTGTCTTACAAACAATTCATTCTTACGATGCCTCATTACATCTATATTCTGGAATATTATTCCCCTCACTCCTTGAGGGGAAAGTAACCCAACCAGAAGAAAGCGGCAATTGATATATGTTCCCATTTTATGTTTGCATTAAGACATTTCTTGAGCTTGTTTAGGCTATTTATGAGCGGATTCCCATTAATAGATATGTAATTTTTTCTTTTATCCACAAAGGTTGTAATGGCATTTCATGAAAATGGAGGAAGTGATACCAGTGGCATGTTCATATCCCTTCCTCAGTGGGTTCTGGAGATAGGCAAAGACAATCAGGATATATTCTTCACAGATCGTCAAGGAAGAAGGAACACTGAATGCCTATCCTGGGGCATCGACAAAGAACGAGTATTAAGAGGTAGAACTGCCATCGAGGTATTAATTTTTCCTTTTATTCCTTTCAAATGAGAAAAGCTAACGTTCCCTGATTCTTTGAAGGGAATATCTCTCTAATACATATCATCCAATCATGTAAATTGTATTGTCAACTGGATAATGAATAATTTGTATTTCCGAGGAACTTTCCACAAGATTAGTTTTTGAAGTGAAAGGTAATGTGGCTCTTGTAAATAGAAGTCTGACAGCTCTTGTAAAAATAGAAGTCTGATTGATATATCATTTCCTACATAAAAGAGTGTTTTCTCCGTTTGATTGCCTTCGCTGATGCTGAGACAAAAGTGAAAACTAAAAAGAAATAAAGTTGTAATAGTCTAAATTGGAACTAAATATTAGTTATTTTGATCACTAGTTTGAAATCCAAAATTGCAGGTTTACTTTGATTTGATGAGAAGCTTCCGCACTGAATTTGATGACTTGTTCACTGATGGTCTAATTTCTGCTATTGAAATTGGACTTGGAGCTTCTGGGGAGCTAAAGTACCCTTCTTTTTCTGAAAGGATGGGATGGAGGTATCCTGGTATTGGTGAGTTTCAGGTATCTGTTATAGGAAGGCTATGATGTATGAATAGTTACGTGATTTGGTCATATTACTTGGTCTTCACCGACTATAGTTTTAGAAAACAATCTTATCTTGTTCCCTGAGTCTGTTTGATAACCTTGGTGTACCTGAAAATGCGTAGTCTGACATTGTTTAGTTCTTCATTTAACCTAAGTGGATAGTTTTTATGTAGTTATTTTTTTTGGTTTGTAAGGAGAAATTTCATATGATGTAATGGTTTCTATGATATAGTTATCCATCTTGAGTCAACCTGTTGCATATAAGTGATAGGGACTATCAATTCTATCTATCTTAGATTGTAATATTTGTAGCCAAAGAAATATCCTACAGAACTGTACCTAACTAACGCGTAGCCTTTTTAAGGAGGCGAAACAAACAGTAAAAAACATTACATAGAGATTTTCTGTGATTCCTCATCAGCACCTAATATCTAGAGCTAAGTCACAGGGCATTACTAACAAAGCTGTTATAATAAGATACAGGAAAGTTGAAAGGAAAGAAGTGACTACTAAGTAGACATGTCTATAATGTTGGGATGGGAAATACAAAAGGCTTGAATATGATGTAGCAATTATCTTATGAATATGATGATAACTTTTTTCAATTGTGTATCACATTGGTATTTTTGTATACAGATTAATAGCTTGTTTCCTTTTAAAAATTTAAACTAGATAACTATTATAGTGGTGTCCTGAACATGAATTTAAAACCCTTTTTATTTGATTTGATTGTCTCCCCCTCTAATTGGCTTCAACTTTTCCTGTTTCAGTGCTATGATAAATATTCTCTGCAGAATCTTCGAAAAGCTGCAACATCAAGGGGACACTCTTTCTGGGCCAAGGGACCTGATAATGCTGGTTATTACAATTCTAAGCCACATGAAACTGGATTCTTCTGTGAGCGAGGTGATTATGATAGCTACTATGGGAGATTTTTCCTCCATTGGTATAGACAGGTCTTAATAGATCATGCTGATAGCGTTCTCACCCTGGCAACTCTTGCATTTGAGGGGATACAAATTGTCGTGAAGGTAAACATATGGGTCTAAATCAGCTCGTCATACTTTCTGACTCCTGTTTCGGTTTTTTTTTTTCTATTTCTTAACTTTTATTCTTTTCATCTCCAATAATTCAAAATTGGTAGTTTATGCTCTTGGCTTCCAAACTCAAGAGCCTTTCTTTATTTTGGATCAATTTGACCAGTTTTTGAAATGCAATCTCTAAATTCTATCTTTTTGAATTAAAAAATTTGAGATTTGAAAACTAAAAAATAATACTAAAAGTAGCAAAATTATTGTAGTTCAAAATATTTAAGATGTTTTTGGTCAAATATAAATTGGATTTGCCTTCATGAAGTGGAATTGATAATACCTTCTGGTTCGGGTCGGGGGAGAGTACAACAACCTATCCAGTGTAATCCCACATGTCAGGTCTGGGGAGGGTAGAGTGTACGCGGACTTACCCCTACGGCCCTACCTCTTGGAGGTAGATATGCTGTTTCTAAAAGACCCTTGGCTCAAGTAACACACCAAAAAAATTTACGGAAGTAAAGAAGACATAACAGATAATAGAGGAAGTGTTACAAAGCATTCAGGAAAAATGAGCATGATAAAATAATGAAAGACTGCACTTGTAACATATTTCCTTTGAGTTATTTGTTGCTATTCAAATTGATTTAGCTGGTGCACATTGATGGTGTTCTAGGTTAGTTGAATAGGTGAAAATGTTCGTCTAAAAGATTGACAGTATCTTAATGAAGAACTTGGATAGGGGCATACTTTTTCCTGGTGAATTACATTTCTCTTTTTTCTGCAGATTCCAGCAATTTATTGGTGGTACAGAACGAGCAGCCATGCTGCAGAGCTCACAGCTGGATATTACAACCCAACGAACCAGGATGGCTATTCTCCAGTGTTTGAAGTTCTCAAAAAGCACTCTGTAACAATAAAGTTTGTAAGCTCAGGGCTTCAGGTTCCAGAAACTGATGACGCGTTGGCAGATCCAGAAGGCTTGAGTTGGCAGGTTATTGGCCTCTTTAACACTCCTCCGAGAACTCTCTTAAAGAGGCAAATAAAAGAAGTTTGATTCGTAGATACACCCTTTGGGGCATATCACTCAGAGAGCAGTGAAGCACGGGTTCATTTTTTCTTTTCTTGCGTCTTAAACACTTTTCTGTTTCTGCAGATCATGAATTCAGCATGGGATAAGGAGATTAATGTTGCTGGTCATAATGCATTTCCATGTTATGATAGAGAAGGATTTATGAGGCTGGTTGAGACTGCAAAGCCTAGAAATGATCCTGATCGTCACCGTTTCTCTTTTTTTGCATTTCAACAACCATCGCCGTTGGTTCAGAGTGCAATATGTTTCTCGGAACTGGACTACTTCATCAAATGCATGCATGGTATTGTTTTCTAGATATTCAATCCCCACCCCCATTTTCTTTTGGCTTGGTTAACTTATATGAAGCAAATATACTAAATATGTTTGAAGTAATGTTGAAGAATATTTGATTCTTAGAAGTATCAAAACCTAAGTTGCTTGTGTTCTCCAAAAATGCCGTTGCACTTGTGTCGGATCCTTAAAAAACACACTACTTTTTGGAGGAATTGACATACAACCATCGGCATTTTTGAAGAGTACGAGCAACATATGTAGATCGAAACCCAAATCCGTTTTATTTGTGATCATGGAATAAGGTAATATAGTATATCTTCACTGTCATTTCTTAATCAAACTGTTTCATTCACAGTGATCAGAAAAGCAGTTAAAATTCTTGGTTAGATGCCTCTGTGCAGTCTTCAATATGTTTTTTAGTTTTTTTCTTTAGGTAATTACTATCTATCTTTTTTTGGGGTAGGGGATTATAAGATGGGGACTCGAACTCACTAACAAGGTGAAAGTTCAGATAACCAACCAACTAAGCTACTAAGATTCCTCCAATGCAAACGTTTTATTTGTTTATAGTGATGAATCTTACTAAATACATTGATATACACAATGTTTAAGTTTTCTGAGCTCTAATAGATCCATGTAACTCTCACTAACTTGTTTTGCATTCTTGTTTCTATTTTCAGGAGAAATCAACAATGTCGAATCTTAAGTCATCATAGAATCTTTGCTTGAAATGAAGAGGATTTTTATTTACTTCAAGACTTTTTCCTTGTACTTATCCAAATATGTGTGTCAATTTATGTAAATTGTAAATGGAATTCAGTTGATTTATACATAAAATTACACACTAAGTCACCATTTGTACTATGTTTGTCTGCAAATTGAAGAGAAACAAAGAAAGAGTTTATTTTTTCAAACAGGGTCACATAAATTGAAATAGGAAAAAGGATGGAACATATAGTACAAGCTCCATAATTCTGATTTAATCACTCCCAAAACAGCATTGATGAGGTGCAAAGGCAGAAAAAGCCTTGCATCTTTGAATTTATGCTGACTTATTCAATATTTGTGAAAGTCATCTTGTAGATATCTTGAAGTTTTTTCATGGCTAGAGGAGGCAAACTTATAGCTATCAAAACACCTTTTTCTCCCTTGTCATTTTTAACAGACACACCAAAACTAATGAAAGATGTAGCTTTTGGAACCCCTCCAAAAATGGGGTTTCCCCATCCAAAATCAAATTCATCAAATCCAGCATATCTATTATCTGAGATAATAAAATTCCAAGATTTGGTTATTTCTGGTCGCCCTTTAATCACCATTAGATCTGTCATTGATTTAACATACTCTTCATTTAAATGATCTTTAAATTTCTTAACCAATTCAACTGCATATGTCAGTGGATTTGAACATAGTAATCCTGCTTTTGATATTACAGCTGGAGTAATGAATGCATTCCCATAATATCCAGGTGGCAGTTCAAATTTGAGTGACTTTCCACGTATATTCATAAGTAATGTCAAACGAACAATTTCTTCAAGGGGCAAATCAAGAGCAATGGTACGGCATTTCCATAAAAACGCCACTAATAACTCAAATTTTGTACTTTTACAATTTGAAGAAACCTGTTTTTTAATGACTTCCATCTCCTCATTTCCAAAAAAGAATGATTGTTGTATCAACTTGTCTTCAAATGATTCCCATGCAATTTTTGATTCAATTTGCTCATCAAACTCATGATGAATACATGTAATACATGGTGATGATCTAGCACTTAGGAGATGCCTTTGCCATACAGGTAATATAGAAGGTGTAGAAGCTCCTTGAATTAATTCACTTAATGCATTTAGAAACATTTTGATACCATATGCATCCATCATAGTGTGATTAAGTCTAAATCCAACAGCAAATCCACCACAAGTAAATCGAGTCACCTATACATAGAGATATTCTAGTTTAGTAATTTATTTATCCTAGTTTAGGATACCGCTACAATCTCTGCCCTTCGGGTGAGCACTGGGTAAACTCCCCGCTGTGTAATAGACTTCAAACCACACAGGGGATGTATACCCAACTGAGTCATTCCGAAGGACTAGTTTAGTAATATTTGCTATGTAATATAGAGAATATCTAGAGAAGATTTATATAGAATGTTATTTACCTGAATTAGCAAAAGAGGGCAACCAATAATCCCATCTGAACCAAGAACATTATGAAGTAGTAAATCCAAATATGGACATGGTGGTTTAATAGAGTCACCTAATTTCTCAAGCTCCACATTAGCATCAGCTTCAATAAACAACACTCCTTCACCATTACAATTCACCATAAGCTTCTTATTAGGCCCTTCAATGAGTCTACCAGCTAATGGATAATAAAACACAAGTGTTTTAGATAATCCATCTTTGATAATTTTTGCTGGATCTTTACCTTCCATTAAAGAATTATATTTATAAAACATTAATATAGAAACATGGAAACGAGTACTCCCTTGATCATCTATTTCAGAAAGATGTTTTATCTCATGGGGTGTTACAATTGATGGAACAACTAATTTTGGCTTGTGATGTGTTATTGAAATTGGCATAGTCTTGTGCGCCATACGTGTAATGTGCTATTCGGTTAAAAAAGAGGTTTAATAGAATTTAGAGTGCTAGCAACGATCGATAATTGTTATTTTGAAATATGAATTATTGGTAAGCATTTGGAATGAAATTTATAGTGTCAATTACATCAAGTAAGAGATGTGTAATTGATCATTATTCAATCACAAACACAAAAATGTGTGGTGTGGGAACGTTGGACTATCCAGCCGGCCATTCGTTTTTTCTTTTTCCTAAAATAATGTTTAACACGAGCACTATTAAAATTGTTTTTGTCTCAATTTCAACTCGAATTTATAGATAATTTTAACTTTTAATTACTTCTCTGATTTATAGTCAATTTCAAATATTTATGACTTATTTTACATTACAAATTTCAAAATTAGTTGTTTCTTAAACTTCTTGTTCAGAAAGGACTAAGCACGTTCATTCTCCCGTCTAGTTCACTAGAGATAAGGTTTTACGTCTCCCTCTTATATACTCCAACTATTTACTCTTACTTGTCCACTTTGAATTTTACATGCTCCTTAAAAATTAATATTTAATATGAGCATTTTACTACAATGCTCATATTAATTAATGTTATAGTGTTAGATTTTGAGAAATAAAGAATGAATGTTAAGAATAAAAATATATTTCTAAAAAAGTAGACAAGTAAAAGGCGATCCATCGATTACTATTTTGTTGGTGATTAGAAAATATGTAAGGAATATGTATGTACCATTTTTAAGAAAACGTTTTTCTTTCTATAATTTCTTTCTTTGTGAACGTTACATTAATAAGTCCAGACGAGAGGGAGTTGTTCGGATGGTAAGAACCCCTCACTTCCAACCCGAAGGTTAAGAGTTCGAGTCACCAAGGGAGCAAAAAAAGGGGTGGAAGCTCCTAGGAAGGGTAAAAAAAAATAATACATTAATAAGTCCAAAAAAAATAAAAATTATCAATGACCCTTCAAATATTTCTATGTTTAATCAAACAAAGAAAAAAACAGCTATGTGGGTTGTTAAATCAAATTAAAGATGAGAAACATGTGCCTTTAAATAAATACTACCCCTTCTGTTGTAATAAATTGAAAAGGAATAATAATAATAAGAATAACAATAACAAGAACAACAACAACAACAATAATAATAATAATCATAAATAGATTTAATATTAACTTTCGGAATAGTCCATTTGTTTAACAAATCAAGATCAACAACAACAACAACAACAACAACAACAACAATAATAATAATAATCATAAATAGATTTAATATTAACTTTCGAAATAGTCCATTTGTTTAACAAATCAAGATTTTGAGGTATATCAACCTCTTCTAAACGAGTACTTTTAGTACTAGTGTCTCCTAGATCCATGATGAAGAGAGAGAAATATATCTATGCCGAAATACTTCACATCTATTAAATATTTACCATGAAAGTTCCTAGGCTCTGATACCAACGTTACAGGATCTCAGAAGACGGGCGGTAATCTTCAATTTAGCTTGTTAACATCCGAAACCGAATAATTTCGAATTGAAATACATACAAATTCTTAGATAATTAAATGGCTGTATGGAAGGATCCAATCCTTTTACCCAAGCAAGGGGTCTGTCCAGATTCACTACGTATTGTTAATGAGCCCATGTGTCTAGCGGTTCTAACCGGGTATGACACGCCCTTTTAACTCTTTTTGCGGGCTTAAGACCACGGCTAGCTAGACGGAGTCACTAAGACGAAGCCATTAACTTGTTGTATTGAATCTGACTGTACCACCATCTCGGAACCAAGTCAAGAAATTATATATGAATTTATGCATATTTAAATAAAGTCTAGATCTTTCATGGTAGATATAAAAGCGAAGTTAGTTATCCGGCATAGATATAAGTCTTTAGCCGGACATAGTCACGACTTGCATAAGTAGGAGAGTATTAAAGAGAATTAAAAGAAGAATTACCTTAAGAACAAACAACACTCTTTTATTTTCCGGCCAAAGTCCGGCAAACTCACACACAATACTTCAAAGTTTACAAAGGGGAGAGAGGGAGGAAAAGTAGAGAGAGGAGTTGGTTTCTAAAACCTGCCTCTTTACAAAATAAAAGCCCTTATTTATAGATAGGTAAAGGCATCTAGAAATAGTAAAAAGGGTTCCTTATATGGGGCCTAAACAGTACATCCACTGTTGTTAGTGTTTGAAACAGTACATCCACTGTTGGTAGTGCTTATCTTGCTTTGTCCATTAGGCTTTGTCCTTTAACTTTGCCAAAAGTTCTTCAGCCCTTCTCAGCGCATCTGCTGGTTCTTCTTCTTCAATTTGTTGGGCTTCGTGTATATCTTCGCTAGCCTCACTACGCATTGAGGAATCTGACTTTGCATAATGATTTATATTTGAAAGAAGAGCCTTTTTTACCTCTTCTAGGTAATCCAAAATCATCCGATTTTGCTCTTCTTCATCGTGATTAGAAATCTTTCGAGCCATATGCTTTACTGAAGTTGAGTCATCAGTTACAATTCCTTTATTAGGAATCGATTTATATTCTTTAACTGTTGCTGCAATTTGATCCAGCAGTTCTTATCCATATATTGACTTTGTTTGTGGATCTTTTTTCATTAATTTATCCCAAAAGTTATTATAATAGGTGCGATATAAACAGGGAATTTGTTCTTCAGTAAAATCCACCTCTGGAATCCACTTGTGGATCCATGGAATAGAAAATTCCATAAAGAAACATATCTGTTCAATTTGTTGCAAATAAGGAACATGATCTTGCTGATATAATCTGTTAAGATCTGGGGAGATCTTCACCCATTCTTTGTATAATTTAAGAAGTGGTTCGGGCAATATTTTTATTGTTGGCCCGTGGTATGACCACCAATTTAAAAACCAATTAGGTATAGGATTAGCAAATATCTTTGCACATACCTTTATAAACCAAGTATGTTTATGTCTCTCATTGTTATAACAGAGGACTTTATCGAAAGCTTGGATATAATCCCAATATGTGAAACTTATTTTAACATTGTTAAGACTAATCTGTCTTTCAGTCATTGAGGAAATACCCCAATCTTCGATGTGAATAATCTGTTTAATGATCATTTTAGAGAAGTTATAAACATTCTCTGTTGTATTATATCCTGAGAAGTGTTGGGATTCAACACCCGTGCTTATCATCAAAGTTTCATAATACTTCCGAGTTTTGTATGACTCGCCCGGAAAGTATAGCCCATTGAGGAAGTACCTCTGGAATATCTTCCAAGGTTCTTCTCTTCTTTGTATATTAGAATTTTCTAAGAGAAATATCATTTCTCTTTTCTCTACCTTTTCATAGGTTTTCATATCATCAATAGTATCTTCTTTGGCTATCGAAGCAAAAGTATTACTTTGCTTTTTGGTCATAAACTCTTGCAATTGAGCATATAACAGATTATTTTCTGGAATATCTTCCAGATGTATTGATGAAGATGACGAGGCTTTCTCCTGTGTTTTTGAATTTAGTTTAACTAAACTCATTCCACCTCTCTGTATAATAGGGGTGCTTGATGATGAAGAAGATCCGTATGACGATCTTGATGAGACTACCGAGGATGATCTTCCTCTGCCTCTGCCTCTACCCTTAGTCATCCAAGGGTGTTCCATTCTGCAAATGAAACAACAAGTTTTAAACCCAATTCGTGTCATAATAAGTGTTTGATTCTTCTATTAATTTCGATTGGAATAGGTCTATCAACATTCCATCTATAATTTTCCAGCAAATAAGTTCTTTTACATCTCGATTAAGAGGAAGAACCTTTAAAATAGTAATCAATCTTTTTTCAGTAAAAAACATAGAGATAGGAACATCATTATCTCTTTCTGAAAAACTACTATATTCACTCATTTTGAATGCATTCTCTTGATAAGAAGTCTGGGAGAGAGTTATCACTTCCTTTCTTATATAGAATCTCAAAATCAAAAGGTGCCAATTGTGCTTGCCACCTTGCAAACATTAATTTTGACGCATCATGTTTAAAGTCTTTGTCAAACATATATTTGACTGATTGAGCGTCTGTTTTTATCAAAAACTTCTGGTTGTATAGATCGTCCTGAAATTTTAAAACACATTTAACGATAGTTAACATTTCATGAGCTACCGTTGCATACTTTCGTTGAGCATCGCTCTATTTTCCAGAATGAAAACGAATAAGGTATTCGTGCTTATCATGAGGGTTAATTTGTTTTAGAATTCCACCATAACCCATGTTGAACGCATCCGTCTCTACTATTTTAGGCCAAGCAGGATTAGCTAGTGTTAAGCAAGGTAAAGACTTAACTCTTTCTTTGATTGCTTTAACCAGATTTGTAAGACTATCAGTCCAAGGTTTCTTATGCTCCTTTTTCAGCCTGTCGTATAACGGGGCTAGATCACGAGACAAATTCTTATAAAAGGGAGAAATATAATTTAAACTTCCCAAAAAACGCTGTAATTGCGTCCTATCAGTAATTATATCAGGAAACTTTGATGCGAATTCAATAGATCGCTGAATAGGAGTAATTTTTCCCTGGCAAATTAAATGACCCAAGAATCTAACTTCTGTTTGAAAAAGACTCATTTTAGGTTTAGATATCACCAAACCATTTTGAATAACTATTTTCTTGAAAATATCTAAATGTTTGATATGCATTTCAAGAGTCTTTGAATAAACTAAAATATCATCAATATAAACTATAATGAAATCCAAATAAGGATTAAAAATATCATTCATAATTTTTTGAAATTCAGAAGGGGCGTTTTTCAAACCAAATGGCATAACATTCCATTCATACTGTCCAAACGGGACATTAAAAGCAGTTTTATAAGAATGCTCTTTAAATATTTGAATTTGCCAATATCCTGATTTTAAATCAAACTTTGAAAATATATTGGCGTCATATAACCTGGATAATAAATCCCTTTTATTTGGAATAAGATATCTAATCCATTTTAAATATTTGTTCAAAGGTTTGTAATTAATAACTAACCTAGGGACACCACGTTCTTTCTCTGCTGCATTATTAACATAAAAGGCAGTACAAGACCAAGGTGACTTAGAAGGTTTTATAAGACCCTTTTGTAATAGATTATCAATCTCCTTTTTGCAGAATTCAACCAATTCGGAATTCATTTGGCAAGGACGGGATTTCGTAGGAATATTTTCTTCAGAGAAATCATCTTCATAAGGAAGAGTCACGATGTGCTTTTTTCGATTCCAGAAAGCACTCGGGTGTTCAGTGCAAATATCAATGGCCATCTGTTCGGAGATTATTTTAATCTTCTCCTGTACTTTAGTAGCTTTCAAAGTATCGAATATATTCATACTAAAAATCTCAAGCTGTAAATAATTAATGTGCTTTTGTTTCATTTCAATTAAAGCATTAATATCACGAGAAACATGTTCAGTGATAAAAGTATAACTAATATCACGATCTTTATAAGTTGCCGAAAATCCTTTAGCATTTATAGTAGTAAAAGGATAAATAGCATTTATGAACGGAGTTCCTAAAATGATAGGAGAATATAACTGATTTTTTACCAAGAAAAAAAAGTGAGGAATACAAACTTTATTTTGGCAAATACGAGTGTCGGATAATTTATACTTTATATCTAAAGCATGACCAGATGCAGATTTAACCATATGAGTAGTTTTTTCAAAATATTTTGTAGGCACAAGACCTTCTTGAATGCAACTTACATCAGCTCCACTATCAATCATGACAATATTAGATATAGAGAAAGAATTATCAATTAAAATAGTACATTTAACATACCATTTATGAGATGTAACCACTTGCATCATTCCCAAAAACATGTTTTGTTTAGGGTCAATATTTACAGGTTTAGCAAGAATATTTTCTTCAGCAGTAGATTCATCATCAACCTTAGTTTTTCCCTTGCTATTAGCAGACTCAATTTGAGTAATACGGTGATCACAAATAATATGATTTTGTTTAAGAAATTTAATTTCTTCTTTTAATTGTTCAATTTCTCTTTTTAAGTCATCAAAAGAAGAATCACGAACTACCATAGTTTGTTTAGATGAAAGTCTATTATTAACTTCAGACAAAGAATATGGAGTAGAATAAACAAAATCATCTTTAACCTTTTTATCATCAGAAATGCTATTAGCTGAAGAGCTAGTTTTACTAGCTGCTAACTGAATGATCTTTTCACGAAGGGTGTTATCAGTGACTTTTTTAAGAAGTTCTATAACATTGTCTGCAGTTATGGTGAATAAGTTCATATCTTCGAACTGAGATTGAAGTTTATAAAACTCGCCATGTTCACAACTACAGATATCATCACGACATTTACAATAATCTGATTCCTGTGGTTCTTTGTTAGAAGACTCGGGTTGATCATCTTCCGTTGCATAACTTGCTTCAAACTCCTCATAGTCTGACTCGGAACCAGAAATATAAAGAAAACTATAAACCTTTTCTTGAATATCTTCATCCAGTTCTAAAGCTTTAAGCTTTTCTAGTTTACAATTTGGAGCTATGTGTCCAAATTTTCCACACTTGTAGCACTTGATCTTATCAAGATCTCTTTTTGACCTATTTTTAGTAAATCTATGAGATTTAGCGTTGATGATATAGCTTCTACGTCAAAGCAGCCTAACGTTCCTATTCAGAGGCCTCCTGAGATTCAGGATTTCATTCTCAGACCTCTTCACGATCTTGAAAGCATTCTTGATAAAAAGTTTTCAGAATTCGATGCAAAACCTATAAGTATTGCTGAAGATTTCGCAGATGAAATGGAAACCACTTTAGATTTTAAAGGACAAGTGGAGATGGAAGTCAATAAACTTCGTGGGTATCCTAAAAAGAATAGTGGTTATGCTAGAAAACCTAGTATGCAGACTTACTACTATCCTAGGCCCACCCCGCAGGATGTTCTTATAGAAGAAAGAGATTGGAATCAAACTAACACTTCTTACAGTGGAAGTGAGATTTATGAATGGAATCTAGACGGGATAACAGATAGGCAGTTAACTATCTTAGTTCATAGAATGCTCATGTATGCTACTATCTGCAAAAGTGTTAATAACACAGATGCGCTGAGAAGGGCTGAAGAACTTTTGGCAAAGTTAAAAGACAAAGCCTAATGAACAAAGCAAGATAAGCACTACCAACAGTGGATGTACTGTTTCAAACACTAACAACAGTGGATGTACTGTTTAGGCCCCATATAAGGGACCCTTTTTACTATTTCTAGATGCCTTTACCTATCTATAAATAAGGGCTTTTATTTTGTAAAGAGGCAGGTTTTGGAAACCAACTCCTCTCTCTACTTTTCCTCCCTCTCTCCCCTTTGTAAACTTTGAAGTATTGTGTGTGAGTTTGCCGGACTTTGGCCGGAAAATAAAAGAGTGCTGTTTGTTATTAAGGTAATTCTTCTTTTAATTCTCTTTAATACTCTCCTACTTATGCAAGCCGTGATTATGTCTGGCTAAAGACTTATATCTATGCCGGATAACTAACTTCGCTTTTATATCTACCATGAAAGATCTAGACTTTATTTAAATATGCATAAATTCATATGTAATTTCTTGACTTGGTTCCGAGATGGTGGTACAGTCAGATTCAATACAACAATTTAATGGCTTTGTCTTAGTGACTCCGTCTAGCTAGCCGTGGTCTTAAGCCCGCAAAAAGAGTTAAAAGGGCGTGTCATACCCGGTTAGAACCGCTAGACACATGGGCTCATTAACAATACGTATTGAATCTGGACAGACCCCTTACTTGGGTAAAAGGATTGGATCCTTCCATACACCCATTTAATTATCTAAGAATTTGTATGTATTTCAATTCAAAATTATTCGGTTTCGGATGTTAACAAGCTAGATTGAAGATGACCGCGCGGATTACCGGTTGTCTTCTGAGATCCTGTAACGTTGGTATCAGAGCCTAGGAACTTTCATGGTAAATATTTAATAGATGTGAAGTATTTTGACATAGATATATTTCTCTCTCTTGATCATGGATTTAGGAGACACTAGTACTAAAAGTACTCGTTTAGAAGAGGTAGATATACCTCAAAATCTTGATTTGTTAAACAAATGGACTATTCCGAAAGTTAATATTAGAACTATTTATGATTATGGTTGGTTTGATAAAATCTCAAACAAACAGTTGATTAAAACAACTGAACAATCGTTGGCTCTAAATTCTTCTGAACAGACTATTCGTTTATTAAATAAACGTGATATTGATATATAAATTTTTGCATATTGGCATGGTACAAATTGCTTTTAAACCATTAACTCTTAAAGGGTTGTCCGAGACTTTCTTAGCAGCTTTACGAGATGCAAGAAATTTGAATTTTAGACAATCTTTAATGGGTTCGATAGAATCTACAGTGGCATATGGTCTTGTTTATTTTAATGCTCAACCTAATCTGCAGTTATCACTAACAGATTCTAATATATTAGATGCTTTAACTTTAAATGTTAAAACACATGGTTATAATTATGCAGTTGGTTCTGAGTTAATTTGCTTATCTTATAGAATTTATTTCAAATTACTTTCTACCTTGAATCCTAGATGTAAATTTTATGATACATCTGATCAAACTATTTTGGTAGAAACTAATTTCGCCAGATCAAAGGTCACTACTAGAAAACCTATTAAATGGGAAGAAATTAATTTTCCTACTACTTGGATTTTAGATTCAGTTATACCTCCAGAGCAATTGGCAAATGCCGTCACTAATTTGGAGTATTCTCATATTAGTCAAAATTCTGATGGAAAAATTTGTATGCAGTTTGATGATAAAAGTATTCCTTATAATAGGCATTCTTTTGCTTCCGATAGACGATTGGCTATCCAACATATTTCTCCTATAGATTCTTGTTATGGTCCAGCCAGAAATCGCGCTGCTTCTTTACATACTCTATCAACTGTTATATCTGCAGAAAAGGAAAAACATAAAATTAAAATTGATCCTCGTTTAAATATTGTTCAAACGAATGATAAATCATCTGATATTTCTGATAATGATATTCCTTCTGTTTCCGAAATGGAATTTAACCCTAATGATTCTTGATGACTGAACACCAGATTGATTTTAGTCCAGGTTCACTGGCAAGAAAATATATTCAAAATGATTTTTCAGATAAAAAATGGAACAGGTTTAAAACATGGTTCTTTGGCACTTATAGTGAAGAAGATTTAAATAATATTTCTCAAGAGTTTTATGAAACTTGTGCTCTGCATAATCATATTATGTTTTTTGTACCCTGGTTTATAACCACTTACTTACCGTTATTCATCAATGTTCTTGAACGATCGTATAAAGATGAAACGGGTAATATTATTAAATCTATTTATCCTCCTCAAGCTTCGTTTATTTTACCGAATAATACATGTATAACTTTCACTGCATTTCAAAACTTTATTGAAAATGAGGTTGCTGCAGTAAGTATAAATGAGATTAATCGTATTATTGCTCAAAATAATTATTTGGGTCTTTATGTTAAAGTCATTGGCGAACATATTTGTTCTCTTGATAATAAGTTAGATAAACTTATTACTCTGATAACTCAAGTTGATGTTAAATTGAAAGCTGAGAAGCCAGTTGATGATATAGCTTCTACGTCAAAGCAGCCTGACGTTCCTATTCAGAGGCCTCCTGAGATTCAGGATTTCATTCTCAGACCTCTTCACGATCTTGAAAGCGTTCTTGATAAAAAGTTTTCAGAATTCGATGCAAAACCTATAAGTATTGCTGAAGATTTCGCAGATGAAATGGAAACCACTTTAGATTTTAAAGGACAAGTGGAGATGGAAGTCAATAAACTTCCTGGGTATCCTAAAAAGAATAGTGGTTATGCTAGAAAACCTAGTATGCAGACTTACTACTATCCTAGGCCCACCTCGCAGGATGTTCTTATAGAAGAAAGAGATTGGAATCAAACTAACACTTCTTACAGTGGAAGTGAGATTTATGAATGGAATCTAGACGGGTTAACAGATAGACAGTTAACTATCTTAGTTCATAGAATGCTTATGTATGCTACTATCTGCAAAAGTGTTAATAACACAGATAGGACTATTTGCAAAATGATCATTGCAGGATTTACTGGTCAATTAAGAGGCTGGTGGGACAATTATATGACTATGGAGGCAAAAGCAGCGGTTATAAACGCTAAAGCTGCCGCTGAAGGAGTTGATAACCTAGGATTTGCTTTAGTAAAAAATAGAGAAGACACTGTGTATACATTAGTCTTAACCATTCTAGAACATTTTAGTGGTAGATTTACCAATCAATATGAAACCGTCAGAACTCTACTCAATGGATTAAGATGTAGACACTTGGGTGAATTTAGATGGTATAAAGATACTTATTTAAGTCGGGTAATGGAACTTCCCGAAAATGGATTAGAATATTGGAAAGCCAAATTTATAGATGGCTTACCATCTTTATTTGCTGATAATGATAATGATAATGATAATGATAATGATAATAATAATAATAATAATAATAATAATAATAATAATAATAATAATAATAAATAATAATAATAATAATAATAATAATAATAATAATAATCAACGATACAGGATCACTGATCTGGCGGTAGTCCGCCAGGTCATAGATCAAGCAAGTCAATATCCTTAGAGGTAGTCCAATTACATAAGAATCGAAATACACAAGAATTTTAACGTAGTTTCTCAGACTGCATGGTTTAATTATTTTACCCAAGCAAAGGGCCTGTCAAGAAGCTAATACATACTTTTATTAAGCCTATTATCTGATAGTTCTAACCGGGTATGAGGCGCCCTACTTATCAAACTCAATTTCAGGCTAAAAACCACGGCTCATCAGACGGAGTCATAAAGACAAAGCCAATAAAAGTAGTATTAGATCTGACTGTACCTCAATCTCGGAACCAAGTCGACAAACCATACTAAAATTCTTCTATATTTAAATAAAGCTTAGATCCATTCATGGTCTATATAAAAGAGAAGTTAGTTATCCGGCATAGATATAAATTTTTAGCCGGACATAGTCACGGCTTAACTCAGAAATAAAAACTTGAAAATAAAAGGAAGTACCTTGTAGCAAACAACACACTTTACTATTCCGGCCAAAGTCCGGTAAGGTTACAATACTTGAAAATATTTTACAAGTAGGGAGAGAAAGAAGGAAAGAAAGAAAGAAGGAGAGAGAGTTTCTAAAACCTGCTCTTCTTTAAAGAAAAACAAACCTATTTATAGAAAAAAGAAAGCATCTATGTACAGGATACTAGGCCCCTATCTGGGTCCTGGTAACAGTGTATTTACTGTTGGTGAACAGTGTTGCTACAGTAGTGCGGGCCCGCTACCGACGCGCTTAAGCTTTACACTTTGTCTTTTAATTTTGCCAAAAAATCTTCGGCTTTCTTCAGTGCATCCACTGGACTTTCTTCTTCATATTGTTGGGCTTCGTGCATATCTTCACTTGTTTCACTACGCATTAAAGAATCTGATTTTGAGTAATGACTTATATTTAGAAGAATCTTCTTCTTGACTTCTTCTAGATATCTCATAATCATTTCATTTTGCTCTCCTTCATCATGATTAGAAATTTTTCTAGCCATATGTTTTACGGAGGTCGAGTCATCAGTCATGATTCCTTTATTAGGAATTGATTTATAATCGTGTACGGTTTTCGTAATTAGATCCAGCAGTTCTTGTCCGTATATGGACTTTGTTTGAGGATCTTTTTTCATCAACTTGTCCCAAAAATTATTATGATAAGTTCTGTATAGACAAGGGATTTGTTCCTCAGTAAAATCTACTTTCGGAACCCATTTATGAATCAATGGAACAGAGAATTCTATAAAAAAGTATATCTGTTCAATTCGTTGAAAATAACAAATATGTTCTTGATGATATAATTTGTTGAGATCTGGGGAAACCTTGACCCATTCTTTGTATAACTTGTGAAATGGTTCGGGCAATATTTTTATTGTTGGCCCGTGGTATGACCACCAGTTTAAAAACCAATTTGGTATAGGATTTGCAAATATCTTGGCACATACTTTTATAAACCAAGTATGTTTATGCCTCTCATTGTTATAACAGAGAACTTTATTAAATGCCTGAATATAATCTCAATAGGTAAAGCTTACCATGACTTTGTTTAGACTGAATTGTCTTTCAGTCATTGAGGAAATACCCCAATCTTCAATATGAATGACGTGTTTTATAATCATTTTAGAGAAGTTATAAACATTCTCACTTGTATTATATCCTGAAAAATGTTGAAATTCAACACCTGTGCTTATCAGCAGAGTCTCATAATATTTTCGAGTTTTGTATGACTCACCCGGGAAATAAAGCCCATTAACTAAATACCTCTGGAATATCTTCCAAGGTTCTTCTCTTCTCTGTATGTCAGAGTTTTCTAAGAGAAATATCATTTCTCTTTTTTCTACCTTTTCATATGTTTTGATATCATCAACTTCTTCTTTGGCGATTGAAGCAAAAGAATCACCTTGCTTTTGAGTTAGAAACTCCTGTAGTTTAGCATATAATGGATCACTTTCTGGAATATCTTCCAGATGTATTGATGATGAAGCTTTTTCTTGTGCTCTAGAGTTTAAGTTATATAAACTCATTCCTCCCTTTTGTATAATTGGAGTACTAGATGATGAAGATCCGTATGATGATCTTGATGAACTTGGGGATGATCTTCCCCTTCCGCGAGTATAACTGCCTTTTCCTCTAGCCTTGGTTATCCAAGGAGGATCCATCCTGCAAACATAGCATTTAGTTTTAATCATTCAAGAGGTTATATTTTTAATCATTCAAGAGGTTATAAACTTCATCACAATAAAATCTTTCATAAAGCTCTTGTTCAATCATGTAATTATTGACGATATCAATCACCATTCCGTCTATAATTTTCCATAATATAAGTTCCTTTAAATCTCTATTAAGAGGAACTGCCTTCAAAATCGTAACCAAATCTTTATCAGGAAAGAAGTCAAGAAAACCCATCAGAAGAAAGATATTCTCTTGATAAGAAGTCTGGGAGGGAATTATCACTTCCCTTTTTATAATGAATTTCGAAATCAAAAGGGGCTAATTGTGCCTGCCACCTAGCAAAAATTAACTTAGACGCATCATGTTTAAAATCTTTATCAAACATATACTTGACTGACTGAGCATCAGTTTTTATCAAAAATTTTTGATTATATAAATCATCTTGAAATTTTAAAACGCACTTAACGATAGTTAACATTTCATGAGCTACCGTCGCATATTTTTTCTGAGCATCGCTCCATTTTCCTGAATGAAATCGAATAAGATATTCATTTTTATCATGCGGATTAATTTGTTTTAATATACCTCCATACCCAATATTAGACGCATCCGTCTCTACAATCTTTGGCCAAGCAGGATTAGCAAGGGTTAAACAAGGTAAAGATTTAACTCTTTCTTTAATAGTCTTTACAAGATCTGTGAGACTATTGGTCCAAGGCTTTTTATGATCCTTTTTTAGCCTGTCATATAACGGAGCTAAATCTCGAGATAAATTCTTGTAGAATGGGGAAATGTAGTTTAAACTTCCCAGAAACCGCTGCAATTGCGTCTTATCTGTAATAATATCAGGGAATTTCGATGCAAATTCAATAGATCGCTGAATAGGAGTCATTTTTCCTTGACAAATCAAATGCCCCAAAAATCTAACTTCTGTTTGAAAAAGACTCATTTTAGGTTTAGATATGACCAAACCATTTTGAATAACTATTTTCTTAAAAATGTCTAAATGCTTAATATGCATTTCAAGAGTCTTTGAGTATACCAAAATATCATCAATATAAACTATGATGAAATCCAAATAGGGATTGAAAATATCATTCATTATCTTTTGAAATTCTGAGGGAGCATTTTTTAACCCAAAAGGCATTACATTCCATTCGTACTGTCCAAACGGAACATTAAATGTCGTTCTATATGAATGGTCTCTAAATATTTGGATTTGCCAATATCCAGATTTTAAATCAAATTTTGAAAAGATATTAGCATCATATAATCTGGTTAATAAATCTCTTTTATTAGGAATAGGATATCTAATCCATTTTAAAAATTTATTTAAAGGTTTATAATTTATAACTAACCTGGGAACACCTCGTTCTTTTTCTGCTGCGTTATTAACATAAAAAGCAGTACACGACCATGGTGATTTGGAAGGCTTTATCAATCCCTTTTGTAATAAATTATCAATTTCCTTTTTGCAGAATTCAACCAATTCGGTATTCATCTGACAAGGACGAGATTTGGTAGGGATATTTTCCTCAGAGAAATCATCTTCATATGGAAGAGTTACAATATGCTTTTTCCGATTCCAAAAGGCACTAGGATGATCAGCACAAATATCAATGGCCATTTTTTCAGAAATGAGTTTAATTTTTTCCTGTATTTTAGCAGATTTTAAAGTATCGAATATATTCATACTAAATATCTCAAGTTGTAAATAATCAACATGCTTTTGTTTCATTTCAATTAGAGCATTAATATCTCTAGAAATAGGCTCGGTGATAAAAGTATAACTAATATCTTGATTTTTATAAGTAGCAGAAAATCCTTTAGCATTTATATTAGTAAAAGGATAAATTGCATTTATAAAAGGAGTTCCTAGAATAATAGGAGGGTATAACTGATTTTTTACTAAGAAAAAGAAGTGAGGAATACAAACTTTATTCTGACAAATACGAATATTAGATAATTTATACTTTATATCTAAAGCATGACCAGATGCAGATTTAACCATATGAGTTGTTTTTTCAAAATATTTAGTAGGTACAAGACCTTCTTGAATGCAACTCACATCAGCGCCACTATCAATCATAGCAATGTTAGTTATAGAAAAAGTATTATCAATTAATATAGTACATTTAACATACCATTTATGAGCTGTAACAATTTGCATCATTCCTAAAAACATATTTTGCTTCGGATCAATATTCAAAGTGTTGGCAAGAATATTTTCTTCAGCAGTAGATTCATCATCAACCTTATTTTTTCCTTTGCTATTAGCAGACTCAATCTGAGTAAGACGGTGATCATAAAAATATGATTTTGTTTAAGAAATTTAATTTCTTCCTTCAAATGTTCAATTTCTCCTTTTAAATCATCAAAAGAGGTATTACGAATAACCATGGTTTGTTTAAAAGATAGTCTATTATGAACTTCAGACAAGGAGTAAGGAGCAGAATAATTAAAATCATCTTTAACCTTTTTATCACTAGGAATACTAGTTGAAGAGCTAGTTTTACTAGCAGCCAATTGAATGATCTTTTCACGAAGAGTATTATCGGTAACTTCTTTTAGAAGTTCTATCACATTGTCTGCAGTGATAGTGAACATATTCATGTCTTCAAATTGAGATTGCAATTTGTAAAATTCATCATGTTCGCAGTGACAAGTATCACCATGACATTTGCAAGCATCATTCGAATCTTGTTGAACCTTACTAGATGACTCAGGTTGCTCATCCTCCGTTGCATAACTTGCTTCAGAATCATCATAATCTGATTCGGAACCTGAAGTATATAGAAAACTATAAATCTTCTCTTGAATATCATCATCAAGTTCTAGAGTTTTAAACTTTTCTAGCTTACAATTTGGAGCTATATGCCCAAATTTTCCACATTTATAACACTTAATCTTATCAAGATTTCGCTTGGACCTATTCCTGATAAATCTATGAGATTTACGATGAGTCCTACGCTCATCTCTTTCTTCTCTAGTCCTTCTTCTAGATCTTCTTTTCTGATGATGAGATCTATGATATTCTGATTTAGAAGTTTCTCGGTGGGTGCTTTTTGAAGCATCCGGTAAACCGAATTGAGTACAAAAATCTCCTAATTGAGACCTTTCTTTAAGCTTATCCATCTTAAGCTGTCGTGAGAGTTTTAACTCATTGCACAAATTTATGCCTTCTTGCGTACAAGCCCCAATAAGCTTTCCATACGTGAAATCACTATAGGGAATAATTCCTTGTGAATTTCTAAGAGTCTTTTTTACTCTTTCTGCAAATAAAGAAGGTAAGCCATCAATAAATTTGGCTTTCCAGAATTCTAAACCATTTTCGGGAAGTTCCATTACCCGACTTAAATAAGTGTCTTTATACCATCTAAACTCACCTAAATGTCTACATCTAAGACCATTTAGAAGAGATCTAATGGTTTCATATTGATTGGTAAATCTACCACTAAAATGTTCAAGAATAGTCAAAATAAGTGTATACACAGCGTCTTCTCTATTTTGAACAAGGGCAAAGCCTAAATTGTCATGACCTTCATTTGCTGCCTTAGCATTAATTACTGCTGCTCTGGCATCAGAGGGCATATAATTATCCCACCATCCTCTTAGTTGACCGGTAAATCCTGCAATAATCATCTTGCAAATGGTCCTGTCAGTGTTATTGACACTTTTGCAAATAGTAGCATACATAAGCATCCTATGAACCATAATCGTCAACTGCCTATCAGTTAGCCCATCGAGATTCCATTCATAAATCTCACTTCCACTATAAGAAGTGTTAGTTTGATTCCAATCTCTTTCCTCTATTAAAACATCTTGAGGAGTAGGCCTGGGATAGTAATAAGTTTGCATGCTAGATTTTCTAGCATAAGCAGTATTACCACTATTCTTCTTTGGATACCCATGAAGTTTATTAACTTCCATTTCCATTTGAGTTTTGAAATCAAAAGTGGCTTCCATCTCATCTGCAAAATCTTCAGCGAGACTTATCGGTTTCGCACTTGCACCAAATTGTGAAAACTTTTTATCAAGAAGATTTTCAAGGTCGTGCAAAGGTCTAAGAATAAAATCCTGAATCTCAGGAGGCCTTTGAATATGGACATCAGGTTGTTTTGACGAAGAAGTCTGTTCCGAAACTTGTTTTACAGATTTTAGCTTACTATCAATTTGAACAATCAGATTAGACAGGTTATCTAATTTTTTGTTTAGAGAACAGATATGTTCACCAATAACTTTGACATATAGGCCCAAATAATTATTTTAAGAAATAAGACGATTAATTTCATTTATACTTACTGCGGCGACATCATTATCAATAAATTTATGAAAAGCAGTAAAAGAAATACCAGTATTATTGGGTAAAATAAACGGAGCTTGAGGAGGATAAATGGATTGAATAATATTATCCGATTCATCTTTGTAAGATCGTTTTAGAACGTTGATGAACAGGGGCAAATAAATGGTTATAAACCAAGACACAAAAAACATAATATGATTATGTAATGCATAAGTTTCATAAAACTCTTGAGAAATATTATTTAAATCTTCTTTACTATAAGTGTCAAAAAACCAAGTTTTAAACCGGTTTTTTTTTTTTTTTTTTTTGTAGCAGACAGCACACTTGAAAATAAAAGGAAGTACCTTGTAGCAAACATCACACTTTACTATTCCGGACTTTATTATTATTATTATTGGGGCGTTGAGAATGTAAATCATTAATTGTATTAATATAGTTCCAACATATTAATATTTCAGAAAGATGTTTATTACTACGAAGTGTTACCATTGCTGTAAATATCCAACCATTTTTGGAAAAAAAAAATGTTGACACAAGCACGATTAAATTTAAAGGTATTAGTATTTTTATAATTTAATTCTCTGATAATCGAAAATAATAATTAAACTAAAATTAATATATAAATATAAAAAATATATAGAAACTGACATGTTAATAAATAATAGAAAATTAATATTCATTCCAATTCGTATTCAACCTTAAAAAGATTGTCTAATTTTGAAAATTTAATTTGGTTCAATGCAACTCAAGTTTAATCAGTATTATTATTATATTTTAATCACAATTTATATGTCATATTCAATCTTACAAAGGTTATACATCCTTTTTAAGATCCCTTGTTAACTCAAACAAAACATCCAAATGTCTTGACATTTCACCCTTTTATGTATATTCGCCCCGTATGATATTCATTTTAGCAAAATTTTAGAGAAAAATTAACTAAGAAAAAATGAATAATAATAATAAAAATAAAATATTACGTGTTTCAAAAGTCTGTCTTTCTATCTTTAAAATTTAATTCCAATAAAACATAACATATACATGATTTTTTAAATATCATACATAATTGACAAGTATTACTTATTAATGGGAAAAAGGGTGGAATATTACAAGCTTCAAAATTTTGATTTATTCACTCCCAAAACATACAAATGCAGAAAAAAAAAATTTACATCTTTAAAATTATATTGATTCCTTCCCATTTCTTAAAGTCTTGTTGATAACTTCTTGAAATTTTTCCATGGCTTGGGGAGGCAAATTTATAGCTATCAAAATACCTTTTTCTCCTTGTCATTTTTAACTTGCACCCCAAAACTAATTACAGATATAGCTTTTGGAACCCCACCAAAAAAAGGCTTTCCCCATCCAAAATCAAATTCAACAAATCAAACATATCTATTATCTGAGATTTGAAAATTCCAAGATTTTGACAATTTTGGTCTTTCTTTAATAACCATTAAATCTATTACTGACCTAATGTACTCTTCATTCATATGATCTTTAAGTTTCTTGACCAATTTCACTGCATATGTCAGTGGATTTGAACACAATAATCCTACTTTTGATATTACAACTGGAGTAATGAATGCATTTCCATAATATTCAGGTGGCAGTTCAAATTTGAGTGACTTTCCACGTATGTTCATAAGTAATGTCAAACGAATTTCTTCAGGAGGCAAATCAAGAGCAATGGTACGACTGTAATCATTTAAAATTTATTTAAATATAAATTTATTAAAATGATTCGGATTATATTAAAATTCATTAATATATTAGTCCAAATAAATATTATGGATTGATATAATTGAGTTAATTATTTAAATTCAATAAATATGAATTTAATTAAAGCCCGCTCCATAAAGCCCATATGCCATGTTACTTAAATATGATTGGCCGAAGAGAGTCCTCTTCTAAACACAACTCCTCTATTTTAAAACTATAAATAGGGGTCTTCAGAATTCATAATAGGGGACCAAGAATTTTAACAAGAAGCTAGAGAAAGCTCGTGGATCAAAAGCTGCAGATTTCTCTACAAGTTCAAGAGTTCAAGAACTCAAGCATTCAATATTCAAGAACGTTCAAGTCTCAAGAACAATCAAGATCAAGACCGCCGGATTCAAGATCAAGCTCGAAGCCCTTGGATTCAATTAGAAGTCAAGATCAAGATAAAGTTCAAGTCCAAGATCAAGATCAAGATAGAGATCAAGATCGAGATAAATCTCAAGTTCAAGATCAAGCTCAAGAGCCCTTGAATTATATTTGAAAAGGCGAATTCAGAGGAATAGTAGAGATTGTAACACTCGCACTTAAATCAATAAAACGATTGTTGCATAATTTTCTGTTCTTGATTATTGTTTTCTCGACGCGAATTTTACTGTCTACAAATTCTGGCACGCCCAGTGGGACCAAATTTGCCCTTCATTTCTTCTCTCTTAAATCAAATCTGAAAATCTGCAAAGGTGGAAGAATGAGTACTTCAAGCCTTGTCTTTGAGTTCCATCAAGTCTACACTCCGACAAGCCTTGAAGCAGGGGGCATTTGTAGACATTGAATTTTGTGGGACACTACAAAATGCGTTCAATTCGAATTGGGACTCTACAAATTGTGTTCAGCTCAAATTAGGATTCCTGGAGGCTACTCAACCTTAAACCCTAGTTCACGCCTATATAAAGGGTACATGATTCCCTTTAAATGCATCTCAAAATATCCCATAAACTCTTGGGTATTTTTAGAGATCATGATCTCGAATATTCCGCAAATTAATGGAATATTCATATAGAGATCAAACCTAAATCATCCTAGTTCGAGAAATACGCTACTAACGACCCTCGAATCATGGATAAATCATAGGAGAGTAGAATCAAGGGAGGAACATATTTGTATTCGCAATCTATCTTTATCAATAAAATTATGTCTCTTCATATTTTATTTGTAATTTATTTTCTGTCACGTTAGTATCCTTTATATAGGCGTGAACTAGGGCTGAAGCTATCGCTCTTAAAGTTAAGAAAAGAGTAAAGAGTTGAGTTCATTTTTCAAAAAGCTTTAAGGGAACTAAGTATTCCCAAAGAGTTTATAAATGTTTTCACATTTGAGCAAAAAAAGGGAACATCGATTCCAAGAGAGCTTTTAAGCTAAGTTTTCAGTAATTATCTCAAACCAAAGAAAGAAGTTTGTTTTTAAAGTATATGGGCTAAGTCTATTTTGGCAGTAGTATTGAGCACCAACATAGGGATGCGAGTTCATTTAACTCAAGTCTCCATAAACCATGTAGCCATCATGGGTAGTAAAAGATCATACTTTTTAGATGACTCCTTAAGATGCTTTTAGCATATACTAGTGGATCCACTAAGTTAATCGTTCTATATGACGGCAAAGTATAGGACAGTTCTGGTAGCGTGGGCAAGACGTTGTATCACCACTTAGGCCTATAGTGGTGGTTGTCGGTTAGAGAATCTCCACATAAATTATATTACTTTATTATATGAGTGAAGTTGAGTTTGTTATTGCATTTTCTTTAACGAACTAAGTTGTTTTTACTGTTTTACAGAGATTTTCATATATTGCATGTGTTTCATTGCTTTATTTTTAGTTAAGTATTCATGAGTTGAGAAGAGCCAAGGTAAGTGTTTCTTTCAGATTCCTTTCAAGCTTAAGTTGTGTTTAGCATTCCAACTCGCATACTCGTACATTCAATGTACTGATGCCAGTTGGCTTGCATCATCGTATGATGCAGATGCAGGTAACCAGGATCAGCATCCAGTGCCTCATTGATCAAGTTCAGCACTCAGAGTTAGTTGGTGAGTCTCCTTGCTTCCGGAGGGCTCCTTTTTACATTGCTTTTCTAGTTATCAGTTGTTAGGATGATCGGGGGTTCTGTCCCGACATCTCTCCTATTTAAATCTTCCACAAAATTAAGTAAGCCAGGCCAAGGGTTCGATTGGGGCCAACAATGATTCTCGAGTGCCAGCCACGTCCAGGGTGTAGTCTCGGGGTGTGACAAACTTAGTATCAGAGCACAGAGTTTAAGAGTCCTAGGGAGTCTATGAAGCCATGTCTGTAGAGTCCTAGTTATCGGTGTGAAGCGCGCCACATCTATAAATAGGAGGCTGCAACATTTAGGAATCCCTTCACTTCTTTTATACTCACTTCGTGCGATAGAGTGTATCTCTATAAAAGTCTCTTTCTAACTCGTGCTTACGTGTAACCGATTGTGAGCTGGCCTATGGTCGAGAGTGCCTTCATGAGGTGTTTCTTTCCTCGTGATCTAAGAGAAGCAAAGATATGGTTGCTGACATAAGAAGTAGGATGAGTTTATTTGTTGTTGGGTTTACTCATCTGTCAAGTAAGAAAAGTAAGACATCTATGCTAATAGGTTACATGGGCATAGCAAGGCTGATAATCCATGTGCAACAAGTTGAAGAGGACCAGCTGAAGGATAGAGAAGAATTTAAGAATAAGAGTGCTAAGACATCAGGGAATGAATTCGGGAAGCAAAAGAGTAATGTGAACCGGTCTTCTTTCCAACATAAGTAGAAAGGACCTGCTCCATCATCTGCTAGTACACCTGCACCAAGGAACAAATGTGAATACAATTGTCAGAATTCACAGAACCTCAGAGCTAGACATGCGCATTCGCAAGGTAGTAAGGAACAAGGGGGTACTAAGACTCCTGTATGTGCTAAGTATGGTAGGAGCCACTTAAGGGTGTGTTGCGATGGCTCCACTAGTTGCTTCGAGTGTGACCAGAACGGTCATTTTATGAGAGAGTGTCCTAAGAGCAGACAAAGTAACGGTAATGGGGGCAATAGAACCCAATCTTCATCAGTTGCTCCACTAGATAGAACTGCATCTAGATGAGCTATTTCAAGGGCAGGCGGAGAAGGAATCCGTCTTTATGATATCGCTAGTCGTTGATAGCAAGAGGATTTGCCAGATGTTGTCATTGGTATGATCCAAGTCTTCAATTTTGATGTTTTTTCCGGAGAAACTCTGTGAACCCTTTTGTGTTTCTACACCTGTTGGGGAGTCTATCCTAGCTGAGCGAGTTTATCGTGATTGTGTCATTTTCATCAATCACAAAGACACCATAGCTGATTTAATTGAGTTAGACATGGTAGCTTTCAATGTCATTCAAGGTATGGATTGGCTTCATGCCTGTTATGCGTCAATAGATTGTAGAACTCGAGTTGTCAAGTTCCAGATTTCTAATGAGTCAGTCTTAGAGTGGAAAAGTAATTCAGCAGTGCCTAAGGGTCGTTTCATTTCATACCATAAGGCAAGAAAGTTAGTTTCCAAGAGGTGTGTCTATCACTTAGTCCGAGTTAATGACTCTAGTGTTGAGATACCTCCTATCTAGACAGTTCCTATAGTAAAATAGTTTCCAGAAGTCTTTCTTGATGATTTACCCGGAGTCCCTCATGAGAGAGAGATAGACTTCTGTATAGCTGTTCTTCCAGATACCCGTCCTATCTCTATTCCGCCATATATGATGGCACCAGTAGAGTCGAAAGAATTAAAAAAGCAGTTGAAAGACCTTTTAGAGAAAGGGTTTATTCGACTAAGTGTCTCACCTTGGGGCGCTACGGTCTTATTTGTCAGAAAGAAAGATGGTTCCCTTAGGATGTGTATAGATTACCGCCAATTGAACAAGGTTACCATCAAGAACAAGTATCCTCTTCCAAGAATTGATGATCTTTTTGATCAACTTCAGGGTGCCTCTTGTTTTTCGAAAATAGACCTCAGATCTGGCTACCATCAGTTGAAAGTAAGGGAATGTGATATTCCCAAGACAACATTCAGGACCCGTTATGATCATTATGAGTTTCTGGTCATGTCGTTCAATTTAACTGATGCACTTGCAACATTCATGGACCTTATGAATAGAGTTTTCAAACCTTATTTAGATATGTTTGTTATAGTCTTCATTGATGACATACTAATCTATTCAAGGAATGAAGAAAATCATGCTATCCATCTCAGAATAGTTCTTCAGACTTTGAAAGATAAGGAGTTGTATGCTAAGTTCTCGAAATGTGAGTTTTGGCTTGAGTCGGTGGCATTCTTGGGCCACATAGTTTCCAGTGATGGAATTAGAGTTGATACTCAGAAGATAGAGGCAGTGCAGAGTTGGCCTAGACCCATATCTCCAACTGATATTAGGAGTTTCTAGGGTTTGGCTGGATATTATAGAAGGTTCGTAGAGGGGTTCTCGTCTATTTCATCCCCTTTGACCAAATTGACTCAGAAGACAATTAAGTTTTAATGGTCTAAAGCTTACGAGAAAAGCTTTCAGGAATTGAAAAATAGGTTAACTACTACCCCAGTATTGACCTTACCAGAAGGTACGCAAGGCTTTGTGGTGTATTGTGATGCATCTAGAGTTGGTTTGGGTTGTGTATTAATGCAGAATGGCAAAGTTATAGCTTATGCCTCCAGACAGTTGAAAGTTCAGGAGAAGAATTACCCAACCTATGACTTAGAGTTGGATGCCGTAGTATTTGCTTTGAAGATATGACGTCATTATTTGTATAGTGTTCATGCTAATGTATTCACTGATCAAAAGAGTCTTCAATATGTGTTCACTCAGAATGAGCATAATCTCAGACAGAGGAGGTAGTTAGAATTACTCAAGGATTATGACATGAGTATTCTTTACCACCCAGGTAAGGCTAATGATGTTGCTGATGCCTTAAGCAGGTTGTCTATGGGTAGTACCGCCCATGTTGAGAAATAAAAGAGAGAGTTAACAAAAGATGTGCATAGACTTGCACGCCTGGGAGTCAGACTTATGGATTCCACAGAAGGAGAAGTAGTGGTAATGAATGGGGCTGAATCATCATTAGTGTCAGAAGTAAAATGCAAGCAAGACCAAGACCCTATTTTGCTTGAATTGAAGGCAAATGCTCATAAGCAAAAAATATTAGCTTTTGAACAAGGGGGAGATAGCGTACTGAGATATCAAGGTAGATTGTGTGTACCAATGGTGGATGGACTCCAAGAGAGGATCATGGAGGAGGCTCATAGCTCCAGATATTCCATTCATCCAGGTTCCACAGAGATGTATCGTGATTTGAAAGAGGTATATTGGTGGAACAGTATGAAGAAGGGCATTGCAGAATTTGTTGCTAAGTGCCCAAATTGCCAACAAGTTAAAGTAGAGCACCAAAGGCCTGGTGGTTTGGCTCGTAATATTGAACTTCCAGAATGGAAGTGGGAGATGATTAATATGGACTTCATCACAGGGTTAACAAGGTTTCGCAGGCAGCATGATTATATTTGGGTTATTGTCGATAGAATGACAAAATCTGCCCACTTTTTACCGGTAAAGACTACTCATTTGGTAGAAGATTATGCTAAGTTGTATCTTCAAGAGTTGGTGAGACTTCATGGGGTTTCGGCCTCCATTATTTCAGACAGAGGTGCTCAATTTACTGCATAGTTTTGGAAGTCATTCCAGAAAGGCATAGGTTCAAAGGTGAACTTGAGTACTGCTTTTCATCCTCAGACATATGGTCAAGCAGAGTGCACTATTCAGACCTTAGAGGATATGTTGAGGTCCTGTGTGATTGATTTCAAAGGTAATTGGAATGATCACCTACCCCTTATTGAATTTGCATACAATAATAGTTACCACTCTAGCATCCAGATGGCCCCATATGAAACTCTTTATGGGAGAAGATGTAGATCTCCTATTAAATAGTTTGAAGTTGGTGAAGCAGGATTGATAGGACCAGATTTAGTTCATTAAGCTATGGGGAAGGTGAAAGTGATTCAAGAGAGGTTGAAAACAGCACAGAGTCGTCAGAAATCCTACACTGATGTTAGGAGAAGGGAGTTAGAGTTTGAAGTAGATGATTGGGTATATCTAAAAGTCTCACAGATCAAGGGTGTTATGAGGTTTGGTAAGAAGGGGAAACTTAGTCCCCGATATATTGGACCTTATCGAATATCCAAGAGGATTGGCAATGTAGTGTATGAGTTGGAGCTACCACAAGAGTTAGCCGCGGTTCATCCGGTGTTTCACATCTCCATGTTGAAGAAGTGCATGGGCGATCCTTCATTGATCATACCAACTAAAAATATTGGGATCAAATATAACTTTTCTTATGAGGAGATTCATGTTCAGAGTCTAGATCGCCAAGTTCGCAAGTTGAGAACAAAAGAGGTAGCATCAGGCAAAGTCCTTTGGAGGAACCAATTTGTTGAAGAAGCTACTTGGGAAGCTGAAGAGGATATGAAGAAGAGATATCCACATCTCTTTGATTCCGGAGAAAATGCAGACCAAGGTACTAATTCTTTTCTTAGTACTCTTTAAATTATGAGTGAGCATGTTGTTTTTTTGCAATTGCTTGTTGGGTGTTTGAACTTGATGTTACACCCTTAGCCTAGTAAGAGTAATCTCATTCGTGGATGAATGTTCCCAAGGGGGATATATTGTAACAGCTCGCAATTTTAAATAACTAGGAAGAAGCTAATAATTAGAAATAGTCATTTTTGGAAAGAATGAAAATCTGAAAATTTGTTAAAGACAGGGAAAGTTGAGTTTTGGTCAACTTCAAATGACTATAACTCCTAGCTCAGTATAATTTAGGTGTACTTTCAGATATGTTTGGAAAGCTCTTGGAATGATCTTTCCAACGCCGCCGAGTTTACGCAATTCCAAGTTTGTTTGAGCAAGTTATGCCTTTTGGAAGTTGGGCTATTGGATTAAGGACAGTCTAATCCGGATTTAGGAAGGGTAATTTAGTGTTTTCCTTACCTAATTATTATAATTCGTTTTTAGGAGTTTTGTTGACACCCAATTTTGACCCTCCACAATATAAATTAATCATTTCGAGCTTCTCCAATTTCAAACGACTTAAAATAATTAGTTTTATAAAATTTCAAAAAAAAAATAAAAATAATAATAATATAGTTTGCAAGATTCTTAAATAGTTTTGTCACTTTTCATAATTTTTAGATATTATATATATTTTACATAATTATGTGTATAATTGATATATTTTATGATTATTCAAAAATCGTCTCAAAAAAGATTTTATATTTTAAATATTAGGGATGGTTATAATTTTAAATTAATGAGTTTTATGAAATTCAAAATACTTTCAAGTTATTTTGAAGTAATTTTATCATTTTTAATAATAAATATGTATATTTTTGCAATCACGTTATTTTATAAATATTTGAAAAATCATCACAAAAGATTTTACATTTTCGTTAAATATTTTATTAATTTACTTTTAAGCTATAGTTATAATTTTGAGTTAATTAGTTTTGTAATTGAATTAGTTAGTTTGTGGTTAAATTAATCATTTTATTTCATTAAGATTAAAGAGCTCATAAATTAATTATATTAATTCATCTCATTTAAATTTTAGCCAATTCACTACGTAACATTCAATTTTTTTTGGGCCAATTTCGTAATACACTTGGCTATGTTTTATTACAAACATACCCATTTTCTAATCTCAATTTAAACCCAACAAAAGACCATATTTAGGCCAGCCATCCAAAATTTCCAGCAGCCCAATAACCCTTCAGCAGCAGCAACCCAAATCACCAAATAACTTCCCTTTCTATTTGAACTCCCAGCCTACCAGAAACAACACCAAACCGACCCAATTCCCTGACCCGGCCCCATCCTTTTTTCCCTTTCAATTTCAACGATAGCAGCAGCAGAACAGACGTACAGCAATACCAAACCGACCCCTGCGCCTTCCTCCTTCCAAACGACTAGCAAGCAACGATCAAATTCCAGCAAATCCGGAAAGTGACAGGCGTCTGCAATTACCATCACAATGGCCATTTTTTTTTCCTTTTTCAAAACTCCCCATCCCTCCCACTGTTGCCTCAAAAAAGGCATACGAGTTCGAATTTTAAATTCAAAATTACACCCGATTTCCCCTGAAAATCGACCCCAAATTCCCCTATATATAAACCCCCACTGCCTTCATTATGAAGGAGGGGATTACAGACTGAATATAGAAGTATAGGTCTCTATTTATTTTGTTCGCCGCTTACTTAAATTAATCGGAATTTTGTTGGAGTTTATCGAAATCTCACTTGTGGTGTTGTTATCGCTCGTTTCGGCTCATCGTGCCAGTCGCTGCACCGGAAAAAGGTAAATTTCCTTTTGATCTTAATTCATTCGTTAGTTAACATTATGTTTAGGGATAGGGTGAAGTTTTCAATCTCCCCTTGTGGATCTTCTGTCGATTTTATCCCTTCCAAGTGCCTCTGTTTGTCTTACTTGTTATTTTTCTCGTTAATGTTGAATAGTAGGCGTTTTTTTTTTAGTCCTAGTTTTTGTGTTTAGTCTATTTGTGTATGAAGTGTATTTCCTAAAGCTTGCTATTTGGATATTATGTTGGAAATTGTAGCCTCAAGATACATGATAAAGTCGCCTATTGTTGTTGATATGTCACAACTTATTTGCCCCCATGATCGAACTCTATGAATGTTCTACTAATTAGCATGTCATGTTCAAATCAAGTTCATGTCTCCATTCGGTCTAAATTTTAGTTGAAAAATCTTGTTATTTGTAGTTGAGCTTTTAAAAGATGTGAAGTTCCGTTGCTTTCCAGATTCTACGCTTACTTCGAACTATTGTTTTAATTTCGATTTACTACTTATTTTCTCTTTGGATTGTCCTTTTTTTTTAGTTCATCATATGGTCCAAGTTTCTTATAAGTTGTATCAACCTGCTTATGTTTTGAAATTAATCTTGATTTGGTTAAATATGTGGTAGTCGATTATATTGTGATGTTCGACTATTTGGGTTTGTTAAGGTAGTAGCTCTTGTGGTAAGAATGATTATCAGTTTAGCTGTAGTTCTTTTAGTATATGAATTTGGTTGTCTTTAAATTTTATAATTAGTGTAGCTATACTAATCTTGCATGTTTTAAACTTAGATGAACCCTCTTTGTTGCTTTTCACTGATTAAGGGAAGCACTTGCTAAGTCTCTATCTCTTAATGCATTCTTTCATGGACTGCCTTCAAGTCGACACTCATGGGATTGTTTTCTCGTTAAGTTTTGAAGATGTGGGAATATAGTTTTGCTAATGTTTCAATATTTAAAATAAGTCACAAGAGTTGTGTTGTGCTTTAATGTTAAATATACTTTTCTTTTAAATGGCATGTATTACTGTTCCCAGTTGTTTGATTACAAGATGATATTTTCTTGCCTCTTTTTTAAATATGTTTCATGGATTTCTTATCAATAAGGCCTGTTATTTTCTTAAAATAAATTTGCTAATAGTCCTTATTTTTTGCTTTGTTTTGTTTTCTCCTGGGAAATCTGTCAACCGAGTCTCTTGGACTTTGTTGTCCACATCCGTGTTGCATTTTGAGTCGACCTTCATCTCTGTTTGAAATTCGGAAGTTGAAACAATCGAAAGAGGAGTTGCATTACAGGTCTCAAAGGCTGAAAACAGGCTGAAATACATCATGTATACACTGATATACCTATCAGTGCAACAAATACGTGGCTAAAATCAGAAATACAGGTCCCAGGGGAAGAAATGGATTGTATACGTTTGGTATACGGTTCAATATACAAGAAAATTGGTCAAAATCCGACCCGTATACAAGAATATACAACAGATATATACAAAAACGGAAATTGGGTTAAATCCCAAAGTGGCAGCGAATTTAGGCCCAAGAGAGGCCCAAATTCAATTTCCTCTTCACCTAACTTATCTGATTGTGTGATTATTCATTTATCTAAAAAAAAATTTATTTGCGATTTAATTTAATTAAATTCCCCAAAAGATGAACCATATTCTTTATGTTAGTTTTCTTTAAAAATAATTCATTCTTATTAACTCTTATACTTATTCAAATCTTTCTTTTTAAGTCAAAACTTTCACTTATCTTTAATTAGATTAAGATAATTTCTTGGTTTATCTACCAAGTGGGTTCGAATTATTATTTCTAAAAAATGACGTAAACAAATTTTAACTAATCTAATTTTGGTAAATTCCTAATTGACCAAGTTGTTTCAATTAAGATCCTATTTTCTAAAAAAATTAAAAATTATTCTTTATTTAACTATTTTTATCAAAAGTTAATCGAATATCGTAAAGTATTATATATTTTCATGTTAAATCATTTCCCTAATTTTTTAATTTTTTTTTAGATATGTTCTTTAAGGGTCTTCTCCATTTAAATCACTTTTTTCACTCATTTCAATTGTTCTAAGTTAAAGTATTTTTTTTTCCTTCTAATAAACTTTAAAAAATATTAGTGAGAACCTTTTCAATTGATTAATAATAATAATAATAATAAAAAAATATATATACATATATACTTACTTAAGTCATTTTCTCAAAAAAGGTTAACCAACTAATAAGAAATGGTTTTCGTGTTTATTAAATTGGTTTAATTTATTCTGAAATGAATTAAATAAATTAGTCTAGTTTTATTAATTTTCTAATCACTTGCACCTTAATTCAAATATTTTCATTTTAGGTTTGTTCCTCCAAAAAGATCAAAATATAATGGTTCATTTCTTAGCTATTTTTCAAACTTAACTAAATATTGTAAATTATCATATTTTCTTTTATGTTAAACCATTTTCCTAAAAATAGTCAAAAATATATTTTAGTCAAGTCGCAGGTCAACCGCATGTTAGCGGGCACTTCGAATGCTTAAACCCTTCTCGAAGTGTAAATTGAACCCCGAACCTTCTTTGGTATTTTCAAATGATTTTTTCTGATTAAATCTTTGAAAATTATAAGTTTTCTTAATTTCTTTAAAAAATTAAGTGGCGACTCTTTTCTAAGTATTTTTCTAAAATTGTTTTATACTTAGAACATTTCAAAAGGTTATTTTTCTAGAAATAGTTAAATTACGACACAACAGAAATGACGACTCTGATGGGGATTCAATTAGGTTCTAACCATAATGACTTGACTTTCTTTGACTATTTGCTAATATTTGTTGAATTGTTTTACCTCAAATGTGCCTTATTTGCTTAAATTGTGATATCAACTGTCATTGCATGCATATCATTTATTCCGTCAAATGACATTTTTTTTCCTTTTTCACTTAAAGGACGATTATGCGGGCCGCAGTCGTTCGTTAACCAAATTGTTCTCGGGAAACCTTGACGAATGTAGTTGGCTACTGGATAGTCAACGGTCGTTAATTGTCTCAGCCCAAGTAGTCCGCTTGGATCACCTATCCATTATAAACAAAGCCCACTCTTAGTCAAGACTAGCGTAGTGCCAAACTCAATCCCGAAATTTAGCGCATTGGCCTAAGATGACCCAATACCCAAGGCGTGTTGGGCCCATTAGAAAGATCACCTTGAGTCCAAAGGTCCCATGGCCCGAACGGACGTTCATACTTACGTGTTTGAATGATGTATGTGCTGTTTGACAAATTGTTGTGTCTCGGGTTTAGGGGGTATCTAATTCTTTGTATGTTTTTGTAGATAGCCAAGGAACACTTGAGTTTTAAAATGGTCACCGAGACGCCAAACTTTCTCCATGTATGGTGGTACAATCTCAATGCATATCAGAAAAGAGAACTTTCCATTCACTTGGGTCACCTCCCGAGAGTTATTATAAGAATTTTCCAAATGAGTTTCACAGTCACAGTAGTTGGAGTCAAACTCAAACTCTAGCATTTGCCGTATGTCTCTTAGGGACGATGGTATTCCCTCAAGACGAAGGGAATGAAATTGATACCTGGATTGTCATGGTTACACACTCTATCTTCGAGGGTGTTGGTAAGAAAGGACAAGTTAAGAAATACTTCAACTTAGCTACGATCATTCTGGCCGACATCTACCGATCTTTGGGTCAATGCAAAAATGGGTTTCCATTTTTTCAAGGTTATAATATCTTGCTACAGTGGTGGATGTCTAAACATCTAGTGAAGACATATGAGACTCAAAAACAGAAATTGGCTGAACCACAAAAAGAAAGCCACCTGGACCATTACGAGTTTCATTTGAGCATCAACAGGTTCAAGATTCAAAGAACTAGGGAAGCATGGGCTAAGGTCTTCCACAACATAAAAGATGGAGATGTACAATGGATGTTTCAAGATTTCATGTCAAAAAGAATAGCTATTCAGGGGGCTAAGTGTCCTTTTATAATCCTTCCTGGCATTAGAGGGGTACGACCTTACAATCCTAGTGGGGTAATGCGGCAATTCGGCAAAAGACAGATTCTACCTTTTAAAGGAGACACTAGCCGCTATGTCTTTGACTACAATGGGTGCGACAAGATACCTCACGCCAAGGATATTTGTCAAGAATGGGCTGGACGGGTCAACCTAAAAGAGAGCATGACAGAAAATAGATATGAAGCCGGGTATATGGATGAATACAAAAAATGGTTGCAGGATGATCTGCGTGGTACACTTGACCCGACGCCACGCACAGGCCGACAGATTGAAGATGTCCAGGTAAGGCTCCAAATCCAAGCCTACCATTTTCAGCAAAAATGGGACCGAAGAGAGCAAGAGTTTCAACGTAGGGAGCAAGAATACCTGCGTAGGGAACAAGAATTCCAGCATAGAGAATATTAAAGCCAAAGGGCATTAGCCTTTGCCACTCAAGAGTTAGCTGACGCGAGATCCTGCCTGATACGTTTGGACTTGAACTTGGATGATCAGCTTAACACCCTCCAGGGCGTGTCAATGTTTTCCAAAGCTGTGTTCGCTGAGCCACATGTGATAACTAGCAAGTTTCTCATTCGTGAAGAAGTGGAAAAAGCAAGAGGAGGAGCAGGTCCTTCAGTATTTTAGTTATCTTATTCCCCTGCGTGGGATTGATGTTTTTGTATTTGCAACTTATCCCTTCCCTAAAAGATGTATCCCTTTGCTTAACTTTGTAATGAATTCTCTATTGTTTATGAATTCTGTTTTGGGGGTGCAACAATTTGTTTTAAATGGCGCAATACATCCTTCAATTCGCTAGGCCTACCCTTAGCACAAAAGGGTCACATGCATGTTTAGGACGCGATATTTGTTTGCTTACTTGTGTGTTTAACTGTTTGTGTGGTACGTTGCTTTGAATGAGGATATTTTAGCCCACTCCTTGTCAAAAAAAAAATAATAACAAAAAAAAATAAAAAAAAAATAAAATAATATAATATATATATATATATATATATATATATATACAAAAATTGAAAAAATGTCAAATACAAGTCACTACCAAAATGTCCGACCAAAATTCCATGAGTCTTAAGTTTCTTAGTCAGAAATAAAATCCTACTACCGAATCCTAAGCCACTACTCTATCATCTCATGAAAGGTAAAATTACAACGAAGATGGAAAAAAGCAAGAGTATCGACATAGAGCTAACTGAGGAGGATTTGAGGATGAAATTACAGCGGCTCAGACAAGAAATCCAAGAAACCAGAGAAAGGAGAATAGAAGTGGAGTTCGCCACTGCGGTGGCACGAGCAGCAAATGCGGCACTAGACGCGGAGTAGGCAGCAAAAATGACAAAATGTGTTGTTATAGATGAAGAGACAGCTGCTGTGCGGAAGAAGCGCGATGCCCTCAAAGAGATAATCGTGATGCTTCAGAAGCCACGTGGAAAACACTCTTTCTTCAGCCAAGAGGCCGCCAACAGTGATCCCAAACGTGCTAGACCTGAAGCTACTGAAGAAGATACTGTGGAGGAAATTGTCTATAGGCCTCCTCTTCAGGGACGGTGGAAGGAATGAAGGAAATGAGAAAACCACCCTCCAAGCATATGAGTTTACCCCCCGTGATTAAGGCGACAATCAGAAAAAGAATGGCCTGAGTGGAGGCACATTTTATCTTTTAGGAGCTTTATTGTCTGCTTTTCACTTTCATTGTAATCTTCAAGAAATGAATGAATGAAAATGAAATTTCCTTTTGTTTTCGAACTACGTAGGGCTTGAATTCTCCTTGGGAGATACGTAGGCAGCCTTTCAAGGCCCGACCTCTATCTTTTAAAATTTTATTTTCCCCTTCATTCTACAAGGAAACATTGAGTTGACATCAACAGATGCCAGAAGAAGCAGCAAGAAGACCTTAGCTCAACGTAATTTAACCTTTCTGAGTCACCAACCTCAGCATAAAAAAATGAGCAAATTCCTGCTTGTTCAAAAGTCAGTCCCCATTATTCGTGGGTTGACATGTTCTCAGACAAAACAACTTTTATGTGTTTATCTATTTTCTATGTGATATCTTGCATTATTTATCCAGAGCTAATACTAACAGATTTGCCTTTGAGTTGTTTTTCTCAACAGGTAGTTAGAACTGGTCTGTGTCGATAAACTGGCTGATCATCCTTAGTTCACTAGATCTAAAGGTCCTACAGATTCCTTCCCCAATCAAAGTTCACAAAAGGGAAAAGCAGCAATGGGTGATAACAACGAAGAAATCAGCCTTACTGATGTCGTGGTGGCTCAACCCGCCCTTGCTGATCAGAATGAACTGATCCTGCAGTTGATGCAATAAATTGCTGAGATGAGGGTCGAGATGCAGAGAAAACACGATTTGCATCCTCCGATTCTTGCTGTCAATGCTCAACCAGACGGAAGACCTCCAGCTCAAGTTCTCCCTCCTAACGTGGAATAAGCTCAGAACCCGCCTTTAAGCCCTGTTCGTAATCCCTCCATCATTGACATTACCACCCAAAACCCCCATTACTCCTCAACCTCTTATCACACACCACCCCCTCCTCAAAATACCAACCTCCAAGCGCCACTCCCTTCCCCCAATGCAAATCACCAAACTGGCCTACCTTTTCAAAGCCAAAATTTTAATCGCCCGCACATTTCCCTCAATTACCAAAATCAACATACCAACCCCCAGACTTTCCCTCAAAATTACCAAGCCACTCAAAATGTCCAAAGACCCTCTATTGCTCCACCACTACCACAAAAGACCACTTTCCAAATACCGACCCCCACTGAGCATGACGTCCATGGTTTGGAGCTCGACCACTATGAGGAGACGGAGAGAGAGTAGAGGTCAAAGGAAGAGACCGCCAAGATAGATGTGAAGGAAGAAATTAGAAAGGCCATGAAGGAGTTGAACTGCATTCCTGAGGTCGCCGGGTTGAGTTACGAAGACCTGTGCAGTCATCCAAATTTGGACCTCCCGGAACGGTTCAAGGTGCCGAAATTCGACATCTTCGAAGGAACGGGGAACCCCTTAGCACACCTGAGGGCCTACTGTGACCAATTCATGGGAGTTGGGAGAGACGAAACTTTGTTAATACGGCTTTTTAGCCGAAGTTTGAGCGGAGAGGCTCTAGAGTGGTTTACGTCTCATGAAACGAGACAGTGGTCTAGTTGGAATGCTTTGGCTAAGGACTTCATCGAACGATTTGCCTACAATGTGGAGATCGTTCCTGATCGTTACTCCTTGGAGAAGATGAAACAGAAGCCGACCGAAAGTTATAGAGAATTTGCATATAGATGGCGGAAGGAGGCAGCTAGAGTAAGACCTCCTATGGCGGAAAAGGAAATCATTGAAGTGTTTGTGCGGGTGCAAGAGCCCGAATATTATGACAGAATCATGTTGCTCGTTGGAGCAAAATTTGCTGAGATAGTCAAGGTATGTGAGACTATCGAATATGGATTGAGAACCGGAAAGATTGCCCGTGTTGCTGCCTCGCCCGGATCTTCGGGTTTGTTGAAGAAGAAAAGAGAGGATGTGTCCTCTATCTCCTATGAGGGGAAGAAGACCCCAAGGAAAACCTCATTATACCAAGGTCGTTCTCGACCTTCACAGAGTTCGTACCCGGCTTGCTATACACAGGTTGATTACCAAAATAATCATCCCCCCAGTTATCAAAATACCCCTCATCCCATTTACCAAACTCTCCCTCCAATTTACCAAACTCCACCTCATCACTACCGGAATGTCGCCCCCAACTGTGCCAATGTTCAGACAAATTATCAAACTCCTCCCCTAATGTACCAAACCCCAGCTCCACTTTGCCAAAATACCCCCTCGAACTACCAAGCTCCACAACCAAATTATCAAGCCAACTCATATCCCAGATATCAAACCCCCTGTCCGAATGCTCCAAATTACCGCCAAATGCCTCACCCTCAACAAGGATATTACGATCCCTCCCGTCCTAGATTTGAGAAGAAGCCTGCTAGAACTTTCACTCCGCTCATTGAAAGCCGAACAAAGCTGTTCGAGCGATTAACTGCGGCAGGATATATTCATCCAGTGGGGCCCAAGCCGGTTGATACTAGCTCAAAGTTTTACAGACCCGACCAGAGGTGCGCGTACCACTCCAATAGTGTTGGACATGATACCGAGGACTGTATCAACCTGAAACATAAAATCCATGACCTGATTGATCAGAACGTGGTCTCTCTTCAGACGGTCGCGCCCAATGTCAACAGTAATCCTTTGCCAAATCATGGGGGCGTCACTATCAATATGATAGAGACAGATGACGATTGGTGCATGACAAAGGCAATAGTTTCGGTTGTTCCTGATGAACTATAAAGGGCTGTAGCCTCTTTGAGCATTAGAGAGAAGAAAGAGTTTGTGATTCTGACGCCCGAGAAGGCTGTTGCCTTAGTGCCACAGGAAACTCTTACCCAACCAAAGTTTGTGATTGAAACGGCTGCCACCCAAGGTATGACCAAATCCAGCAGGTGCTACACACCTGAAGAGTTAGCTCAAGGGGGGCAGAAGAAGAATCAGACTAAAAGGCCGATTAGTGAAGCTGAAGCCGAAGAGTTCTGAAGGAAGATGCAGCCGAGAGATTATTCAATTGTGAAGCATTTGGAGAAGACACCAGCTCAGATTTCTGTGTGGGCTTTATTGATGAGTTCACAGTTGCATAGACAGGCTTTGATGAGAGCTTTGGATGACACTTATGCGCCTGTGGGTACTAACAGCGACAATCTAGCAGCCATGATACACCAGGTCATTCGGGGACATAGAATCAACTTTTGTGACGAAGGGTTGCCCTTTGAAGGGAGGATGCACAACAAAGCTCTACACGTCACCATCAAGTGTCGGGAAAAAGTTATAAATCGTGTTTTGGTCGACGATGGGTCCGGTCTTAACATATGTCCGCTTTTGACTCTTAAGCAGCTGAAATTCGACTTGGGAAAGGTTCAACAAAACCAGGTCAATGTGAGAGCTTTTGATGGAGTGCAAAGACACACGATAGGGGCAGTAAATTTGGATAATCAGATGGGGCCTGCAGAATTCAATGTGGAGTTTCAGGTGTTGGACATCAATACCAGCTACAATTTGCTTCTGGGAAGGCCGTTTATCCACATGGCTGGGGCTGTGCCTTCTACTCTTCACCAATTGATGAAATTTGTTTGGAAGGATCAGGAATTGGTCATTCATGGTGAGGGGAGTCATTTCGATAGGTATGCGCCTATTGTTTACGAGGTTTCTCGAGGTTGTGATTTCTACACTGTGGAGCTGGTAAATGTCACCGGTGATGATTTGGCTCCGCAACCTCTTATGCCTTCCGTGTACAAGATGATTGCTACCGTCATGCTCCAGAATGGTTTCGAACCAGGTTTTGGATTGGGGAAGTACTTTCAAGGAATCATCGAGCCTGTCCAAATTCCCTCCAAATGAGCAAAGTTTGGTTTGGGGTATGTCCCTACAGAGGCTGATGAAGCAGAGATGAAGAATAAGAGTGTTGATCAAGCATTGGCCAGGCCAATTCCTCATCTATACCAGTCATTTCTGGTACGAGAAAATGTCAATGATGGTGGTCTCGGGGAAGGAATCTGCGGCCTATTTGAGGAGATTGATGTGGTCATCGAGGAAGAGGCTGGAACATCAGGCATCCGTAATGCAGAACCTTATGAGCAATTGCAGAACTGGACCTCCACACCACTCCTGATTTCCCGCTCATCTGGGTAGAAAGGACATGTGTTTTTGTTTATTTTTAAAACGGTGGTAGTCCGGAAGAGGCCCGAGACCCACCCTTTATGAAATTGTTATTTGTTTGAAGCTTTTAAATTCTCTTGTGATGTTTAAAAAAGGCAAAATGGCTCTCGGCCATGGCCAAAGTTTGTGCTTATCTTTCAATTTAAATGAAAAGCCTCTTTTATTGAAAATTTGTTTGTTTATCTGTTTATATTTTACTTTCCTAACTTTGTTTATTTATGATTTCAGTAATATTAATTTAAAACCTGCCAATGTCATGTCATGTCATGAACCGAGTGAACGAAATGAAGTAGGTGATGACGAATGTGAGGAATACGAAGAAGAAAATGAGGTACCCGAACATGTTGCCGAAGAATTTCGACAATTCATGAATCAACACAAGCCAAATCTTGAAGAAACTAAAACTGTGAATCTCGGAGATGAGGAATGCGTCAAAGAAGTCAAAATCAGTGTCCATCTGACTGAAGCCCAAAGAAGAGACCTGGTTCATTTGCTCAGGGAATACATTGATGTATTTGCCTGGTCTTATAGAGATATGCCAGGATTGAGTACGAATATAGTGTCCCACAAGTTGCCAATTAACCGAGATTTCAGTCCAGTAAAACAAAAGACTCGAAAGTTCAATCTTGAGTTGAGTTTGAAGATTAAAGAAGAGATTACAAAGCAGATCGAGTCCCAAGTAGTGGAAGTGACGCAATATCCGACTTGGTTAGCTAATGTTGTTCCGGTTGCCAAGAAAGACAAAAAAATCAGAATTTGTGTTGACTACAGAGATCTCAACAAAGCTAGCCCGAAAGATAATTTTCCATTGCCAAACATTCACATCCTCATTGATAACTGTGCTAAGCATGAGATGCAGTCATTTGTGAATTGTTATGCAGGTTACCACCAGATCTTGATGGACGAAGAAGATGCAGAAAAGACAACTTTCATCACGCCTTGGGGTGTATATCATTATTGGGTGATGCCGTTTGGTCTCAAAAATGCCGGTGCTACTTACATAAGGGCTATGACGACCATTTTTCACAATATGATTCATAATGAGATCGATGTATATGTAGATGATGTCATAATCAAGTCCCGCGAGAGTTCGAATCACTTGACTCACTTGAGGAAATTTTTTGATCACTTGCGTAGATACAATTTGAAGTTAAATCCCGCCAAATGTGCTTTTGGAGTGCCAGCTGACAAGTTGTTGGGATTTATAGTTAGCAGGAGGGGAATTAGGCTTGACCCTTCCAAGATCAAGGCGATCCAAGAATTACCTCCTCCGAAGACAAAGAAGGAGGTGATGAGTTTTCTAGGAAGGTTGAACTACATCAGCCGGTTCATAGCTCAATCCACCGTGGTGTGTGAGCCTATCTTTAAGTTATTGAAAAAAGATGCCTCAACCAAGTGGACCGGAGAATGTCAAACTGCTTTTGATGCCATCAAGAACTATTTGTCCAATCCACCGGTGTTGGTCCCTCTACGAGAAGGGAGTCCATTATTGCTATATTTATCGGTCTCGGACAACGCATTGGGATGCGTGGTTGGTCAACATGATGAGACTGGGAAGAAGGAACGAGCCATTTATTACTTGAGTAAAAAGTTCACTCCATATGAGGCTTGTTACACTCTTTTGGAGAGAACATGTTGTGCTTTGACTTGGATCACTCAAAAGTTGAGACATTATTTGTCTTCTTATACCACATACCTTATTTCCAGAATGGACCCCTTGAAGTATATTTTCCAGAAAGCAATGCCGATCGGGAAGTTGGCCAAATGGAAAATGTTATTAAGTGAGTTTGATATTGTATATGTGACTCAGAAGGCGATAAAAGCACTGACCTTAGCTGATCATCTTGCAGAGAATCCGGTTGATGAAGAGTATGAACCACTCAAGACTTATTTTCCAGATGAAGAAGTTGCATTCGTGGGTGAGGATATTTCTGAAGCGTACCCAGGTTGGAGAGTGTTCTTTGATGGAGCGGCAAATCACCAAGGAAAAGGTATTGGAGCAGTCTTAGTATCAGAATCTGGTCAGCACTATCCTATGGCGGCTAAACTCCAATTTAATTGCACGAACAACATGGCCGAGTATGAAGCTTGCATCCTCGATTTGAAGATGGCCATCGATATAAATGTTCATGAGCTGTTGGTTATTGGAGATTCAGATCTGCTGATTCACCAAGTTCAAGGAGAATGGGCCGTGAAGAACCCAAAGATCACACCGTACGTGCAATATATACAGAAATTGTGCAAGAGATTTCGCAAGATTGAATTCAGGCACACTCCCAGGACACAGAATGAGTTAGCCGATGCTCTTGCCACCATTGCCTCAATGATCAAACATCCAGATACAAGCTACATTGATCCAGTGGATATAGAGGTGAAAGAACAGTCTGTTCATTGTTCACACGTCGAAGCAGAACCAGATGGTTTGCCTTGGTATTTTGACATCAAGAAGTATTTAGAGGACGGGACTTATCCTGAAAATGCAACGTTCAACCAGAAGAAGTCGATACGCCGTATGACCCTCAGTTTCTTTGCAAGTGGGGGAATCCTTTATAGGAGGACTCCAGATTTAGGTCTTCTCAGATGTGTCGATGCTAGTGAAACTGCAAAGCTTCTGGAACAAATACATGCTGGAGCCTGTGGTACTCACATGAATGGACTCACTTTGGCAAGGAAGATCCTCCGAGCCGGATATTTTTGGATGACTATGGAACACGATTGTTGCAAGTTTGTGCAAAAATGTCATAAATGTTAGGTGCATGGTGATTTGATTCGAGTTCCACCTCACGAACTTAATGCTATGAGTTCACCCTGGTCATTCGTAGCTTGGGGAATGGATGTCATTGGTCCAATAGAGCCAGTTGCCTCTAACGGACACAGATTCATTTTGGTTGCCATTGACTACTTCACCAAGTAGGTGGAAGCAGCTTCGTACAAGTCGGTAACCAAGAAAGTTGTAGCTGATTTTGTTCGCAACAACCTGATATGTAGGTTTGGAGTACCAGAATCCATCATTACTGATAACGGAGCGAATCTTAATAGTCACTTGATGAGAGAGATATGTGAACAATTCAAGATTACTCACCGGAATTCCACCGCCTATCGTCCCCAAATGAACGGAGCTGTAGAACCGCCAACAAGAACATAAAGAAGATTTTGAGAAAGATGATTGAAAATCGCAGAGGTTGGCACGAGATTTTGACAATGCACCAAGAGCTTTGGA
>NC_064291.1:1652094-1663443 GCF_019186545.1 Solanum stenotomum | reverse complement strand
AGAATAGCTATTCAGGGGGCTAAGTGTCATTTCCTAATCCTTCCTGGCATTAGAGGGGTACGACCTTACAATCCTAGTAGGGTAATGCGGCAATTCGGCAGAAGACAGATTCTACCTTTCAAAGGAGACACTAGCCGCTACGTCTTTGAGTACAACGGGTGCGACAAGATACCTCACGCCAAGGATATTTGTCAAGAATGGGCTGGACGGGTCAACCTAAAAGAGAGCATGGCAGAAAATAGATATAAAGCCAGGTATGCGGATGAATACAAAAAATGGTTGCAGGATGATCTGCGTGGTACACTTAACCCGACGCCACGCACGGGTCGACAGATTGAAGATGTCCAGGTAAGGCTCCAAATCCAAGCCTACCATTTTCAGCAGGAATGGGACCAAAGAGAGTAAGAGTTTCAGCGTAGGGAGCAAGAATTCCTGCGTAGGGAACAAGAGTTCCAGCATAGAGAATATGAAAGCCAAAGGGCATTAGCCTTTGCCACACAAGAGTTAGCTGACGCGAGGTCCTGCCTGATACGTTTGGACTTGAACTTGGATGATCAGCTTAACACCCTCCAGGGCGTATCTATGTCTTCCAAAGCTGTGTTCGCTGAGCCGCATGTGATAACCAGCAAGTTTCTCATTCGTGAAGAAATGGAAAAAGCAAGAGGAGGAGTAGGTCCTTCAGCATTTTAGTTATCTTATTCCCCTGCGTGGGATTGATGTTTTTGTATTTGCAACTTATCCCTTCCCTAAAAGATGTATCCCTTTGCTTAACTTTGTAATAAATTCTCTATTGTTTATGAATTCTGTTTTGGGGGATGCAACAATTTGTTTTAAAAAGCGCAATATATCCTTCAAATCGTTAGGCCTACCCTTGGCACAAAAGGGTCACATGCATGTTTATGACACGATATTTTTCTGTTTACTTGTGTGTTTAACTGTTTGTGTGGTACGTTGCTTTGAATAAGGATATTTTAGCCCACTCCTTGTCAAAAAAAAAATTATATATATATATATACAAAAATTGAAAAAAAATCAAATACAAGTCACCACCAAAATTTCCGACCAAAATTCCATGAGTCTTAAGTTTCTCAGTCAGAAATACAATCCTACTACCAAATCCTAAGCCACTACTCTATCATCTCATGAAAGGTAAAATTGCAGCTAAGAAGGAAAAAGGCAAGAGTATCGACATAGAGCTAACTGAGGAGGATTTGAGGATGAAATTACAGCGGCTCAGACAAGAGATCCAAGAAACCAGAGAAAGGAGAATAGAAGTAGAGCTCGCCACCACGGTGGCACGAGCAGCAAATGCGGCACTAGACGTGGAGTTGGCAGCAAAGATGACAAAATGTGTTGTTATAGATGAAGAGACAGTTGCTGTGCGGAAGAAGTGTGATGCCCTCAACGATATAACCATAATGCTTCAGAAGCCACGTGGAAAACACTCTTTCTTCCGCCAAGAGACCACCAACAGTGATCCCAAAGGCACTAGACCCGAAGCTACTGAAGAAGACACTGGGGAGGAAATTGTCTATAGGCCTCCTATTCAGGGACGATGAAAGGAAAGGAATGAGAAAACCACCCTCGAAGCATATGAGTTTACCCCCGTGATTAATGCTACAATCAGAAAAAGAATGGCTTGGGTGGAGGCACATTTTATCTTTTAGGAGCTTTATTGTCTGTTTTTCACTTTCCTTGTAATCTTCAAGAAATGAATGAATGAAAATGAAACTTCTTTTGTATTCGAACTACGTAGGGCCTGAATTCTTCTTGGGAGATACGTAGGCAGCCTTTCAAGGCCCGATCCCTATCTTTTAAAAATTTTCTTTTTCCCTTCATTCTACAATGAAACATTGAGTTCAGATCAACAAATGCCTAGAGATGCAGCAAGAAGACCTTAGCTCAACGCAATTTAACCTTTCTGAGTCACCAACCTCAACATAAAAATGAGCAAATTCCTGCTTGTTCAAAAGTCAGTCCCCATTATTCGTGGGTTAGCATGTTCTCAAACAAAGCAACTTTTATGTGTTTATCTACTTTCTATATGATATTTTGCATTATTTGTGCCGAATCAAAACTAACATATTTGCCTTTGAGTTGTTTTTCTCAACAGGTAGTTAGAACTGGTCTGTGTCGACAAGCTGACTGATCATCATTATTTCACTAGATCTAAAGGTCCTACAGATTCCTTCCCCAATCAAAGTTCACAAAAGGGAGAAGCAACAATGGATGATAACAATGAAAAAATCAGCCTTACTGATGTCGTGGTGGCTCAACCCGCCCTTGCTGATCATAATGAACTAATCCTGCAGTTGATGCAACAAATTGTTGAGATGAGGGTCGAAATGCAGAGAAAAAATGATTTGCCTCCTCCGATTTTTGCTGTCAACGTTCAACCAGACGGAAGACCTCCAGCTCAAATTCCCCCTCCTAACGTGGAACAAGCACAAAACCTGCCTTTAAGCCTTGCTTGTAATCCCTCCATCATTGATCTTACCACCCAAAACCCCAATTACGTCTCAACCTCTTATCAAATGCCACCCCCTCCTCAAAATACCAACCTCCAAGCACCACTTCCTCCCCCCAATGCAAACCACCAAATTGGCCTACCCCCTCACAACCAAAACACTAATAACCCACACATTTTCCTCCTTCACCAAAACCAATATACCAACCCCCAGACTTTCCCCCACAACTATCACGCCCATTTAAATGGCCAAAGTCCCTCTATTGCTCCACCACTACCACAAAGAGCCACTTTCCAAATACCGGTCTCCAATGAGCATGACGCCCATGGTTCAGAGCTCCACCACTATGAGGAGAGGGAGAGAGAGTGGAGGTCAAAGGAAGAGACCGCCAAGATAGATATGAAGGAGGAAATCAGAAAAGCCATGAAGGAGTTGAACTGCATTCCTGAGGTCGCCGGGTTGAGTTACGAAGACCTGTGCATTCATCCAAATTTGGACCTCCCTGAAGGGTTCAAGGTGCCAAAATTGGACATCTTCGGAGGAACAGGGAACCCCTTAGCACACCTGAGGGCCTACTGTGACCAACTTGTGGGAGTTGGGAGAGACGAACCTTTGTTAATGCGGCTTTTTAGCCGAAGTTTGACCGGAGAGGCTCTAGAGTGGTTTACGTCTCATGAAACGAGACAATGGTCTTGTTGGAATGCTTTGGCTAAGGACTTCATCGAACGATTCGCCTACAATGTGGAGATCGTTCCTGACCGTTACTCCTTGGAGAAGATGAAGCAAAAGTCGATTGAAAGTTACCGAGAATTCGCATATAGATGGCGAAAGGAGGCGGTTAGAGTTAGACCTCCTATGTCAGAAAAGGAACTTGTCGAAGTGTTTGTGCGGGTGCAAGGGCCCGAATATTATGACAGAATTATATTGCTCGTTGGACCAAAATTTGCTGAGATAGTCAAGGTAGGTGAGACTATCGAAGATGGATTAAGAACCGGGAAGATTGCCCGTGTTGCTGCCTCGTCCGGATCTTCAGGTTTGTTGAAGAAGAAAAAAGAGGATGTGTCATCTATCTCCTGTGAGGGGAATAAGACCCCAAGGAAAACCTCATCATACCAAGGTCGCTCTCGGCCTTCACAGAGTTTGTACCCGGCCTGTTATACACAGGCTGATTACCAAAATAATCGTCCCCCCAGTTATCAAAATACCCCTCCTCCCATTTACCAAACTCCCCCTCCAATTTACCAAACTCCAGCTCATCACTACCGGAACGTTGCCCCCAACTGCGCCAATGTTCAGACAAATTACCAGACTCCTCCCCCAATGTACCAAACCCCAGCTCCACTTTATCAAAATACCCCCCCGAACTACCAAGCTCCACAACCAAATTACCAAACCAACTCATATCCCAGATATCAAACCCCCCGTCCGAATGCTCCAAATTATCGCCAAATGTCTCCCCATCAACAAGGCAATTACGATCCCTCCCGTCCTAGATTTAAGAAGAAGCCTGCTAGAGCTTTCACTCCGCTCATTGAAAGCCGAACAAAGTTGTTCGAGCGATTAACTGCGGCAAGATATATTCATCCAGTGGGGCCCAAGCCGATTGACACTAACTCAAAGTTTTACAGACCTGATCAGAAGTGCGGTATCACTCTAATAGTGTTGGTCATGATACCGAGGACTGTATCAACCTGAAGCATAAGATCCAAGACCTAATTGATCAGAACGTGGTCTCTCTTCAGACAGTCGCGCCCAATGTCAATAGAAATCCTTTGCCAAATCATGGAGGCGCTACCATCAATATGATAAAGATAAATAATGACTGGTGCGTGGCGAAGACAATAGTTTCGATTGCTCCTGATGAACTGGAAATGGCTGTAGCTTCGTTGAGCATCAGACAGAAGAAAGAGTTTGTGATTCTGACACCCGAGAAGGCTGTTGCCTTGGTGCCACGGGAAACTCTTACCCAACCAAAGTTTGTGATTGAAACGGCTGCCACCCAAGGTATGACCAGATCCGGCAGGTGCTACACACCTGAAGAGTTAGCTCAAGGGGAGCAGAGGAAGGATCAGACTAAAAGGCGGATTAGTGAAGCTGAAGCCGAAGAGTTCTGGAGGAAGATGCAACCGAAAGATTATTCAATTGTGAAGCATTTGAAGAAGACACCAGCTCAGATTTCTGTGTGGCCTTTATTGATGAGTTCACAGTTGAATAGACAGGCTTTGATGAGAGCTTTGGATGACACTTATGTGTCTGTGGGTACTAATAGCGACAATCCAGCAGCCATGTACACCAAGTCATTCGGGGACATCGAATCAGCTTTTGTGACGAATNCTCAAGGGGAGCAGAGGAAGGATCAGACTAAAAGGCGGATTAGTGAAGCTGAAGCCGAAGAGTTCTGGAGGAAGATGCAACCGAAAGATTATTCAATTGTGAAGCATTTGAAGAAGACACCAGCTCAGATTTCTGTGTGGCCTTTATTGATGAGTTCACAGTTGAATAGACAGGCTTTGATGAGAGCTTTGGATGACACTTATGTGTCTGTGGGTACTAATAGCGACAATCCAGCAGCCATGTACACCAAGTCATTCGGGGACATCGAATCAGCTTTTGTGACGAATAGCTGCCCTTTGAAGGGAGGATGCACAACAAAGCTCTGCACGTCACCATCAAGTGCCGGGAAAAAGTTATAAATCGTGTTTTAGTCGATGATGGGTCCAGTCTCAACATATGTCCGCTTTCGACTCTCAAGCAGTTGAAATTCAACTTGGGAAAGGTTCAACAAAACCAGGTCAATGTGAGAGCTTTTGATGAAGTGCAAAGAGACACGATAGGGGTAGTAAATTTGGATGTTCAGATGGGGCCTGCAGAATTAAATGTGGAGTTTCAGGTGTTGGACATCAATACCAGCTACAATTTGCTTCTGGGAAGACCGTTTACCCACATGGCTGGGGCTGTGCCTTCTACCCTTCACCAATTGATGAAATTTGTTTGGAAGGATCAAGAATTGGTCATTCATGGTGAGGGGAGTCATTCCGATGGGTATGCGCCAGTCGCTCACGAGGTTTCTCGAGGTTGTGATTTCTACACGGTGGAGTTGGTAAATGCCACCGGTGATGATTTGGCTCCGCAACCTCCTATGCCCTCTATGTACAAGATGATTGCTACCGTCATGCTCCAGAATGGTTTTGAACCAGGTTTTGGATTGGGAAAGTACTTTCAAGGAATCGTCGAGCCTATTCAAATTTCCTCCAAAGGAGCAAAGTTTGGTTTGGGGTATGTCCCCACAGAGGCTGATGAAGCAGAGATGAAGAATATGAGTGTTGATCAAGCATTAGCCAAACCAATTCCTCATCTGTACCAGTCATTTCCGGTACGAGAAAAAGTCAACGATGGTGGTCTCGGGGAAGGAATCTGAGGCCTATTTGAGGAGATTGATACGGTCATCGAGGAAAAGGCTGGAACATCGGGCATTCGTGATGCAAAACCTTATGAGCAATTGCAGAACTGGACCTCCACACCACTCCTGATTTCCCACTCATCTGGGTAGAAAGGACATGTGTTTTTGTTTATTTTTTAAACGGTGGTAGTCCAGAAGAGGCCCGAGACCCACCCTTTATGTAATTGTTATTTGTTCAAAGCTTTTAAATTCTCTTGTGATGTTTAAAAAAGGCAAAATGGCTCTCGGCCATGGCCAAAGTTTGTGCTTGTCTTTCAATTTAAATGAAAAGCCTTTTTTATTGAAAATTTGTTTATTTATCTGTTTATATTTTACTTTCCTAACTTTGTTTATTTATGATTTCAGTAATATTAATTTAAAACCTGTCAATGTCATGTCATGTCATGAACCGAGTGAACGAAATGAAGTAGGTGATGACGAATGTGAGGAATACGAAGAAGAAAATGAGGTACCCGAATATGTTGCCGAAGAATTTCGACAATTCGTGAATCAACACAATCCAAATCTTGAAGAAACTAAAATTGTGAATCTCGGAGATGAGGAATGCGTTAAAGAAGTCAAAATCAGTGTCTATCTGACTGAAGCCCAAAGAAGAGACCTAGTTCATTTGCTCAGGGAATACATTGATGTATTTGTCTGGTCTTATAAAGATATGTCAGGATTGAGTACGAATATGGTGTCCCACAAGTTACCAATCAATCCAGATTTCAGTGCAGTAAAACAAAAGACTCGAAAGTTTAAGCCTGAGTTGAGTTTAAAGATCAAAGAGGAGATTACAAAGCAGATCGAGTCCCAAGTAGTGGAAGTGACGCAGTATCCGACTTGGTTAGCTAATGTTGTTTCGGTTGCCAAGAAAGACGGAAAAATCAGAATTTGTGTTGACTACAGAGATCTCAACAAAGCTAGCCCGAAAGATAATTTTCCATTGCTAAACATTCACATCCTCATTGATAACTGTGCTAAGCATGAGATGCAGTCGTTTGTGGATTGTTATGCGGGTTATCACCAGATCCTGATAGATGAAGAAGATGCAGAAAAGACAGTTTTCATCACGCCCTGGGGTGTATATCATTATCGAGTGATGCCTTTTGGTCTCAAAAATGCTGGTGCTACTTACATGAGGGCTTTGACGACCATCTTTCACGATATGATTCACAATGAGATCGAGGTGTATGTGGATGATGTCATAATCAAGTCCCGCGAGAGTTCGGATCACTTGACTCACTTGAGAAAATTCTTTGATCGTCTGCGTCGATACAATTCGAAGTTAAATCCCGCTAAATGTGATTTTAGGGTGCCAGCCGGCAAGTTGTTAGGATTTATAGTCAGCAGAAGGGGCATTGAGCCTGACCCTTCCAAGATCAAGGCGATCCAAGAATTACCTCCTCCAAAGACGAAAAAAGAGGTGATGAGTTTTCTAGGAAGGTTAAACTACATCAGCCGATTCATAGCTCAATCCACCGTGGTGTGTGAGCCCATCTTTAAGTTATTGAAAAAAGATACCTCAACCAAGTGGACCGGAGAATGTCAAACTGTTTTTGATGCCATCAAGAACTATTTGTCCAATCCACCGGTGTTGGTCCCTCCACGAGAAGGGAGTCCATTATTGCTACATTTGTCGGTCTCGAATAATGCGTTGGGATACGTGCTTGGTCAACATGATGAGACTGGGAAGAAAGAGCGAACCATTTATTACTTGAGTAAAAAGTTCACTCCATATGAGGCTCGTTACACTCTTTTGGAGAGAACATGTTGTGGTTTGACTTGGATCGCTCAAAAGTTGAGACATTATTTGTCTTCTTATACCACGTACCTTATTTCCAGAATAGATCCGTTGAAGTATATTTTCCAGAAAGCAATGCCGACTGGGAAGTTGGCTAAATGGCAAATGCTTTTGAGTGAGTTTGACATTGTGTCTGTGACTCAGAAGGCGATAAAGGCACAAGCCTTGGCTGATCATCTGTCCGAGAATCTGGTTGATGAAGAGTACGAACCGCTCAAGACTTATTTTCCCGATGAAGAAATAGCATTTGTGGGTGAGGACATTTCTGAAGCGTACCCTGGTTGGAGAGTGTTCTTTGATGGAGCGGCAAATCATCAAGGGAAAGGAATCGGAGCGGTCTTAGTGTCAGAAACCGGTCAGCACTATCCTATGGCGGCTAAACTCCGATTTAAATGCACAAACAATATGGCTGAATATGAAGCTTGCATCATCGGTCTGAAAATGGCAATTGATATGAATGTTCATGAGTTGCTGGTTATTGGAGATTCAGATTTGCTGATTCATCAGGTTCAAGGGGAATGGTCCGTGAAGAATTCAAAAATTACACCGTATGTGCAGTATATACAGAAGTTGTGTAAGAGATTTCGCAAGAATGAGTTCAGACATACTCCCAGAACACAGAATGAGTTGGCCGATGCTCTTGCCACCATTGCCTCAATGATCAAACATCCGGATACAAGTTATATTGATCCCTTGGATATAGAGGTAAAAGAGCGGTCTGTCCATTGTTCACATGTTGAAGCGGAGCCAAATGGTTTGCCTTGGTATTTTGACATCAAAAAGTATTTAGAGGACGAGACTTATCCTGAGAATGCAACGTTCAACTAGAAAAAATCGATACGCCGTATGGCCCTCAATTTCTTTGCAAGTGGGGAAATCCTTTACAGGAGGACTCCAGATTTATGTCTTCTCAGATGTGTCGATGCTAGTGAAGCTGCAAAGCTTCTGGAACAAATACATGCCAGAGCCTGTGGTACTCACATGAATGGACTCACTTTGGCAAGGAAGATCCTCCGAGCTGGATATTCTTGGATGACTATGGAACACGATTGTTGCAAGTTTGTGCAGAAATGTCATAAATGTCAAGTGCATGGTGATTTGATTCGAGTGCCGCCTCACGAACTTAATGCTATGAGTTCACCTTGGCCTTTTGTAGCTTGGGGAATGGATGTCATTGGTCCAATAGAGTCAGCTGCCTCTAAACGGACACAGATTCATTTTGGTTGCCATTGACTACTTCACCAAGTGGATGGAAACAGCTTCGTACAAGTCGGTAACCAAGAAAGTTGTAGCTGATTTTGTTCGCAACAACCTGATATGTAGGTTTGGAGTACCAGAATCCATCATTACTGATAACGGAGCGAATCTTTACAGTCACTTGATGAGAGAGATATGTGAACAATTAAAGATTACTCACCGGAATTCCACCGCCTATCGTCCCCAAATGAACGGAGCTGTAGAAGCCGCCAACAAGAACATAAAGAAGATTTTGAGGAAGATGATTGAAAATCACAGAGGTTGGCACGAGATGTTGCCATATGATTTGTTGGGTTACAAAACGACTGTCAGAACATCAGTCGGAGCAACTCCATATTTGTTGGTATATGGGACAGAAGCAGTAATACCTACCAAAATGGAAATACCTTCATTGAGAATAATCCAAGAAGCTGAATTAAGTGATGTTGAATGGGTCCGCAAGCGGATTGACCAGCTAACATTGATTGACGAGAAGAGAATGATTGTTGTTTGTCATGGTCAACTGTGTCGACAGAGAATGACTCGTGCTTTTCACAAGAAAGTAAGATCCAGGACGTTTGAAGTTGGTCAGTTAGTTCTTAAGCGCATTTTCCCTCATCAGGATGAATATAAAGGGAAATTTGCACCAAATTGGCAAGGACCCTACATGGTTCGCAAAGTGTTATCCGAAGGTGCCCTAGTCCTGTCGGAGATGGATGACACTGAATGGTCAAAACCGATCAACTCAGATGCTGTCAAAAGATACTACGTGTAAAGTTTCAGCTGGTATTTCTGTCATTCCCTTGTAATCGTTCTATTTGCTTATAATTGCTTTGTTTAGAAGTTTATCCCTCTTGTAATGAACTACGTCTGACCTGAATTCTCAAGAATGAGATACGTAGGCGGCCTATGTCGGCCTCGGTCACCCTTTTTCCCTTTTTAATGCTTCTTTTTGTATTTGAACTACGTTCGACTTGAATTCTCAAGAATGAGATACGTAGGCGGCCTATGTCGGCCTCGATCGATTTCTTTGTAAATTTCCTAGTTTTGTTAGTCCTCGAAGGGGAACTACGTTTGACCTGATTCCTGCCTCAACGGGATACGTAGGCGCCACAACGGCTCGGTCATATTTCCCGTAAGGATTTCTATTTCTCTTTACAATAGAAACTAGGACAGGAGAAGAAGATCTTTCCAACAAAATCAAGACTGAAGTTACTTTGAAATTGGCAATTGGGACAAAATTTTTGAGATGATCTAAAAAATTCCGTGATTGCTCACCAACGGCTAAAGATACACCAAAACAGTTAACTGGGACATAAGTTTTTGAGAATAACCTCAAAAATTTCAACTGGGTTTACCGACAGCTTAAAGCAACTTTGAATACATCCTAACGAGTGATCAGACAGATCTCAATACACCAACTCTGAATGACGTTCATTAAACTTGACGTGACATGACACCTAACAGTGACTTTTTCCAAACATTACTTTTGAAAATCTATTTTCCTTAAAAACTTTTCCTTCATGTTTTGATCATTTTTGCATAAAAATATTTTGTCTTATCTATCGAGAAGCGGGAGATTGGAGAAATCAACCGGAGATGGCAAGACAAGGAGCAGATAACCGAAGAGATCGACACAGATCAGTTCATTTTGTAAAAAACTATCAATTTTTCTGTGGAGGCAGGTCTATAGGTTTGCCTCAAGATCGGCATATTCTTCCATCCAATGAATACAAAGAAGTCAAAAGGGCGAAGAGCACCCTAAATTGACAACTTTTTCGCATATACAAGAAATTTCTTATGCTTCTTATACTAGGAATTGGGAATATGCGTAGCATTACTTTATTCAAATTCTCAGCAAAGCAAGGTTCATAACGAACATGTAACTATGTGAAATGACCCAAAAAGTTCTTAAAAATGTGCTTCGGAAGTTACCGGAAACTTGTTTAGCTATATAAAAAAAAATCCGTTTCGTTTTTCAAAAATCCAACTTCATATTCTTGTTTAGGGGGTCAAATTGAGTGGGAAATGGGTCTAACCCAAATTTTAGAGCAACCGTATCAAAATCCGAAATTTCCAAGTGAAGCCTTTTTCGAGGGTCTACTTTGGAGGATCATATCTCGTAGCACGCAAATAATTGGGTGGCCCATAACATATCCATGGAAAGCCCTTTGAGTTAGCTACCTAACGCACTTCGTTTCACCTCATTCGGAGTTCGGACGAAGAAGTTATGCCCATTTTCGTAAAATCTATCCGGCAGAAAATGCAATTTCCAGTGAGTGTTTTTACTGTTCACCCGCCTCATTTTTTTTCTAAGTGTTGGACCATTTTTTTCCAAAAGGCATATGTTATTTCCTATATACCATTAGTTCAATTCCCATCTCTAAAACATTTCCCAAAAC
>NC_064291.1:1641418-1650986 GCF_019186545.1 Solanum stenotomum | reverse complement strand
TAGTACGGTGCTTATCCGAGTTTGTTGGTGAGTCCTCAATGATTCGAGGGCTATGTTATGTTTCCTACTCCTATGTTTTGAGACTTTAGCTTGCAATTGTATTTTGACTATGAGGGGAGCCGGTAGTATGTCATGGCCCCCGTCCTATCTATGTATGTAGAGGTGTGCGTTGGACAAGAATTTTGTAAATGAGCTTGACTCTTGTTCTATGATGTCATTTTGAAATGGTTTTCCCTTAGTTCCTATTTCCCGTTAATTAATGTTGAATGTGCTTCCGCGACCGATGAAGTGTGATGACAAGTTTGAGAGGCTTGTTTGGGGTTCCTTCGGGTTCCTCATTCGCCATGTCACGTCTAGGCCCTAGGCTTGGGTCGTGACACTATGTTCAGATATGGGACAAATGAAAACCACGAAGAGAGCAATATTATTATTTTCTAGCAACTAAAGATACTTGGAAGACGTTTATCTGCACTATATTGTCATATATGATAATATTCTTACCCTGAAGGTTATTTTTATTGTATTGTTGAATGACACAATACCACTACCCGGAGAGTCACTTATATCGTATTGTCAAATGAGATGATACCACTACTCCGAGGATTATTTTTATTTATATTGTCGATTGAGACGATACCGCCATCCAAAAATACCCCAAAAAGATCACCTATATTGCTTGGTGAAGCTTTATCTTCGTTCGGTACCAGGGACAGCGTCATCAAAAGAATCCATGCATTGCAAAAAAAGATTCATGCATCGCGGGAAGAGGTCATGCATCGTGAGAAAAGAGATTTATGCATTGCAAGAGAAAATTCATACATTGCGAAAGATATTCATGCATCGTGGGAAAGGAATCCATGCATTGCAAGAAAAGATTCATGCATCACAAGAAAAATATTCATGCATAGAAAGAGAAGGGGTCATGCATCGCGGGAAAGGAATCCATGCATTGCAAGAAAAGATTCATGTATCGCAAGAAAAAGATTCATGCATAGAAAGAGAAGGGGTCATGCATCGCGGGAAAGGAATCCATGCATTGCAAGAAAAGATTCATGCATCGCAGAAAAATATTCATGCATAGAAAGAGAAGGGGTCATGCATCGCGGGAAAGAGATTCATGCATCGCGAGGAAAAGATTCATGCATCGCGGAAAAGAAATTCATGCATAGAAAGAGAAGGGGTTATGCATCGCGCAAAAGAGATTCATGCATCGCGAGGAAAAGATTCATGCATCGCGAGAAAAAGCTTCATGCATCGCAGAAAAATAAATCATGCATCGCAAGAAGATCAACATCAACTGCATCATTTTCCTCTGCAAAGACGACATCAAGAGAGCTATCAACATATTACATCTGTTTATTTTATTACTTCATCATCAAAAGAAGAATACATTGAAGATTATATTACAAATACAAAATACGAGCTTTATTTGCTTTACATCAAAATAGAGGAAGTTGACGTCAAATGTCCAAGGAGAACAATTAAGTGTCAACACGATAAAAGACACTGTCTCCCATTTGAATTACATTTTTATGCTAATGAGTTTTATCTCAGTCTTTGTCGAGAACATCTGAAAGGATGAATTCTCCAAAACAAACCACATGTGCGGATGACATCAAAAAGGATGCAGCACAACGTGGAACGTTTTCTTAGCAACGAACTGGGACATAGTCCAAAGAGGAGTTCCAAACTCTTAGGACACGAGCATAGGAGCGACTTCCACCACAATCAAACCACACCCCTATCAGAAGGTATGCGGGTTTATCTTTGGGTTTGTCAGTTTTAGTTTCGCATCCAAAAATTTTTTGGTCTTTACCGGAAGTAAATTTCCAATCTGAGTGACAATGTACCAAGAGCTTTGGAAATTATGTCCATGTAAGTTCTTACTTCTGGATATGAAGAGCTTCATATTCATGGCTAAGAGGTTACAAACCTCTTTTTCATACTCGACTTACTTGTCACTCCTCTAGAACCAAAGGATATCTTGCATAATAGATTTCCTTTTTCACCGATCAAGTCAAATTGCAAACAACCTGATTTTCTAAGTTGAGGAATATGTAGGCGGAGTCAATATTGAAAACCCGGTTGTGTTCCAACATTCACTCTCAAGTCTTATTCCTGAGCATTCCGGTTTCTTCATAATTCGATATCGGGATGACTTTTGAATTCTTTCAAATCATGCGTCAAATCAAGTGGCATGAATTCTCATATAGCCTGAGATGTGTAGAAAACTCATTTCTGGGCTTCGGCCATAATTCCTAAAGGCTGTACCAAAACCCTTATTTCAGAAAAGATGAGGATATGGTTGATCAAAATTGGATTCGTCAATTTCATTCGCCTTGAATTTCTTTCATCAATCCAAGTCAAACGAGGGACAGTTGTTGACACCCAATTTTGACCTTCCACAATACAAATTAATCATTTCGAGCTTCTCCAATTTTAAACGATTTAAAATAATTAGTTTTATAGAATTTCCCAAAAAATAATAATATATAAATAAATAATAAATAAATAAATAATAAATAATAAATAATAAATAATAATAATAATAATAATAATATAGTTTGCGAGATTTTTAAATAGTTTTGTCACTTCTCATAATTTATAGATGATATATATGTTTTACATAATTATGTGTACAGTTAGTATATTTTATTATTATTCGAAAATTGTCTTAAAAAAGAAAAAGGGGGGGGGGATTTTATATTTTAAATATTAGGGATGGTTATAATTTTGAATTAATGAGTTTTATGAAATTCAGAATACTTTCAAGTTATTCTTAAAGTAATTTTATCATTTTTAATAATAAATATGTATATTTTTGCAATCACGCTATTTTATAAATATTTGAAAATCATCACAAAGGATTTTATATTTTATTTAAATATATTATTTTACTTTTAAGTTTTAGTTGTAATTTCGAGTTAATTAGTTTTGTAATTGAATTAATTAGTTTATAATTAAGTTAATTATTTTTGTTTTCGTTAAGATTAAGAAGCTCATTAATTAATTTATATTAATTCATCTTATTTAACTTTTGGCCGAATTCACCAATTAAATTCAAATCGGCTAAATTTTTAACTTCAATTGGTTCTAATTCTAATCCCTTGTAATTGCAATTATAGTCACATCCTTACCAATTTCTTCAACCACTTTGCAAGACCAAATTTTGGGCCTTTCCTCTCAATTTTAGCCGACCCAGTTTAATTTATATTCGCCCAACAACAATACAATTCCCAATCCAACTCATTCCCAACCCAATAGTATCAAACCGGCCCACTTCTTCACCAAATAACCCACAACAATTCCAAACCGGCCCAATTCCTTTTTTTTCAACAATACAAATACATCATACCATACGCCATACAGTACCCCAACCCCACCGCCCATACTCTTCTTTTTCCTCCAGACGCAACCCAGAAAAATCCAGCCAAATCTGGAAATCTCGTCCAACTTCTCTGCAAAACCCATACCCTGCAGACCCCCCATCACCCTCACGTCCCTTTTCCCCCATTTTTAGGGATTTTTTCAAAGCTTACCACTGTTGGATTGAAAAGGGGCAGAATGAAAATTCAAAAAAAAATTCGAAATTTCACGGGGATTTCCTCCGAATTTCTAGCTATATATTGCTCTCTTATGATCACTATTGAGGGAGAGAGAAAAATTTTCTTGAACAATTGACTTTTACGCTTGAGAAGTTTTGAATGCATTTTTAGTTCTAGGTTCTAAAAGGGTCTTCGGCTAAGATTGGTTTGGATTTTTTTTTTATTTTATTGCTCAAGGTTTGAAGTCGGTGTTGAAGTTGTTCTCAAGCTTGTTGTCCCACGTCGCTGCCAAGAAAGGGGTAAACCTCTGTTTCGTTTGACATTTAGTTGATATGCTTACTGTTTCTGCTCCTCTCAATTACGTCTTGGCGTTTTTCATGTTATAATTGGATAAATTTGATGACCGTTTTAGCTAACTTCTCTGTTCGTGTCGGAGTCTCATCTACTATTCCATAGAAATATGTCTGAATTTTTTTTTTCAGTGCTTTGTTTTTTTTCTGATTAGCTATTAGTATTATCTTCATAGTCTTAAGTGTTGAATCTACTTANGCAAAACCCATACCCTGCAGACCCCCCATCACCCTCACGTCCCTTTTCCCCCATTTTTAGGGATTTTTTCAAAGCTTACCACTGTTGGATTGAAAAGGGGCAGAATGAAAATTCAAAAAAAAATTCGAAATTTCACGGGGATTTCCTCCGAATTTCTAGCTATATATTGCTCTCTTATGATCACTATTGAGGGAGAGAGAAAAATTTTCTTGAACAATTGACTTTTACGCTTGAGAAGTTTTGAATGCATTTTTAGTTCTAGGTTCTAAAAGGGTCTTCGGCTAAGATTGGTTTGGATTTTTTTTTGATTTTATTGCTCGAGGTTTAAAGTCGGTGTTGAAGTTGTTCTCAAGCTTGTTGTCCCACGTCGCTGCCAAGAAAGGGGTAAACCTCTGTTTCGTTTGACATTTAGTTGTTATGCTTACTGTTTCTGTTCCTCTCAATTATGTCTTGGCGTTTTTCATGTTATAATTGGATAAATTTGATGACCGTTTTAGCTAACTTCTCTGTTCGTGACGGAGTCTCGTCTACTATTCCATAGAAATATGTCTGAAATTTTCCGGTGCTTTTGTTTCTTTTCTGATTAGCTATTAGTATTATCTTCATAGTCTTAAGTGTTGAATCTACTTAGTATACTTAGTTTGTCTCTCTGTTTGTCATCTGACTGTTAGTAAGAATTATTGCTTGTTTAGGTGTTTATCGATATTTATGCTTATTGTTGCAAATGATAATCTTACAACTTCTTGTTTGGTGCTATTGACATCCCTCAAAGCATGCTATTAGCTCGGTTTCTCTGTTAAAAATTGTTGTTGTGATGCCTATTTCATCCGTTAGCATTTTCTTTGGTTCTATTGTTCATGTTCTTTGGTTAAATACTTCCTCGAATCTCAATCTGTTGCGTTTTCTTGCCTTGGCACCGCTCCAAGCTTGTTCTAGTGACGGTTTGCTTTTTGGAAAAATTGTATGATCACTTGGTTTTCCTTATTGATCAAATCTTGTGTTTAGTATGGATGATAGGTGTTTGATTGTATTGTTAGCATCCTAACTTTAATTTTATCCTACTTGGGAATTTAAGCATGTTGGATTTTGTTTAAAATTTTTACTAAATCTCATTATAATTCTATTGTTTTGATGCGTGTCGTTAGAAATATTTGGTCTAGTGGTCGTTTTCTTGCTCATTCATGTACGTCAGTACTTGAATCTCTTGTTTTAAAAGATGTTAAGAGTTCCTTGCTAGAGTTTAGTGATGCTTTAAAAATGGGGTCATAAGGAGTTAGGTATTGATATTTTGATGTTCATTATTTGGAAATGTTGTCCAGTATCTATTGTAATGACCAACATTGTGTAAAATTACAAATTCCTTAGTTAAATGTGGTCTTTCTTCATTGTGTTTAGCATCTGTTTTGGGCCTACTTCATTAATCAGCCAATTAATGGCCTAAAAACAAAATAATTGTTTCCTGGTTCAAATAGCTTCATTTTTCTTACTTGATTGATGTACCTATCAGTTGTTTCCTTGCTTTCCTCCATCATATGCTAATATGTTATTTTCTTTGTTTGGNATGGCCTAAAAACAAAATAATTGTTTCCTGGTTCAAATAGCTTCATTTTTCTTACTTGATTGATGTACTTATCAGTTGTTTCCTTACTTTCCTCCATCATATGCTAATATGTTATTTTCTTTATTTGGCATGAACACCACATGAGTCGATTATGGATTCTTGTCTCCTAATCTTTTGCATCCTCAAGATGAGCCATGAAGGCTTGATTTTTCCTTCATCGAGTCAGCCTCCATTTTACTTGAATGTCGGGAGAGCCACACAAGGTTGGAATTTGAACTTCCAAGCTCTGAAAAGGGTCGAAAACAAGCTGTTATACTTGCTGTATACACCGTATACAGACGGAAAATACAATATACAGATCAAAAATGCAGGGATACAGGGCTGATGCAAAATACATGTATTCGGAAGCAAGATATACATGAAAAGAGCCTATACACACGCTGATATACACTGATATACATCGGCTGTATACCAAAAAGGGGATTGGTTTAAAGGCCAAAATACCAACGAAATTGGCCCAAAAGGGGGCCCAAATTCAAATTTCTCCCTTACTCGCTAATTATTTATTGTTTGTTGTTTAACTCTAACTTTATAATCATAAATCAACTTAGTTGGATCCCCCAAAAGACGAGCTATTTCTCTGTGTTGTTTTGTTTCTAACAAATCTCATTTTATCAATTTTTGTATTGTCATTTATAATCTTTAGTCAAAACATTCTTTTTTTTCTTTTATTAGTTTAAAATAGTTTTTTTTTTTCATAAACCAAAAATGACTCAAATAAAAACCAACTCATTTAGTTTCGTTAAAATTCTAAGTACTTTTCTCTAATTCAATTGTTTCAATTAAGGTCCCATTTTCTTAAAAAATAAAAATTGCTATTTGTTTAACTATTTTCTCAAAACTAATCTAATAATGTTAATTATTATTATAAAATACTTATTTAGTCATTTTCTCAAGAAGGTTAGCAAAAACTTTTATTCTTCAATTAATTTAAAATGATTTTCATGCTTTAATGTATTAAATAGGTTTAAGTTATTTTAAAATGAATTATATAAATTTCAATTAACCTAGTTTTATTAATATTCTAGCCACTTATCTTTCAAGTCAAATAATTCATTTTGAATCATTTTCTCTAAAAAATCATAATAAAATGTGTCATTTAATTATTTTTTCAAAGTTAATCAAATATTGTAAGTCATTATTTTTATGTTAAATCATTATTTTCCTAAAAATAGTCAAATATACTTTAGTCAAGTCGCAGGTCAACCGCATGTTAGCGGACACTTCGAATGCTTAACCCTTCTCGAAGTGTAAATTGGACCCCGAACCCCCTTTGGTATTTTCAAAGGATTTTTTCTGTTTAAATCCTTGAAAATTATAAGTTTTCTTAATTTCTTTAAAAAATTAAGTGGCGACTCTTTTCTAAGTATTTTCTCAAATTGTTTTATACTTAGAATATTTCAAAAGGGTGATTTTTCTGAAGATAGGAAAATTAAGGCACAACAGAAATGGTGACTTCCGCTGGGGATTCAATTAGGTTCTAACCAAAATGGCTTGACTCTCTTTGACTATTTGCTAATATTTGTTGAATTGTTTTACCTCAAATGTGTCTTATTTGCTTAAATTGTGATACCAACTGTCATTGCATGCATACCATTTATTCCGTCAAATGACATTTTTTTTCTTTTCACTTAAAGGACGATTATGCGGGCCGCAGTCGTTCATTAACCAAATTGTTCTCGGGACACCCTGATGAATGTAGTTGGCTACTGGATAGTCAACGGTCATTAATTGTCTCAGCCCAAGTAGTCCGCTTGGGTCACCAATCCACTTTAAAGAAAACTCACTCTTAGTTATACTAGGATAGAGCAAGACCAAATCCCTAAAATTTAGCTCATTGGCTTAAGATGACCCAATACCCAAGGCGTGTCGGGTCCATTAGAAAGNCGTCCGTCGTTAATCATAAAATCAAAAAATAAGGTGGGAAAATAGGAAAAAAATAATCAACAAACAAAGGATAATCAAACAACCCATCAACCAATCGTTATGATCCTGCAAACCTTGTTTGTCAATTCACTTTTATTTGTTTATTTGAACGTTGCACGTCTCTTAAAAAAATGATTAATATAAAAATTTAACATAATGCTTATATTAATTAATGTTTAGAATTATGTTTTGAAGAATAAGTGATTAATGAAAAGGGTAAAACATGGAAAAAGATCAATTTTATTTTCTTGATATGTTAAAAGCGAAAAATCTATTTTGAAAATAGTGGACTAATAAAGGTAAACGGAGGGAGTATTATAAGGTGGGCTTGGCCCACCCCCTTCACTTAACCACAAATACTCCCAAGTCGTTGCGTGATTTGCTCCTAAATTAATATCTTTCAATTACGTTTCATAGTCAGATATTTATAACTAGATATATCTAGAGACTGAACCATGACATAAATATTGTAATATCGAAAACTCAAGAAAAAACAGGTAATTAACCCTTTAAACTATTGAGTTACATATAGCGATATAATAATTGTACGTATTACTGTATTTCAATATAATATATGCGTTGATATAATCATTTAGGCCGAATGAATACATCTAATACAAGCTAATAAATATTGAATTATTGTTATGAACGATAATTAGTCTCTAAATTGTAATGCTTTAAAAAAATTCCTCAAAACAAAATTGGCGATCCATGACCGGCACTACCCTCCAATCGATTATAAATAGGGTTAGTTTCATATATAAACAATAAAGTAATTTATTAGTTTACAATAAATATAGCTATTTTTTATTTAGTATACACTGACTATACAATATAGTTTACCAAAAGTCATAGAAAGTATATGCTAATATACAATATAACTTACTTATACATAAGCGCGCTATACACGGACTATATATTATAATACACTTAAAAAACTAAATATAGCTTAATTTTATGACATATATATAAACCGATTATACATGAAGTACACTAACTATATTATAAAAATAAAGATAATTATATATTTGCTTATATTTCGTATCGAAGATACTTAAATAGTAATGAAAGGAGTATGTTCCTAGGGGTATGAAAGGAAAGACATTTACTTATATTCTTGTAAGCTTTTGATAGACTTGGGAAACTCTTGTACTTCTAGCACAACTAACAATTGTATCACTACGTACTTTATCACTTCCAATTTACAATATGACATATTTTATTTCTTTAAATTTAATCTATCTAAATTTTAATCAATAATTTAGGACATACTTTTTCATTAAATTGACATAAGAATAATAACTATTTATAGTATTTATTATCTTTTAGTTTTAAACAGATAATTTTTTATTAAACTTGAAAGTTAGTCAAATTATTTTTTGAAAAAAGTGATGGAAGGTGTAGTATTTAAATAAAGGAAAAACTATAGAAATCCCACATTTAAGTTTACTTATTACCATTTTTCCCTATAAGTTTTACAAATCTCCAAAATTCCTCATTTTCGCGCATCAGATTAATGTATCAGCGCTTATATTATTGTATCTCGCACATCAGATTAATGTATCAACGCTTATATTATTGTATCTCGCGCATCAGATTAGTGTATCAGCGCTTATATTATTGTATCTCGCACATCAGATTAATGTATCAACGCTTATATTATTGTATCTCGCGCATCAGATTAATGTATCAGAGCTATATAAGTGTTGATACATGGGCAATATACAATAGTATAAGCACTGATACATTAATCTGATGCGCGTGATACAATAATATAAGTGCTGATACATTAATATGATGTGCGGATACAATAATATAAGCGCTAATACACTAATCTGATGCGCGAAAATGAGGGATTTCTATAATTATAAACTTTTAAGGGATAAATTGTAATTTTGCCTTAAAAGTATGTGATTTCTGTAATTTG
>NC_064291.1:1637192-1641395 GCF_019186545.1 Solanum stenotomum | reverse complement strand
GATTCGGATTCTTTGATATCTACGATAAGAAAAATAACACCTCTAGTGGGACTTTTTAATATATCGGATTTGTTCCCTTCCCTCAAGTTTCTTGATAGGTACATTACAGGATCTAATCAAAAGTTACTGAAAATGCATCATGAATTATGTGATCGCCTTCTACAAGAAATTGTCCACGAACACGAAGAAAGTATTCGAAAAAATAATGTTGATGAGGAAGATCTTTTGCGCCTTCTTCTAAGGCTTAGAGAGAAGGGAAGAGATGACCAAAACAAGCTATTATTTGATTCAATTCACCAAAGTAATATGAAACTTTAAAATTTTACAAAACTAGTATAAACATTGTTGGTAGTAACGTATTAGGCTTTATTTCATTTTAAAAAAAATAAACGGACCAAAAATAGTTGGGAGACGGCGTTAAAGAAGATTTACATTACTAACAGTAACGTTTTAAGCTTAAAACGTTACCATCAGTAACGAGTCTCTGCAAATCTGTCACATTCGAATCTTTGTACCAAATTTCGTTATTTCGAAGCATGTTTTAATGATAAAACGTTACTCCTAGTAACGATTCTGTCGAATCAAATCACGTAAATCTTTGTACGAAATCTGACGTTAAAGTCGTTACTATCAGTCATGTTTTTAAGACTAAAACGTTACTCTGAGTAACGATTCTATCGAATCATATATTAACGGGACAACTTACTCATAGATCGCAAGATATATGGGAAGGAAATGTTAATATGATACGAGGAGAGAAGATGGAAATTTTTGGAAGCTCATAGAAATGATTCGATAGAATCGTTACTCATAGTAACGTTTTACACCTAAAACGTGACTCATAGTAACGACTTTAACGTCAGATTTCGTACGAAGATTCTCAGTTGGAAGACGTGATTTGATTCGACAGAATCGTTACAAGGAGTAACGTTTTATCATTAAAACGTGCTTCGTAATAACGAAATTTGGTACAAAGATTCGAAAGTGGCAGATTTGCAGAGACTTGTTACTGATGGTAACGTTTTAAGCCTAAAACGTTACTGCTAGTAACGTAAATCTTCTTTAACGCCATCTCCCAACTATTTTTGGTCCGTTTATTTTTTAAAAATGAAATAAAGCCCAATACGTTACTACCAACAACGTTTATACTAGTTTTGTAAAATTTTAAAGTATCATATTACTTTGGTGAATTGAATCAAATAATAGCTTGTTTTGGTCAACTCTTCGAGAGAAGGAGAGCCACAATTTTCAAGTCCCTATAACAAGAGATACCATCAAAGCTATTATCTTGGTAAGTATGTATCTTATTGAAAGCGTTACATTTTGTTGGATAGTAAGAAATTATCACACATCAAAATGACGTTCTACATGACAATTTTATGTCTTATCTGGTAACCTACATGTATTATGTCATGTAGAACATGTGTGTCTATTTGTTCAATTTTATACAAGTTGATAGTGTCAACTTGTGCACACGCAGAGTCACAGGGCCAAGTTAAAAGGCATATTCACTGATTGAAAGGTTAAAAATTGGGTTAATTATGCCGAGTCCATCCTCTTTTGTGATTTTTCTCTATTATAAACATAAATTATTTTGATTTTAAATAAAATTATCGATAAATAGTTATGTGATCATTTATGAAATTTATCTGAAATACAGGATATATATGCTCATAGGTGGAACGGACACAACATCAATTTTAGTGGAATGGGCCTTGGCTGAATTAATGAAGAATCCAAGTATAATGAGAAAAGTCCAATTTGAAGTTAGAGAGGCATTAAAATGGAAAAAAAATGTTGATCATAATGATATACAAAATTTGAAATACTTGAAATTGATTGTTAAAGAAACTCTAAGACTTCATCCTCCAGGTCCCTTAGCTATACCAAGAGAATCAATAGAAGAAATCGCTATAAATGGTTATGTTATACCTAATAAAAGAATAATCTTAATGAATTTGTATGCAATGGGAAGGGATCCTGAATATTGGCGTGATACAGAGAAATTCATACCTAATCGATTCAACAATTATGTCGATAACGATGTTGATGATGTGAAAATGATCAAAGGATCATCAAATGTTCCTATGGAGTTTTTGGGATTTGGATTTGGAAAAAGGGTTTGTCCAGGAATGTTATTTGCTACGGCAAGTAGTGAACTTACATTGGCTAGATTACTTTATCATTTCGATTGGAAACTTCCTAATGGTATGAATCCAGAAGATTTAGATATGATTGAAGGTTTTGGTGCTGCTGCAACAAGGAAAAACTAACTTGTATTTGGTTGCTACACCATATGACTAATAAGATTGGTCTTTTTAGAGTTACTTTACCTGTCTCACTATACGTGGCGTCTTTGAAATTTTGAAAGTCAAACTAATTCTGTTATATCTAAATTGATTGTCAAAATTTAAAAGTTTAACTTTTGAATAAAGAAAAGTCACCATTTTCCTATTTCAGTATAGCTTCTTTTTTTTCCTTCCCTTTTCTTTTCTTGTATTCCTCATGTATTGTTTTAATTGATAATGTGTAATAAGTAGTAGTAGTAGTTTTATGTAACTTGAGTTTGTTATCCTTATTATTATTTAAAAAAAAATAAAATTACATGGCACTATGAGAATTAAACTTTCAAACCATTTTATTTTGGCCAAAAGTAGCACCATCCCTATTCTTGAATATTTTAGCAAAATTCTGTGTTACAAGCACTACAAGAAAACATGGAATGAGCTATCAAATTTATCAATAATCCCTAGTTATTTATTGCGAAAAATCTTCTAGCTAATTGGATTTTCTTATAATCTTTGCTAATTCATAGCTAAATGAGATTAACATGAGATTTTTTTTTTTTTTGTTTAACTATAAATTTTTATCCTCGCTAATTTCTTGTTTTCTAATAGTGAAGTGAGTGATTTTGCCTATTCTTATAAATATTTTGATTGAATCGGTTAGAAAAGAGAAAATGATACTAATTTCATTTCAATTTTTAACCTATTTTGACTTAATACAAAATTTCATAAAATAAAAAAGGTTTTTGAATCTTGTGGTTTTAATTTTAAGATATGTCAAATGTAACCAAATGTCTTTTAAGTCTAAAACATGTCATGCGAAAACTTGGAATTAAAGAGTTGATAAAAAGGAATAAACATTTTTTTTCAAACAGACTAAAATGAAAAATAGATCAAACAAATTGAAACGAAGAAAATAGCGTTTTCACACAAAGAAATTAAAAAACTCACCGGAGATGAATCCTTGATTTTCCAACATTATACAATGGTCGTAATGTCCTTATAACAATATATAATATAGTCCATCATGTAGAGAGGGAAGACACAATTATACATCAAACTTTTCTTCAATTCATAGTGTAAACCAGACAAATAAATTGAAACAGAAAGGACAATAAAACACATGAATTTAAAATGAGGGATTAATGATTGAGTGGTTTGTAAATGACTTCATCAATGTGATTCTTCATTTCCTCTGGAAATCTATATTCATCACCATGTGAATAAGTGAAATAAACCATTTTGCTTGTCCTCCAAAATATTTCTTTGCATAATTAAGGCAATTGGCTTCCCTTTTTTTGAACTAAAACCATTTTCAACAACTCTCTTCTATTACTTTCCAAAATTTCCTTTATCTTCATTATAGCTTCTTCCTCAGAAATATTTGTTCTTCTTGGACTTTGTGTCATTAGTATTGTGACTAAATTCATTGAGCTCTCCTCTTGTTCTCTCTACAGGAAAAGATGTGAGAGACAATTGACCAATATTAGTAATTTATTCAGAATTCAATAAACAAATATGATTTTAGAACCTATAAACTTGAAAATCTAGATCAGCATTTGCTTACTCATCAAGATTTTGTATTGTTTACCATAGGTATATTGGACAAGTTGATTGTTTTGACATGAAGAGAAACTCTAATATTATGGGTGTGTTCGGTACATAGAAAAATGACTTTCTCACTAAAATTTAAAAAAATGGTCTCTTTTCCAACTTCTAACACATCTCATCTTTACCCTGTCTCCTAGCTCCCCACCCCCCATCCCTACCTCCCATTAGCGAACTCCACCTCTTCATATTATTTGTCTAGATAATATATGAATACTTTTAGACAATATTATTTATTAATAGTACCAAGAAAACAATATCACATGAAAGTTATCTTGATGAGCCAAACTAAAATTAAAACAAAAAAATA
>NC_064291.1:1635340-1637124 GCF_019186545.1 Solanum stenotomum | reverse complement strand
TACTCTTCTATGCTTGGCATTGCCTTGCTTGTCCACCACTCTAGTCGTTCAATCAACATGCACTTCATCACTTCAAGCCACTATTGAAATTCCGAGATAATAGACACAGAGTTTAAGAAAGTAAATTAAAAATAATTGAAATAGTTTTTCTGTTTCAATTTGTAATTTGTCTTAATTGACTAAGTATACAGTTTAAGAAAGTAAAGAAGATTTTAGAATTTTGTGGTGTTAAAGTAAATATATGCTTATTGTACCAAAATGTTATTTAATCATAGGTAGTCGTAAAGATGTCATATGACATAGTGAAATTAAAGAGTTACAAATTAGAAATAGACATTCTTTTTAAAACAAACTAAAAAGAAAAGTAAAGAAGATTTTTGAATCTTGTGGTCATAAATTAAAAATATGTTTTGTATCAAAATGTTCTTTAATCATGTGGTTTTAAACATGTTAACGTAAAATATTGAAATGAAAGAGTTGTCAAATTAGAAGAAAAAAAGTTAAGACAAACAAAAATAAATAAGATTTTTGAATCTTTAATCTGAAATTAAAAATACGCTTAACGTATCAAAATTTCCTTTAACCTTCTGGTTTTAAAGACTTACATATGACGTGAAGTAGAAAATTAAAGAATTATTAAATTAGAAAAGACACGTTTTTTTTAAATAGACTAAAAAAAGACAAATAAATTAAAACGAAGAGTATAAAAATTTGTTAAAGAGGGAAGTTAGAGAATAATTCCCTTACCAAATTAATAAGATGATTTTTGACAGATCGGCCTTGTTTAATTTCAGCAACTGTTGCAAGCTCCTCTATTGATTTATAGAAAACAGAAAAAAAAACTTTAACCCTCTCAGAATTATAACCTACACTTGCATAGTCATCCCACCTGTAAATAATATTCGATAAACTTTAAGTGTTGAAACTAATTTTATGAATACACATAAATAAACCAAAAATACTTAATAAGTCAGTTTGACGAGCTTATAAGTTCAGACGAAATACCTTTCTATAAGTTCATCGAAAAGATCATCGACCACGGTCAGGAGCATGACGTATTTTGCATAAATGAGACGTGCATCAGAGAATTCAGGGTCGGAGACAACAACAACGCCAATTAAGTAAGTAGTATATATAAATTGTTCTGAGAGTCCAAGTTGGTCTAATCTGCAATCTTCAAACCACCTACATTCGTATATGTAAAGGTGTTTGACTTCACATGAAGTTTAAGAATTAAAAAAAAAAAATCTTAAAAAATTCATTGTCATCTTGTCATTTCGTTACCTGGGGAAGTTAGTGACACAGTGAAGATGGATAAATATGAAAGTTATAAATATTTGTATGATTATAAATCATTTTATTAAAAATTTAATTTAATTATCGCTAAATATAAAAAAAAAATATCATTTTTCAACGGACTAAAAAAAAAGAAAAGTATCAATATATACCTCTTGAGTTGTTGAAGTTCTTCTCGGTGTTGAGCTTGGCATAAGTCAAAGTCGTGTATTGAAAATATTAACAAGTCCTTATTGTTAATGTTGGGTGGCCTAAAAGAGGAAGACTTAGGGTGTGTTTGGTATGAAGGAAAACATTTTCCGGAAAATGTTTTCCAATTTTCTCATGTTTGGTTGGGTTAAATGTTTTTCAAATCAACTCATTTTCCTCAAATTTAAGGAAAATGACTTTCCTTCAAAACTTAACGAAAACATTTTCCAAAACTTTCTTCCAACTTCAAACTACAATTACTTTTTTGTTGACAAAATCAATTTATTTTGTCCCTACCC
>NC_064291.1:1612596-1635125 GCF_019186545.1 Solanum stenotomum | reverse complement strand
CCCCCCCCCCCCCCCCCCGCAACCCACCCACCCCCTACTCGCCACCCCTACCCCAAAAAAAAATAATTTAAATTAGAATTTGCGGGACATAATATATAAACATATTTTTTAATTTGACTTTAATTAATATTAATTATGTCATTCGATTTTGTGTGCACACATGAACTTAAACTTGTATAAAGTTAGACAAGTAAACGAACGTGTCCTACATGACAATTAGTATGAGATACACTCGAATTTATTTGTATTATGTCATGTAGGACGCATATGTTGGGATATATACTATTAACCATATATTAAGAAAAAATATTTATTATAGAATAAATATTTGCTCGGTTTTAATAGATCATATATTCGTTTATGGTGTCTGTTTACTTATATAGTAGATGATTTAGTATGTAGAGTTTTAGCTTATACAAAGAGGATTAAATAATCTGTTCTTATAAGTATAAAGTTTTTTGTTCACAATCTAGGATGGAAATTGAACATGTCATCGGTACGATTATAGCACAAGATTATATGTAATTTATCTTGATTATGGGAACGGTATAGTTCCAACTTCTTGTGCTAGTGCATTTTGTATGTATTGAACGGGACCGAGTAGAGATAGTTGTTTTAGACTGGCTGACAAAAACATATTCTCTAAACTATTAAATGTACTTATATTCTTAATCCTGATATAACTATTATGATTTGTATATATTAATTATCGTTTTGATTTATTAAAATGTGAGATTCTGAGATGGGTCAATAAGCCTGGTAGATTGGATGATAATAATATATATTGGTGAAATAATAAGTTAGTTGATGGAAGTCATGTCTCATTATAGAGATTGATTGATATGTTTTTTTGAGAAACTTATAAATTTTCATCGTGTCAAACCTTGCAAGTGGATTTATGAATCCGACACACAAAATATTTTAAGTAGTGCTCTAAAGGAAATTAATCATTGAATTAGATTCGTCAGTAATTTAATTTATTGATTAGTATCTGTAATCTTAACATGGGGAATTACATAAGTGTTTAATGGGGAATTAATTTCGAAATATAAATAGAGAAGTGCAATTACGAATTTCTAGTGGAATGATTTGTATTTTATTATGGTAAGAATAATTCAAATTAATTATTTGGAATTATTTTCATAATAGGAATCCTCAGTAATTAATTTTGTGGTCCCTACAATGCTCATATTTAACTAGAACTTAGAATCCTATTTTCTGAGGGAGAAGGAGGAAAGTAGCGTGAGTTTTGGTTAAAAAGAAAACAAACGTATACTTTCCTTCTCCTTGCTGGATCGGGAAGGGATCTCTATAAGTAGGGATTTTCCTAACCTAGAAAAAGATTGAAGGTTTCCATTCATACTTGCACACCCAAGTATTGAGAGAGTTCGAATGTGAACCTGGGATCACTGTAGAAGACCATAACTATTGTCTATCTTGTAGATTCGCTTGAAGGTTTGTCTATCTTGGGGATTCGCTTGAAGGTATCTATTCACGCTTCAAGAGGTAATTCTTGAATTAAATTTCAGTAAGTTTGTGTGTTTTAGAATATTATATATGTTCTAGCATAGACGATTTGATTATCTATTATTCATGTAAGTAATAAGATTCTAGTATGTTTTCGATGTGCCTAAAGTTTTCCAACAATTGGTATCAGAGCCAATCTTGCTTCTAAATAGATAACTTAAAACATGTGTATATGTATGTGAATATATGCATGAATATGTTATATTTTAAATTTGCTTTAACGTTTTAAGCATAAAGTAAATTAAAAAAGGGTTAAAAATACCTCTCAACTTTGGTTTATAGTTTGACTTTACCCTCGCCGATAAATGAAGTTAATTTTACCCCTCCCGTTACTAATTTTACCAAAATTACCTCTCATTTGACGAAATCCTCAAAATTGACCCAAATTACTCGAATTTAAAAAAAAAACCCTATTCCCTATTTTTAACCTAATGCCCGACCTGCCCCGACCCTCTAGAGGATAATCCATTCCCCTTTTACCCATTCTCTCAAATTTTCCATATAACTTATCCTCCATTCTTTTTCATTTCTCTTCCCTCTAATTCGGAATCAAACTCTAGGTCATCTCCCCAAGTTCCTTCCTTTCTCGGAATCCAAAAACTCCATTGAATCCACACTCTCTCGCATCCTTCAGACGCCCGATCCGCATTCCAACCCGACTCTTAAATCCGAACTCGACAATGTCTCAATATCCATTGCAGATCTCGAAAAACTCGTCGCTGAAAACTCCTTTTCCCTACCGTCCTACGAAGTCCGTACATGCCTCAAAACTATAACCGATCTAAAACAATTAGTCGAACAGGTTACGTGCGAAGTAATCCAAGGAAGAAATTCTCTTTCAAAAATAAATCAACGAAGAAAATCACAACGCAAAACGACATCATATAAGAAGTTCCAAATGTGGAATCAAAGGATTCAGTGTTAAGGGTTTTGGATTCGCTAGGGTTTAGGGGCAAAAAAAATGAGGTATTAGTGAAGGAATTTCGGTAGGGGTAATGATGAAGAGATCATGGAATTTGTTTTATCAGATTTAAAGGGTTGTGATGTGAGATTAATGGGGAGTGTGAGGGCATTGTTTGTGCATAAACTGATTGAACGCGTTGGCACAGTTGATATGGAAGAACAATCAGAGGGAAGAGAAATGAAGAACAATGGAGGAGAAGTTATATGGAAAATTTGAGAGAATGGGTTATCCTCTAGAGGGTCAAGACATTGGGTTAAAAATAAGGAATAGGGTATTTTTTAAAATTCGAATAATTTGGGTCAATTTTGGAAATTCCGTCAAATGAGGGATAATTTTGATGAAATTAATAACGGAAGAGGTAAAATTAACTTTATTTTAACGACAAAGATAAAGTCAAACTATAAATCAAAGTTGAGGGATATTTTTGACCATTTTCCCAAAATTAAATAATGATGAGATGAATTTGGTGTGACGGCAAAAGTCAGTTTAATCGTCCCGGAAGAAAAAATATGATATCTATTTTTTGGCGTGTTCAAAGTTCAGATCTAAACTATTTGATAAACAACAGAAATTGTGGGGCAACTTTTTACCTTATCCCGACGGCAACTGTTAGTAGTGGGTGTTGTTCTTTTCCAACCTCTAGTTCTTAATAAAACCAACCCTTAATCTTTTATTTTTTTAATTTTTTTTGAAGAAAAATTTATCTGACACAATTAAGTGTGGGATAAGGGAAAGTTTTTTTTTTGTTTTGTTTTCAAAACAGTTGCACTTGGGAGACGTGTTTTGAACAATTGGGTTCAATTCACCAAGGTCTTAGGTTGGTTGCCTTGTGTTGTTTAGCCGTTTTAGCGGTGTACTTAATTATATGAGCATTCCTAACATCACTTGAATATATTAATACGTATTTATTGATATATATATAGAGAGAGAAAATCTTATAATTAATAAATGATTACACCATTAAGTGGTTTCTTTATTTGGAATTATTAGAAGTTCTTAATATTATATATATTTGAGATTATAATATGTAAATTGAGAATTATGATAAATAACTAGGATTCACGAAAGTGGTCTATTTATTTGAGTCGTTAGAATATTCTCATTGTATCATGTGTGGATTGTTCTTCATAAATGTATACTAGTAAAGATTTGTTTACTCGGAAGGAGATTTACCTTTAGATACTAGTAACACTTATTCATGAGAAGAGATATTAAAGATTTTTCACCAATTTAAAGGGAGAAATATAATATTTTGAATTCTCAAGTGTATTAATTGAGAGAACAATATGTTGTAAAGAGGTTAGTTGTGTGTCTTGCCGAAAGACATGACACAAGTATGTTTTGTGCTCATGAGATAATTATTAAAACGAGAATAAAAATGTGAATCAAGTTAGTTTAATCTTTAACTATGCCTGAAGCGATTAATTTTTCAAAAAGGTGATCATGAGTTTTATGATATCTTATTGACTTGAAATTTGATGGTTCCCACGAAAATCGTTTAGATGGGTTTAGGTAGTTTGTCAGATTAAAATTTGATTTGAATATGATAAGAATATTCTTTATGTTAATTATGTTTATGTTAAATTTGGAACATGATTACACATGGTTATTTAACATGAATTGATATGTGATAAGAATGTATGTCATATTGTTTTAATTCCTAAAGATACTTAAATTACTTGAATTTGAATTTGGTCATAGCTTTGGAAATATAGATTCTTTATATGCTCCAATTGACCTGAAATTCGGTAGGTTCATCAGAAACGATCAAATTTAAAATACTCATTATTATGAAGTGATTTGGTAATTTGAGGTCGTTCAGATGATGTTTTTAGATAATTTTTGTATTTTGAAAAATTAATTTTACCGAAAAATTGCTCAACTATAATATAGTGGTGATAGAGTTTGTTCTCTATGGTTTTCATGACTTAATTTTAGTGAAGTATTAAGTTCATGTATTGGCTTAGACCTTCCTCCATAATGGATGAAATTAATATAAGTCATTAAAGTTTAATTTCTAGTTTTGATTATCTGTAGTGACTCTCCTAAACTGAGTAATATTTGAATGGATCAATGGATCTAGGGATAATGATATTCACTTGACTTAAATTAACATATACTCTCCATCTGAGTTAGCTTTTGTTCTAAATTTGTTGAAGTGAGTATCTGACACCACATATGTATGTTGCATGAGTAGTCATTTTTTCATCAAAATTTATTGTTCAAGATGCATTAATATCTATGAGATTGTGTTTTGAATTTTAATATTCAATGTATATATAAACATGCTTCTTTTTTTTGGAATTTTAGAATTTTGTTCTTTATTCCTAATTCGTGTATCCATTTCACAAAATGATGATATATGATAAGAATTACTAAGAGGGAAAATCTTAAATTCTATTTTGGCCAAACAATGTTTTCAACCAAATTGATCATAGTTTTGGAATTCGAAAAAAAAAAAACTCTGATTGATCTGAAATTTGGTAGATTCATAAGAACGACCTAGTAAGAAATTTATTTTTTTCAGATCATTATATGAATTTTTGGTCATATTTGATTAAATAGTAGTGACGTATTAGTTTTATGTGCTGGCTTAGACCTTCCTCCCTATCAGACTATGTATTTAATCGTCTAGTTTTGATAATCTGTATTAACTCTCCTAAACTGAGTAATATAAGATTGGATCAATCTAACTAGAGGATTTTCACTTGACTTAAACTAACAGTAGGCTCTCCATCTGAGTTAGGTCTGTATAAGTCTATGGAGTGAATAATCGGTCATTGTACATGTGTATTGCATGAGTAGTTCCCCAATCCCATAGATTGGCTATTCGAGATGCATGGATATATATGTATAAATGAGCCCTGAATTTTGTAATTTAGGATTATTCAAAATATTATGATCTATTTAATGTATTATATCTCATATCCTCAATAGACTTTAATTTAGGCACCCACTTAGTACTACTTAAGCTTTTCTTTTGGTAGGGATAATATATTAATTCAAAGAATGCATTGTACATGTACCTTATGTTAGAAGGAATTATTTTTCAATTTCTAACTAGATAAGAGATGAGTGTTTAATATATTTGTTTGTAACTCTCCTATCATTGAGTTTGATGAATATTTTATTTCTTGTGGTATATTGATGCGTTATTCTTTTATTAGTATTATCTCTCATGAATTGAATTATATTAATCTGTCTCATAAGGGAAAATATCTTTTAAATTGAATGAAACTTATTTGTACATTAGTGTCTAAGTCATTTATTCTAAATAGAATTTCGAGGTTGGTTAATGGATGGACATAACGGTTCATTGAAAGTGAATTACTACCAACATGTGAGTCTTGTTTAGAAGGAAAAATGACTAAGAGACCTTTCCTCTTAAAAAGGAAAAAGAGGTAGTGATAAGTTATAATTAATCTATTCTGATTTGTGTAATAAATGAGCATTTGGGCAATAGGTGAATTTCAGTATTCTGAGTTTTCAAGAAGGTTACTAATGATATGAATATATTTTTTGATGTTTTGTAAGTCTAAATGTCTTGATAAACTCAAAATTTTTCAGACAAACGAAAACAGCATCATGAAAAATATATAAAGTCATTGCAATCTAACTGTAGTGACGTAAACATCTCTGCAAAGCTCATGAGTCACTTATCTTATAGAATAATTGCATTTCAATTGTCTACACCAGACACTCTATAATAGATTGGTGTAGAAGAGAAAAGAAGTAGACTCTTATGAAGATGATAAGATTAATTATTGGCTTATTATTAGTTATTTTGTTTCTTTCGGGATAGGTTCTAATAACTACATATCACATACTGAATTCAATTTCTTTCAAATCAGTACCTTGAACAACTATAGAACTAGTTGGATTTGACGTAAGTTTAATCTGTGGCATGTTCAGTTATAGGTTTGTCCAACACATGTGCTGAGTGGGAGAATAAGAAAATTGGAATTAAGAACGGAATGTGTGTGTTAATTGGATATCCTAAAGAATGAAAGAATGTTTATTATCGTGTCCTAAAGAAAATAAGACAATTGTTAACAAAACTGTCTGATTTCTAGATGAGGTTTGTCACACCCCAAATCCGGATGTGATGGCACGTGTCCATTTCCCACCGGACACGTCAGCCTAACCCAACCACAACGATAGAGAAATAGAAATACGAGAATAAAAGATAATAAATAAGCAAAAGACTTTAATTAAGACTCAACACTACCCAGAATTTGGTTGTCACATGTACAAACCTCTAAATACAAAATTCGAATAGAAATATACAAGCCTCAGAGTATAGTTCTCGAATAGAACAAAACTGAAAGTAAAGATAACTCAAGGGCACGTTTGGAATGAACCGTTACCTCTCGAGTATGTCCCGAAGCTCAATCTGCTAAAGAAACTACTAAGCCGAATATGAGAGAGAGCTGTCAACCTACACAATTGTGTAAAAGCAAGGGTGAGTATCGACAACCACAGGTACTCGCAAGTAACTCTAAACTAAGCAAAACTAGCAGCTACAAACAACTCATTTCAATCCCAACCGAACCACCGAAACTTCAATCTAGCAGCAAACCAACCAACCTATACTAAACAGATCATATTCACAGCCAGAACCAACAGTATATCCTCATCAACCTCAGATCAACAAATAAGAGCAAGTAGATCAAATTCCACATAAGAAGGGTAAATCGATACAATCCACACATCATAGACAAAGATAAGGCAAATGCGATGCAAAATGCAATAATGATGTCATGTAGTCGTGATGCATGTTTGTCCTACGATACACATCTGTTGACGTAATCAATCCGCGTTGAATACTCAAATCAGAACCCATGGGGGCCACACATGGACCATGTATCACCACCGGAACCAGATCCCATCGGCATCCAAATCGCTAGCCAGAGCTAGTCCATCTCATATATCTCTAGCCGGAGCTAGTCTCAACTGTGTCTCATATCCATCCATCCTCATATCAGTGTCTCAGAACTCATGCAACAGATAGTTCACACATGGGATGAATAATGAATATGCACATGTCATCAATCACAATCATATCACGACCACATCATAGTATTACATATCACCTGTCTCAATCACAACCATATCACGATCACATCGTAGTATTACACATCACCTGTCTCAATCACAACCATATCATGACCACATCATAGTATTACACATCATCTGTCTCAACATTAATGTCTGTATCAATNTATCCCCTCAATATCAGTTATCACATGACTTATTCAACAAATTCAAGTCACATATAACACATTTAGCTCGTTTTATTCCCCATCTTTCATTTACAACAATTTCAATCAACAAATAAAACTCATCCTCAATCCCCATTACTCCCCAACACAATTAGGAAAGTAGTCATGCGTAGTCTAAGAGTTTTACAAAGTTTGGAAGCCACTTGCCTTAAAACGAACTCCAAAAGTTACTTGACTTGAGCCTTTCCTTTCCGAGTATAATCCGGATCACGATAATCTATTCAAACAATTATTCACAATCACAATTCGAGTCCAATGACACCAAAATCAAGAAATTTAGGGGAAAAAGGGCAAAACGGTCCAAAAGTCTCATACCGGAAAACGATACCCAAATCTGAAAATTTTTGATGTAAAATGATCCTTGAAGTATTTAGAAGCTAATGGTGAAAACCAATTTGAAAATGGAGTTGAAATCAATTCACAAACTCAATTTGGCGGAAAATCCACGTTCTTGAAGAAGCCTAAAATATTCGGATCCGAAACCCCGACTCGAAAATGAAATATCTCTTGAAAAACATCTTACCCATGCTTAGATAAGTTCAAATATGAAATTTCATCAAAAATGGAGTTAGGATCGACCTTGAAATTCTCAATTTATCAAACTTTAACTTTAATTGTACGCGGTTAATATGATGAAAGTAATCGATGAATCAATAATTTTATGTTAAAATCAGTTTACCCATAACATAAGGATCGTAAATATACCTTTTTCATCAAAAAGGGAGTCCAAATCGATAAAACCCCAATTTTTCCCAAGAGATTTACGGATATGAAAAGAAACCGTATAAAGAAATTATGAGAAAATGTCGAATTGAAGATTGAATACTAACCCTCATATTAATTCAAGAAGAAACCCGCAAGAATCACTCCATTCCGATCTCTAGAACTCCCGATATGCTCAAAATACCAAATGCACACAGTCTGAGATTTTTATAACAGTACATGGCTGTTATGCACCAGAAAAACAGCAGTTAAATCTTTCACTGAAAAGACCGTAATTTCCTCATACGATAGTGAAATGACCCGATTTTTTTTTTAAATGTCTTAAATAATGATACGGACCTGCTCGTTCAATCGAAGCTCAATTTCATGCTCGTTTACCCAGTCAAATATCATTTCTACTCGGTAAACAATTGTTTCTTATTTGCTATAAAAGTCCAATCTCGGATTAGCGAAAATGCACCACAATTTGCAGATAAGTCCTATAATTCATGCTCAAAATTTCAGAACCTTTGGAATAAATTTTCGACCTTTAAAACTAATAATGAACCCTTTAGTTGCCACAATTTGCTGAAATAGTGTCAAAGCATCCAAGAAGCTTAAAAGCTCACCCAAAACTCATTTGGCACTTCCTGAACACAAACCAAATATGCTACTAGCTTGAAAATGACATTTTGGACTCAATAAAATCGTCGGAATTTGAATTCGAGGTCTCCTTGACCCGGTATCCCATAAGGCGTCAAGAAACTAACTTTAGGCTCAAAAACTCGAAACGCACTCGGGGCCTCTAAAAATTCAACCAAGACTCATTCTAGACTTAGAATCACCCCCTGAATCCAACGGTGCCTTCGGAATTCCATTTCGAGCACCGAAACCTCGTTTGTTGACCAAAGTCAACTCTTGATCAAAATTTCACAATTTTTGCAACTTAAGACCTCAAATCTTCGTTTTAACTCCAAATTCGACTCCGTTAATTCTTATAGACCCGTTTTGACATTCTAAAACCGCTGGAATCGACGGAAATCCGATTCGAGTCTCGAAACTCCAAATGACTCGAAATAGCACTTTTAACCAAACTTTAACTCTTAAAAACTCAACTTTTCATCAATTTTCCTCCAAACCAACTTCGAAAATACAACAATTAGGACTCGGGGAAACTATCGGGAGGGGTAAAACGGTCATTTCAAGAAAATTTCCAAATATGACCTTTAGGGTCATTACATTATTCACCACTAAAAATCATGTTCGTCCTCGAATATAAAGTAGAAGAAGGCAAAAAAATGCTCGCCGCTATCAACCTCGAGGTGAAATTTCCGAACTCAATAATTACTACTCCAAACGAACCCATTCTTAAACCTTATCCCAAAGATCCATAAAAAGGATTCCCAAATCAATCTTGACAACTTAACCCTCAAAAGGTTATTTCAAACCACTGACTAACTCAAAGACTGAATCTGAATCTAAGATTTCAAAACCACAACATATTAATCATGACAAACCCCTAATCATGTAACCACGAGAGAAATTTCGGAATCAATAACCACAGAAAAATCAAGGATGAACCTAAATCAGTCACCAAGCTCTCACAACACACGAACCATCGCCGACTCTAGAAAAAATTCCATTCTCATTACCACATTTCCATAAGTCTGAGTCATACTAATTTGATGCATATCCATCGAGCACCCATCTTGGAATAATCACGCTTATCTAACCCACAGATATAAATGATCAAGTATCCAACTGATGATCGACCCACCCAAGCATATAAAACCTCTAAGGATGCCACCAAAACACTGAAGTAGGATCCGTAATTGTAAACAACTCCAGCAACGGAAGAACTAGGCCCACGGGCCACCTAAGCATCGAACCACATCTAGCTGAACCATGCATACAGGGGCAAGATAAATACCAAAATAGCCAAAAACTGTAGCCACATACAGTAGCCTCTCTATACATTTCCAAAAGCAAGATGACACTTGTAGAACTTCTGAAAACCTTCCACCACCCCAATACCACATCGAACCCACTATCTCTGAATCGGCCCACCCACACAAGTATTATATTCTGCCAAGAGAGCATGAATCAGTCCATCTGATTCACCACTAGGCATTCACCCACAAAAGTAAAAACACGTCTGAACATAGACAGAGAATCATAATCCAAAACCATGTCTGAAATGAGGTAGGTGGTCACATAAGAATATACAAAACTGAAATTGAACAACCCAAGATATCCCTTCCACGATGTCCATAACACACCTTCCCATTCGTCTGACTTCACAATCAGCCAGTCCGGCCTCATAACAATCATAGATATACTCAATTTATCCAATTTCTCATACTCTTTACAATAATCCATTAAAGCCAACAATATCAATACTACCAGAACATCATAGTCACACCGGCCAGTTACTTTACCCTCAGACGACCACTAGTATCCAATCATTCTTAGAAACACATCGTTGCTTCCAAAATTTTAAATTATGGTACTTCCTCCTTCCATTAAAGCATTCCACGATCGATATGGGTCTCACCCAATTGCTAATAATCCAAGTTCTAAATGTCATAGTACCTTTTCATTGAGATAGAACTATTGAATCACGACCAATATCGATTACACGCGATCCTTTACTTACTTAGCTTCAACTATTATTCAAACCATCATATATCTCAGGCCAAAACTTGAAACAGTTCTTGGTCACTCCAATAATTCTGTATACTATGAGCAGACAACCTCTATTTACCATCAAGGATCTATGTAACGCGTTACAACAGTCTGGATAATTCCATAAATAGAGTTATCAACCCAATTCAAAATTCTCAATAACCATATAGAGCTATAAGTTCCTCCGGTTGGACACTCGTAAGCCACCTACCATAAGTTGAACAATTCAAACCAATTCAAAAACTGCAGAATTCCTCATACATCAACGTTTACCACCAACACCAATACCAAGTGTTCAGAAAGTAGCTGATAACACATCATACATTTGTGCTGAACCAGTCCACCTTGCATTGTCATATCTAACATAAAAGCAGAAATTTACACAATTTTCAACTTCAAACTAAGGATCTACACGTGATGTCTTATTCCTTCACATCTCTTAACTTATATCCATCGCGCAAGACTCTTGTTCTTCCCGTAAATCATTTCTCATTCTAGTTTCTTGGCCAAACATCCACCGCATATTACATTTTACCTTAAGTCAAACTTCTCAAATGAAACTTCATCGAACTCATCTACAATCACAAGTATTTAACTGCTACAACTCAAACCATGCGAAAGTCCTTCCAATGGCTAAAAAGGTTGATACAACCAATCATCTCTTACCTTGCCAACCCACATCTTGATAAAACCAGCCCGATTCCTTTTTAATCGTACCTTCTCGCTAAAATCCTTAATTGCCTTTACACGAGTATACTTGTTAAAACTTTCTTCATCCATGCCTTATCGTTGCCCATTTCTTTTGACTCATCATGAAGTCATTAGTTCCCAATATAATCATGACCACCCAAGGGTCGTACCTCGTCCTAGAAACAAGACAGGATCGATTCACTCGATCCACCACTATAACTTTCCTTATAATTAATGCTTAACTCAAGCGTTCATAGTAGCAACCACTTGATTTCTCAATCGAGAATGCAACATCAACCTTTTGACCCGATTAGGTGAAACAGCTGACAACTCAGATTTCTCCGCTTCCATATATCACTAGTACCACATCATGAACAACCGTTAAATCCACCACTAGAAGACATCAGATCCATTGAGAAGGTCGTACTCAAACAACCTGTTCATTTACACTCATTAAATAGTTGCAAAACATTACCGAAGGACTTCAGTCTCCGGCCGAAAATGATATGCACAATTTCGTAAGCCCGATCGATGGTAGAAGCAACATAGCCCATAACCCTAACCAAGATAACACGAGTACCGTCGTAGTCGCCGTACAATGACCCTGTAATGATATACACCCACACTTTAAAACCACCGTAGAACTTCTGATTTTTGGTTGGTGCAACTTCATCATCATAATATACTACGCAATCTAATCCCTTTTGACGAACTTCACAACTGTAGTTTCCAAAGTCGCAGCACTCTCAACATAGTCATTCTCTTACTTACACCATTCTTCATTGTCTAGCCACTTTCGTCGTATAAGTCACACAAGCACTATTCTCGTTATTGAATAAATGACCGGAGAACTAACACGTTCCTGAAGTCTCTTAATAAATGTTCATCTTCCAATATCATAAACTCAAAACACATCCCTTGGCTACAACCTTACTCACTCGTCTCGAAGAGAATTCCATGTCTGATTACGCTTCCTTTCAACAAGTCTATCACCTCCGCATCAAAACCAGATCTAACACTAAAATCACGCGATGACACCTAAACTCGCACCCACGCAGGACCAACCAAGAGTCATTACAATGAGAGAGAGAACAGAGTGAAGTGATAAGAATTAGATCGGACCAAGGACACACGATAGAGATTCAAGTAATGAAGATCTTTCCTAAAAATCACCATAGCCTCTCGAAGATAAGTACAGACGTCTCTGTACCGATCCTCGAGACGCTACTTAGACTTAGCTTGTACACGTGAGACCTATGAACTTGGGGCTCTGATACCATTTTGTCACACCCCAAATCCGGATGTGATGACACATGTCCATTTCCCACCGGACACGTCAACCTAACCCAACCACAATGATAGAGAAATAGAAATACGAGAATAATTAGGAAAGTAGTCATGCGTAGTCTAAGAGTTTTACAAAGTTTGGAAGCCACTTGCCTTAAAACGAACTCCAAAAGTTACTTGACTTGAGCCTTTCCTTTCCGAGTGTAATTCGGATCACGATAATCTATTCAAACAATTATTCACAATCACAATTCGAGTCCAATGACACCAAAATCAAGAAATTTAGGGGAAAAAGGGCAAAACGGTCCAAAAGTCTCATACCGGAAAACGGTACCCAAATCTTGAAATTTTTGATGTAAAATGATCCTTAAAATATTTGGAAGCTAATGCTGAAAACCAATTTGAAAACGGAGTTGAAATCAATTCACAAACTCAATTTGAAGGAAAATCCACGTTCTTGAAGAAGCCTAAAATATTCGGATCCGAAACCCCGACTCGAAAATGAAATATCTCTTGAAAAACATCTTACCCATGCTTAGATAAGTTCAAATATGAAATTTCATCAAAAATGGAGTTGAGATCGACCTTGAAATTCTCAATTTATCAAACTTTAACTTTAATTGTACGCGGTTAATATGATGAAAGTAATCGATGAATCAATAATTTTATGTTAAAATCAGTTTACCCATAACATAAGGATCGTAAATATACCTTTTTCATCAAAAAGGGAGTCCAAATCGATAAAACCCCAATTTTTCCCAAGAGATTTACGGATATGAAAAGAAACCGTATAAAGAAATTATGAGAAAATGTCGAATTGAAGATTGAATACTAACCCTCATATTAATTCAAGAAGAAACCCGCAAGAATCACTCCATTCCGATCTCTAGAACTCCCGATATGCTCAAAATACCAAATGCACACAGTCTGAGATTTTTATAACAGTACATGGCTGTTATGCACCAGAAAAACAGCAGTTAAATCTTTCACTGAAAAGACCGTAATTTCCTCATACGATAGTGAAATGACCCGATTTTTTTTTTAAATGTCTTAAATAATGATACGGACCTGCTCGTTCAATCGAAGCTCAATTTCATGCTCGTTTACCCAGTCAAATATCATTTCTACTCGGTAAACAATTGTTTCTTATTTGCTATAAAAGTCCAATCTCGGATTAGCGAAAATGCACCACAATTTGCAGATAAGTCCTATAATTCATGCTCAAAATTTCAGAACCTTTGGAATAAATTTTCGACCTTTAAAACTAATAATGAACCCTTTAGTTGCCACAATTTGCTGAAATAGTGTCAAAGCATCCAAGAAGCTTAAAAGCTCACCCAAAACTCATTTGGCACTTCCTGAACACAAACCAAATATGCTACTAGCTTGAAAATGACATTTTGGACTCAATAAAATCGTCGGAATTTGAATTCGAGGTCTCCTTGACCCGGTATCCCATAAGGCGTCAAGAAACTAACTTTAGGCTCAAAAACTCGAAACGCACTCGGGGCCTCTAAAAATTCAACCAAGACTCATTCTAGACTTAGAATCACCCCCTGAATCCAACGGTGCCTTCGGAATTCCATTTCGAGCACCGAAACCTCGTTTGTTGACCAAAGTCAACTCTTGATCAAAATTTCACAATTTTTGCAACTTAAGACCTCAAATCTTCGTTTTAACTCCAAATTCGACTCCGTTAATTCTTATAGACCCGTTTTGACATTCTAAAACCGCTGGAATCGACGGAAATCCGATTCGAGTCTCGAAACTCCAAATGACTCGAAATAGCACTTTTAACCAAACTTTAACTCTTAAAAACTCAACTTTTCATCAATTTTCCTCCAAACCAACTTCGAAAATACAACAATTAGGACTCGGGAAAACTATCGGGAGGGGTAAAACGGTCATTTCAAGAAAATTTCCAAAAATGACCTTCAGGGTCATTACAGGATCATTTAGTAAACCATGTTCCTAGAAGTAAACTAGCTTTACAGGAATTGAACAAAGAAATAACAAATAAGTCAATTGTAAATTCAAACACTCAAAAACTTCTAATCGGTATGTCAGAAATGACGTTCCATTGTATTTAAGTAGTGGGAGAAACGTTACTAGACATAAGAAAACTACAACCTCAAGTAGTGAAAGTGATGTTGAGCAAATTAAAGAACACTACATGAAAAGTTGTTAATATTTCAATATCGAAAGATTTTGAAGAAAACGTTAAGACTCTAGATCATGAAAGTGTGATAATATAGTAGTGCGTAGTCGTAGTGGGAGAATCATAGTGAAAATTGATTTGTTTTGTATGCTTGAGAGAACTTTTATGATACATTTCCTGAAAAGAAGTAAACTCTTGGAAGGTTTCATGAGAAGCTCTCTCAAGATCTAGTACAAAATTGATTTGTTACGACGAAGCACTACTAGACAAAATTGCATGAGAAAATGACTTGGTAAATTTCTTTTGATAAGAAATAAAGGAATGCTTGTGAAAGTTGCAAATGCATAGTTAAGAGTCTAAGTGGGAGATTGTTAGGGTATATACTATTAATCATGTATTTAGATATAGTATTCTAACAATTTTCAAGATTAAATATCTAAGTGGGAGATTGTTAGGGTATATACTATTAATTATGCATTTAGATATAGTACATTATAACAATTGTGCTGGTTAAAAGTCCAAGTGGGAGATTGTTGGGATATATAATATTAACCATATGTTAAGAAGTAATATTTATTATAGAATAAAATTTGCTCAGTTTTAATAGATCATATATTCGTTTATGGTGTCGTTTACTTATATAGTAGATGATTTAGAGTGTAGAGTTGTATGTCACGTCCCGCCACATCGCAGTAGAATTTTGCGTCCGGATAGAGGCGGAAGGATCTAGAGTTGTGGAGAGGTTTCCGGAAGACTCTAGAACCCTCTAGATTATTCAAGAAGGCTAGAGAATTTCCTAGAATTCTCTAGAATAACTTAGAAGGCAATGGAAGGTCCTAGATAGTTTCCAAGAATGCCTTAGAATTCTCTAGCATGTGTAGAGAATTCTAGAAGAGGGACTAGATATTTTCTTGGAAAGCTTTAGAATTTCCTAGAATTAGTAGAAGATTCTAGGGAGGGACCAAAGTGTAAATAGTTTAGGGACTTAGAAAGTAATTTAAAATTGTACTTTAGTCCCTAGGAGTTAGTATAAATAGGTGGTGCCATTCATTTGCAAGGCAACCAACCAAGAATCCAACCAAGCAAGTTGTAAGCATTCTCAAAGCAATACAAAAGTCTTCTTCCAAAATTCTCTAAGTCTTTCCTTAAGCATTCTCTTAGCGATCTTAGTTTCAAAAGAGCTTACTTGAGCTTACAAGATCGTGAAAGATTCGTGAGTAAGTTGTCAAGTGCCGCACGGAGCTTTAGTAAGACTCTAAGTCCGTGACATGTAGCTTATACACAGAGGATTAAATCATTAGTTCTTATAAGTATAAAGTTTTTTGTTCACAATCTAGGATGGAAATTGGATATGCCATCGGTACGATTGTAGCAAAAGATTATATGTAATTTATCTTGATTATGGGAACGGTATAGTTCCAACTTCTTGTGCTAGTGCATTTTGTATGTATTGAACGGGACTGAGTAGAGATAGTTATTTTAGACTGACTAACAAAAACATATTCTCTAAACTATTAAATGTATTTATATTCTTAATCCTGAAATAACTATTATGATCTGTATATATTAATTATCGTTTTGATTTATTAAAAGGTGAGATTCTGATATGGGTCAATAAGCCTGGTAGATTGGATGATAATAATATATATTGGTGAAATAATAAGTTAGTTGATAGAATTCATGTCTCGTTATAGAGATTGATTGATATGCCTTTTTGAGAAACTTATAAGTTTTCATCCTGTCAAACCTACAAGTGGATTTATGAATCTGACACACGAAATAAGTTAAGTAGTGCTCTAAAGAAAATTAATCATTAAATTAGATTCGTCAGTAATTTAATTTATTGATTAGTATCTGTAATCTTAACATGAGGAATTACTTAAGTGTTTAATGGGGAATTTTGAAATATTAATAGAGAAGTGCAATTACGAATTCCTAGTGGAATGATTTGTGGTAAGAATAATTCAAATTAATTATTTGGAATTATTTCCATAATAGGAAGCCTCAGTAATTAATTATGTGGTCCCTATAATGCCCATATTTAACTAGAATTCGGAATCCTATTTTCTGAGGGAGAAGGAGGAAAGTAGCGTGAGTTTTGGTTAAAAAGAAAACAAACGTATACTTTTCTGCTCCTTGCTGGATTGGGAAGAAATCTCTATAAGTATTTTCCTAACCTAGAAAAAGATCGAAGGTTTCTATTCATACTTGCCCACCCAAGTATTGAGAGAGTTTGAATGTGAACTTGGGATCACTGTAGAAGACCATAGCTATTGTCTATCTTGTAGATTCGCTTGAAGGTCTGTCTATCTTGGGGATTCGCTTGAAGGTATCTATTCACGCTTCAAGAGATAAATCTTGAATTAAATTTCAGTAAGTTTGTGTGTTCTAGCATATTATATGAGTTCTAGCATAAACGATTTGATTATCTATTATTCATGTAAGTAGTAAGATTCTAGTATGCTTCCACTGTGCATAAAAATTTCTAACAGCATATTCAGCCTTGATCGCAACTTGATTGGAATCTTGGATTGTGCTTGTTGTCTAGCCAACCTATTTTTGTAGCTCTTATTATTGAAGACCTCTCTTAATTGGTTGCAAAAACATCAAGCCTCACATCTAAGGGGTTTGTCCACTTAATTTTGATCTAACCCGTCCAGTTGACACATCTAATCTCATATCTTATCCCGACATCTATAGAGTTAAAGTACTTATCGGCTTTTTTATAACATAAAGTTACATTGAGTATATGACACCAACTCAATAGAAACACGATAAATGTTAGTTATATACATTATTATCATGAAATTATTGCCTAGTACTCCATATATTTTTCCCTTAATTCATCACTTCACTATAATGAATTAACATAATTAAACGTAAATACAAATTAAAATGAATTTACAAGTGATAATGATAGATAATCATACCTATAAGCTGCTTTTAAGATTTTAAAATTGTTCTCTTCGTATGACTTGATATACCTCCTAATTTCTGCTCGATCATATGTGGTATAAAACTTCCTCAAAGCAAGTTCCACCTAATATTTCCAAGATTAGTAATAGAAGAAAAATAAAGTTCGATACATAAAATATCTTGTATTTACATATAATTCAAGGAAGAATCGCACCTTAAGAAATGAGACGATACAGAATAATATAAAATTATTGTTAGTAACGAAAAAATAACATTAACTACTATTTACATCATCGCCACTACTACTCTTGATCATGTGGTGGTACCAAATATTATATTTGTATAGTTCATAAGTTATAATTCTAACATCCCATTCTATCAACAATACTAATAACATCATATGTTTAAAACTATAAGTTTCAAAAATTATTCTTTATCGTACATGTAAGCCTCTAGCTTATATAGACACTATAGAATTCAAAAGTTATCTTTACGTTCTCAAACTTTATGCACGATATAAATTAAAATACACAAAATAAAATACCTCTTTTTTTGACATCCTATCGATGAAGCCATTGTTTAAGAGTTTTTGCTCCATAAAAGTTCTTGTCCAATTGTTAATTTTATCCAAAATGTCATCTTTCTCATGATCAATAGCCAATTGTGATGCTTTGTGGAGTTCAAGAATTTCAACATGACTTGTATATTTCCCACTTGTTGCAAAGAAATGTTCTTCAACCACAAATTCTGCTAGTTCATCTGCAAATTAATTGAATTCATTAAGGCGAACTACTTTGTTGTCGGAGTTTTTAGGGTTTAATTTCTCAGATGGTAACTCAGCTAATATTGAAGTTACTATCTCAGAACGTCATTATATTTTCTTGATTTTAATTTTCTTCAACAACAAAATTAACTTTCTGAGAAAATAATTATTAATTAAGTAATCATCTGAGAAATCGACTCGAGTTTTTAGTAACAAACCTGAGGAGACATCATAGTTGCTCATCCTTAGAAGTCGAAAAGCCATGGCACAATGGGTGACATTTGAGAAAATTTCTTCATTCTTTTGTTGCCATAGCCTATAAATAATTGACATTATTATAATATACTATAGGCTTAACAAAATCGTAAAGGTGAAATATCTAGATAGCCCCTTAAACTTAGAATTTTAACTTTTTTACTAATCAGATAAATACTTTAACTTAACAAAAGCTTATTTTATTATGACGTTGCAAATAATGTACATCAAAGACATTCACAAGATGCACTTTTGTCAAGTTAAAGTATCTATTTGGTCACGACAATATTAACATCACGTATACCTTAGCTTATGCTATCAAGTTTAAGGGGCTATTTAAATATTTAGCCAATTATAAAATATGATTGTGATTAATTAGATTTAATTTACCTGTATATTTCATCTAGAAGTTTCTTTATTTCTGATTTAAAATGCCGATGTACTCCAAGATTTTGAAGTGTATCAACCAAGCAAAGCAATGAATGTATCTTTGTTGGATACATAGTGGGAACTATGAAAACATAATAGGCCAAAAAAAAAAAAAGTTAGAAAGCAAAAAAGAAGATTATTGATTATATATTAATTATTAAACCATTAAAATAAACAAGACATTTATTTTTTAACCATACAATCTTTTAATTTTGTTTTAGTCGATGGATTTATAACGGTTAGAAAATACAATTATCCTCATTGATTACGTACGAACTGATTCAAGGGGTTCGACATCTACTATGTATACATAAAAATTAATTTTAATCATGTATAAATAATAATATTTTCCGCTGAAGAGGGTTCGGATGAACCCCTGGCAGCAGGCTGGTTCCGCCCCTCCGTAAGATAGTTGGGCCAATTAAATTCCTGAACCTCGTAGATCGCCCCATGTTCTAGCTTAGGGTCGGAAAGAGATAAAAAAAAATTTAATAAAAATAAGACAAATAAATTGAAACAGATAGAGTGATTTTTCATATGCATAACTAAAAAAAAATGCTATGTTGATCATGGTACGTACCCCAATTTTTGTGTTGTTGCAAGATTGAATTAAGGTATAACAGTCAGAAAAATAATCTTAACCATGTATAAATAGTAATATTTTCCGCTGAAGGGGTTTGGAACCCCTGACAGTAGGCTGGCTCCGCCCCTTCATAAGATAGTTGGGCCAGTTAAAGTCTTGAACCTCGTAGATAGGCCCATGTTCTAGCTTAGGGGTAGGAAAAAAATATGTTTTTTAAAAATGAAAATAAGATAAATAAATTGAAACAGATAGAGTGTTTTTTTATATGCGTAAAAAAAAAATGTTATGTTGATCATGGTACGTACCCCAATTTTTGTGTTGTTGCAAGATTGAATTAAGGTATTCATAGCATTTTTGATCATGTTGATGATAAATCAAGGCAGCTGCAGTAGTGGCTGGTGAATCAAATAATGAACCATTTTGTCTTTGATGTAACTTTATTATTTCCTTCTAATTACATAATTCACCAGTCCTTCACCCATATATTCAACAGTCCTTGTGAAATTATTTTGTAACACTCTAGTAAATGTCTAGATATACATAGTCAGAAAATAAGTGTATAAAGGTGTGTTCGGTGGGATGAAAAATATTTTTTAGAAAAATAAAATAATATATTTTTTTGTATATGGTATGTAAGTAAAAAATTATTTGTATATAATTTAGGAAAAATTATGAGAAATGAAGGTGTGTGGTAGTGAGGATGGGACTACAAGAGTGAGGTATATAGTTAGAAAATCTTTCTCCTTTTATAATATAATTTTTTAGTATAAATTTAAAATTTATTTCAGTTTTAATATAAATATCGAATATCAAATAAAAAGAAATATCAAGAAAACAAAGCATATATAGTATCATATAGAATCTCGTGATAAGGTTTGCTAGTTGTTGGTCACTACGTGGATAATTTTTAACGATAAAATGATCTCTTTATTTTGTTTTCTTTCTTATTTTTGACAAAGAAGCAAGTATGTATTAGTAATAATTAATTGATAAGTACTAATACGAATTCTTTGTATGAAAAAGTTCTATTGAGAGTGTCACTCCCCGAATAAATTTTATAGTGTGTGATTCAAACCGTAGACGAAAAACCAAAATAATAATAATTGATAAGTATATGATTTCTCTGGACAATAATTATTCCTGATTCAGATAAAAAAATATCTAATAGATTGGTGTGCTAATTATTGCCAGCTACAAAATATAAAAAGGTAGAGGACCAACAAAATTGAACCATTTTTTAAATTAAATTTACTGAAAAGAACATTGGATACAATTATGCATAATTAATTTAATACGATCGATTAGATCTTATGCTATAAGTAGAACAACGTACTGGTTGAATGTTGAATTATTTATTTAGAAAAATAAGAAGCAATTATATTATCTTTTAGTACTTCAATAATATATGTGTTAAGATTTTTTATGAATATGAGGCCCAAACTATTTCGTGTGTTCAAAACTAGCCCAACATACCCAACATCTTATACTTTGGCCCATAAGAAAAAAACGAGATATGAAATTACGTTGAATGACTGAAAATTGGTGAGTTTGAAATTTTGACTTCCGTTTACTCCATGAGCAAACCTTTAAAGTCAAATTAACGTTAAAATTGTTGATTTTGAATCATGTCTATGAATCAAGCAAAATCAAAAGGTCAAAATCAACTACCTCCCAAATCATTTTTATAAATCATTCGAGATGATTTGGAATTTTTTTTTCATCCAATAGTTGTAGACTTTTCTAATATCATGACAAATAAGGCCTTGTTATAAAAAAAAAAAAAAAAACACATGGACAAGGCGATATGCTAAAATTGAGGAAAATTGGAGATGATTTGGACTTGTAAGGAGTCAAAATCGAATTGAAAATATACAACTTAATTTTATTTTTTCTTTAATGTTTAGTCCTATAATTATATTTATCTCAAGTTATTTGTTATTTTATTAGAAACATCTTAGATAGTTTGTCACACCCCAAATCCGGATGTGATGGCATGTGTCCATTTCCCACCGGACACGTCAGCCTAACCCAACCACAACGATAGAGAAGTGGAAATACGAGAATAAAAGATAATAAATAAGTGGAAGACTTTAATTAAGACTCAACACTACCCAGAATTTGATTGTCACATGTACAAACCTCTGAATACAGAATTCGAATAAAAATATACAAGTCTCAGAGTATAGTTCTCGAATAGAACAAAACTGAAAGTAAAGATAACTCAAGGGCACGTCTGGAATGAACCGCTACTTCTCGAGTATGTCCCGAAGCTCAATCTGCTAAAGAAA
>NC_064291.1:1599398-1610540 GCF_019186545.1 Solanum stenotomum | reverse complement strand
AAAAAAATAAAACAAAATTAATTTATATTTTACATCCATAAGTAATAATATTTTCCTATCATTCACAAATTTCTTTACCACCAGAAATTATTTATAATAATAATAATAATAAAAATAAAAATAATAATAATAATAATAAAAAAATAATAATAATATTAATAATAATAATAATAAAATAATAATGATAATAATAATAATAATAATAATAAAATAATAAAAATAATATATTTCTTTACCACCACAAATTATTTATAAGAGGAATAATAATAATAATAATAATAATAATAATAATAATAATAATAATAATAATAATAATATAATAATGATAATAATAATAATAATAATAAAATAATAATAATAATTAAAAACATAATAATAATAATAAAATAATAATAATAATTCAATATGGGCAATTTGGAAATTGTATAAAAGAATTAAGGGCAAAAAGGTAATATACTTGGTCAACATAAAAAAGCTTTTAAGTTAAAAAAAAAAAAAAAGCTCCCCTCCCCTAGCTTTTAGCTTTTGGCTTAAAATAAGTCATTTTTGACTTTAAATAAATCATTTTGATAATTGCCAAACACTCTAATAAGTCAAAAACTGGCCAGCTTAAAAGCCCATCCAAACAGGCTCTTAATCTTTCACTAAAAAAGCCGTAATTTCCTCATACGATAGTGAAATGACCTGATTCTTTTTTGTAAATGTCTTAAATAATGATACGGACCTGCTCGTTCAATCGGAGCTCAATTTCATGCTCATTTGCCTAGTCAAATATCATTTCTACTCGGTAAATAATTATTTCTTATTTGCGATAAAAGTCCAATCTCGGGTTAGCGAAAATGCACCAAAATTTGCAGATAAGTCCTATAATTCATGCTCAAAATTTCAGAACCTTTGGAATAATTTTTTGACCTTTAAAACTAATAATGAACCCTTTAGTTGTCACAATTTGCTGAAATAGTGTCAAAGCATCCAAGAAGCTTAAAAGTTCACCCAAAACTCATTTGACACTTCCCGAACACAAACCAAATATGCTACTAGCTTGAAAGTGACATTTCGAACTCAATAAAATCGTCGGAATTTGAATTCGAGGTCTCCTTGACCCGTTATCCGATAAGGCGTCAAGAAACTAACTTTAGGCTCAAAAACTCGAAACGCACTCGGGGACTCTAAAAATTCAACCAAGACTCATTCTAGACTTAGAATCACCCCCTGAATCTAACGGTGCCCTCGGAATTCCATTTCGAGCACCGAAACCTCGTTTGTTGACCAAAGTCAACTCTTGATCAAAATTTCACAATTTTAGCAACTTAGGACCTCAAATCTTCGTTTTAACTCCAAATTCGACTCTGTAAATTATCACATACCCGTTTCGACATTCTAAAACTGCTGGAATCAACGAAAATCTGATTCGAGTCTCGAAACTCCAAATGACTCGAAGTAGCACTTTTAACCAAGCTTTAACTTTTAAAAACTCAACTTTCCAAAAACTCAACTTTTCATCAATTTTCCTTCAAACCAACTTCGAAAATCCAACAATTAGGACTCGGGGCAATTATCGCAAGGGGTAAAACGGTCATTTTATGAAATTTTTCAAAAATGACCTTTAGGATCATTACATTATTCACCACTAAAAATCATGTTCGTCCTCGAACATAAAGTAGAAGAAGGCAAAAAATACTCGACGCTATCAACCCCGAGGTGAAATTTCTAAACTAAAAAATTACTACCCCAAACGAACCCATTCTTAAACCGTATCCCAAAAATCCATATAAGGATTCCCAAATCAATCTTGACAACTTAACCCTCAAAGAGTTATTTCAAACCACCGACTAACTCAAAGACTGAATCTGAATCTAAGATCTCACAACCATAATGTATTTACCATGACAAACCCTTAATCATGTAACCACGAGAGAAATTTCGGAATCAACAACCACAGAAAAATCAAGGATGAACCTAAATCAGTCACCAAGCTCTCACAACACACGAACCATCACCGACTCTAGAAAAAATTCCATTCCCATTACCACATTTCCACAAGTCTGAGTCATACTAATCTGATGCATATCCATCGAGCACCCATCTTGGAATAATCACGCTTATCTAACCCACATATAGAAATGATCAAGTATCCAACTAATGATCGACCCAGCCAAGCATATAAAACCTCTAAGGATGCCACCAAAACACTGAAGTAGGATCCGTAATTGTAGACAATTCCAGCAACGGAAGAACTAGGCCCACGGGCTATCTAAGCATCGAACCACACCTAGCTGAACCATGCATACAGGGGCAAGATAAATACCAAAATAGCCAAAAACTGTAGCCACATACTGTAGCCTCTCTATACCTTTCCAAAAGCAAGATGACACTTGTAGAACTTCCGAAAACCTTCCACCACCCCAATACTACATCGAACCCACTATCTCTGAATCGGCCCACCCACACAAGTATTCTATTCTGCCAAGAGAGCATGAATCGGTCCATCCGATTCACCACTAGGCATCCACCCATAAAAGTAAAAACACGTCTGAACATAGACAAAGAATCATAATCCAAAACCATGTTTGAAATGAGGTAGGTGGTCACATAAGAATATACAAAACCGAAATTGAACAACCCAAGATATCCCTTCCACGATGTCCATAACACACCTTCCCATTCGCCTGACTTCAGAATCAGCCAGTCCGACCTCATAACAATCATAGACATACTCAACTTATCCATTTTCTCATACTCTTTACAATAATCTATTAAAGCCAACAATATCAATACTACCAGAACATCATAGTCACATCGGCCAACTACTTTATCCTCAGACGACCACTAGTATCCAGTCATTCTTAGAAACACATCGTTGCTTCCAAAATTTTGAATTATGGTCCTTCCTCCTTCCATTGAAGCATTCCACGATCGATATGGGTCTCACCCAATCGCTAATAATCCAAGTTCTAAATGTCATAGTACCTTTTCATTGAGATAGAACTATTGAATCACGACCAATATCGATTACACGCGATCCTTTACTTACCCAGCTTCAACTATTATTCAAACCATCATATATCTCATGTCGAAACTTGAAGCAGTTCTTGGTCACTCCAATAATTCCGTATACTATAAGCACACAACCTCTATTTACCATCAAGGATCTATGTAACGCGTTACAACAGTCTGAATAATTCCAAAAATAGAGTTATCAACCCAGTTCAAAATCCTCAATAACCATGTAGAGCTATAAGTCCTTCCGGTTGGACACTCGTAAGCCACCTACCATAAGCTGAACAATTCAAACCAATTCAAAAACTGCAGAATTCCTCATACATCAACGTTTACCATCAACACCAATACCAAGTGTTCAGAAAGTAGCTGATAACACATCATACATTTGTGCTGAACCAATCCACCTTGCATTGTCATATCTAACATAAAGCAGAAATTTACACAATCCTCAACTTCAAACTAAGGATATACACATGATGTCTTATTCCTTCACAACTCTTAACTTATATTCATCGCACAAGACTCTTGTTCTTCCCGTAAATCATTTATCATTATAGTTTCTTAGCCAAACATCCACCGCATATTACCTTTTACCTTAAGTCAAACTTCTCAAATGAAACTTCATCGAACTCTTCTACAATCACAAGTATTTAACTGCTACAACTCAAACCATGCAAAAGTCTTTCCAATGGCTAAAAAGTTGATACAACCAATCATCTGTTACCTTGCCAACCCACATCTTGACAAAACCAACCCGATTCCTTTTTAATCGTACCTTCTCGCTAAAATCCTTAATTGCCTTTACACGAGTATACTTGTTAAAACTTTCTTCATCCATGGCTTATTGTTGCCCATTTCTTTTGACTCATCATGAAGTCATTAGTTCCCAATATAATCATGACCACCCAAGGGGCGTACCTTGTCCTAGAAACAAGACATGATCGATTCACTTGATCCACCACTATAACTTTCCTTATAATTAATGTTTAACTCAAGCGTTCATAGTAGCAACCACTTGATTTCTCAATCGAGAATGCAACATCAACCTTTTGACCCGATTAGGTGAAACAACTGACAACTCAGATTTATCCGCTTCCATATATCACTAGTACCACATCATGAACAACCGCTAAATCCACCACTAGAAGACATCAGATCCATTGAGAATGTCGTACTCAAACAACCTGTTCATTTACACTCATTAAATAGTTGCAAAACATTACCAAAGCACTTCAGTCTCTGACCGAAAATGATATGCACAATTTCGTAAGCCCGATCGATGGCAGAAGCAACATAGCCCATAACCCTAACCAAGATAACACGAGTACCGTCGTAGTCGCCGTACAATGACCATGTAATGATATACACCCACACTATAAAACCACCGTAGAACTTCTGATTTTGGTTGGTGCAACTTCATTATCATAATATACTACGCAATCCATTCCCTTATGACGAACTTCACAAACTGTAGTTTCCAAAGTCGCAGCACTCTCAACATAGTTATTCTCTTACTTACACCATTCTTCATTATCTAGCCCCTTCCGTCGTATAAGTCACATAAGCACTATTCTCTTTGTTGAATAAATCACCGGAGATATAAGACGTTCCTGAAGTCTCTTAATAAATGTTCATCTTCCAATACCATAAACTCAAAACACATCCCTTGGCCACAACCTTACTCACTCGTCTCAAAGAGAATTCCATGTCGAATCACACTTCCTTTCCACAAGCCTATCACCTCCACATCAAAACCAGATCTAACACTAAAATCATGCGATGACACCTAAACTTGCACCCCGCAGGACCAACCATGAGTCATTACAATGAGAGAGAGAACAAAGTGAAGTGGTAAGAATTAGATCGGACCAATGACGCACGATAGAGAATCAAGTAATAAAGATCTTTCCTAAAAGTGACCATAGCCTCTCGAAGATAAGTACAGACGTCTCCGTACCGATCCTCGAGACGCTACTTAGACTTGGCTTGTACACGTGAGACCTATGAACCTAGGACTCTGATACCATTTTTGTCACACCCCAAATCCGAATGTGATGGCATGTGTCCATTTCCCACCGGACACGTCAGCCTAATCCAACCATAATGATAGAGAAGTAGAAATATGAGAATAAAAGATAATAAATAAGCGGAAGACTTTAATTAAGACTCAACACTACCCAGAATTTAATTGTCACATGTACAAACCTCTAAATACAGAATTCGAAATAAAAATATACAAGTCTCAGAGTATAGTTCTCGAATAGAACAAAACTGAAAGTAAAGATAACTCAAGGGCACGTCTGGAATGAACCACTACCTCTCGAGTATGTCCCGAAGCTCAATCTGCTAAAGAAAATACTAAGCCGAATCTGAGAGTGCTGTCAACCTACACAATTGTGTAGAAGCAAAGGTGAGTATCGAAAACAACAGGTACTCGCACGTAACTCTAAACTAAGAAAACTAGAAGCTACAAACAACTCCTTTCAAACCCAATCGAACCACCGAAACTTCAATTTAGCAGCAAACCAACCAACCTATACTAAACAGATCATCTTCAACAGCCATAACCAACAGTATATCCTCATCAACCTCAGATCAACAAATAAGAGCAAGTAGATCAAATTTCACATAAGGAGGGTAAACCGATACAATCCACACATCACAGACAAAGATAAGGAAAATGCGATGAAAAACGCAATAATGTTGTCATGTAGTCGTGATGCATGTCTGTCTTACGATACACATCTGTTGACGTAATCAGTCCGCGCTGAATACACAAATCAGAATGGGGACCACACATGGACCATGTATCACCGCCAAAATCGGATCCCATCGGCATCCAAANTAAGAGCAAGTAGATCAAATTTCACATAAGGAGGGTAAACCGATACAATCCACACATCACAGACAAAGATAAGGCAAATGCGATGAAAAACGCAATAATGTTGTCATGTAGTCGTGATGCATGTCTGTCCTACGATACACATCTGTTGACGTAATCAGTCCGCGCTGAATACACAAATCAGAATGGGGACCACACATGGACCATGTATCACCGCCAAAACCGGATCCCATCGGCATCCAAATCGCAAGCCGGAGCTAGTCCATCTCATATATCTCTAGCTGGAGGTAGTCTCAACTGTGTCTCATATCCACCCATCCTCATATCTGTAACACCCCAGAGAATTTTTCGAACTAAGACTCGAGCCGTCCTTCATGTGGGGTGAGATTTTACCGAGGAGTAAAATTTCTTGAGTGTTAAGTTAAGGTTCTTAGATGTAGCACATTGAGTTCCAAGAAGAGTTGAATTGGAAATAGTCACTTTTGGAAAAATTCAGAATTTGGAAATTTGGCTAAGTTCAGAATCAAGAAATATGAGTGGTACAAGTAAGAGACCCTAACCTTTAGACAAGGGAAATGAAGTGTGACCAAGTCACAAAAGTAACAAGAGTGTTAAGAGGTGTATTAAGAGGGTATGTAACCAGAAGAAGTTAAAGGAAACACCTTTGAAAGAGGTCTTAGCACCGCTTATAGAGAGTTGGTAGGCATGAGATAAATTTCTCCCAAGTGTTAGATTAAAAGAAGAGGTAAACAAGTTAAAGATGTGGAATAGGTCCATAGCTTTCAAGTGTTAGCTTTAGGCCTAAAGGGGAGATGTCAAGATGGGAAATGGAGTCAAGTGTTTTAGATTAAGATGGTACTGAATTCAAAGAGTTTGCAAGATATCTTTTCAGAGGTCATATTAGAAATGGAGTGGTGTTAAAACGAGGAGGTTGATGTTCTTATCGTGTTGTGATGGTGGGATAGTTCCATTTAATGTTTTTAGCAATAGGGAAGAAAATGATGAAGTTTTACTATGAGAAATATTCAAATGAGATCCCTTAGTTGGATCTAAAGGAGTGGTTAGTAAGAGTCCATGGAGTTGTTAGAATACTAAGCTTTAATGTGGTGTCAAAGAGTTATAGTCTTGGGATAAGATTCCCTATAGAGAGGTATAGAATCCGAACCTAAGGATTTGGGTTAAGCTTGAATATGGTAAGAGCAGACCATTAGACGCAGACCTTAGTAAGAGTAGACCTTTCCATACCAAGACTAGCCGTCATTCGAGGACGAATGATTCCAAGGGGGAGATATTGAAACACCCCAGAGAATTTTTCGAACTAAGATTCGAGCCGTCCTTCATGTGGAGTGAGATTGTACCGAGGAGTAAAATTTCTTGAGTGTTAAGTTAAGGTTCTTAGATGTAGCACATTGAGTTCCAAGAAGAGTTGAATTGGAAATAGTCATTTTTGGCAAAATTCAGAATTTGGAAACTTGGCTAAGTTCAGAATCTGGAAATTTGGCTAAATTCAGAATCTGGAAAATTTGGTCAAGTGTGGAAAAAAATGAGTTTTTAGTCAACTTCAAACAGTCATAACTCTTGGCTCAGAATGAGTTAGGTGTATTTCTAGATATGTTTAGAATGCCCTTGGAATGACCTTTCCAACGCCACTGAGTTTGGTCGATTCCGAGTTCGTATGAGTGAGTTATGTCCTTTGGAAGTTGGGCAGTTAGCAGGGATTTTCGTCCGGAAATTTTTAAGGGTATTTTGGTCTTTTCCCTAATCAATTGTTTTGGTTATATTAAAGTATTAGACATATTTTAGATTAGTTTGTCTCATTTTTTTTAAAGAGTAAAGAGCTAGGGCTTGGGAGAGAAGAGAGAAAGAAGAGGAGAAAGAGAAGAAGAAGCTAAGGATCGTCGTGGATTTTCATCGGGGGTGATCCCTAATCAGGTATGTGAGTTCTTAGTGTTGGGTTGATCCTTTCCCCCACACGCCCAACTCGTTTTATTTTCGAGAAAAGCTTGGTTGGGTTGTTGAAATTGTTGGTTTATGTTGTTGAAGTTGTTGGTTGTGTTGTTGGAAGTTCTTGTTGGTTTAGTACATGATATGATTGTGTTTTTGAGTTGAATCTCTTGTATGTTGAGGGATTTTATGATCCTTAGTGTTGGGATTGGTCCTTTCCCCTACACTCCAAATTCATTTTATTTTCAAGAAAAGATTGGTTGTGTTGTTGAAGTTGTTGGTTGTGTTGTTGATTGTGGTGTTGAAGTTCCTTGTTGATTTGGGACATGATTTGGTTGTGATTTTGCTGCTGGAACCTTTGAGGTTGAGAGGATTTAGAGTTGGAAAGAAACAAGGGGAAAAAGTCGGATTTTTTGGGGAAAAGGGTTGGGCTGTCGCACCAGCCAGTGCACCCCAAAAAGGGACGCTGAACTTTCCCGTTGGGGTAGAGCGCCTGGCAGAACGCCCAGCAAGCCCTCTGAAGTTGAGGGTTGGCGCCCCGCGCCACTTAGAGCGCCAAGGACGCCAATCCTTCCCTTTACCTTTCATTCCCCACTTTCTTATACATGTTCCTAGGTATTGTACATATGTTTCATAGTTGTTTCCGACACTCCAAAGTACGTCTTAACATTAAGAATCCCTCCATAACATATGATCAAACACCTTGAATTCACAATTCTAATTCAAGTGAAGTTAGTTTCCAAGTCAAGTGAAGTTAGTTTCAAGTCAAGTGAAGTTAGTTTTCAAGTCAAGTAAAGTTAGAAGTCAAGCTTAGAAGTTAAGTAAGTCAAAGCAAGTCTTTAAGGTATTCCAAGAGTCTTCATTGAACGTTATAACTTCTTTTTAAGGCTCAAGTTCCAAGTTAAGTCAAGAGTCAAGAGTTTCAAGATAAGTCAAGAGTAAAGAGTTGAGTTCATTTTCTCAAAAGTTATTAGGGAACTAAGTATTTCCCAAAAAAGTTGATAAATGTTTTCACATTTGAGTAAATAAAGGGAACATTGATTCCAAAAGAGCCTTTAGGCTAAGCTTTGAATAATTATCTCAAACTAAAGAAAGAAGTTATTTTAAAAGCATGAGCCAAAATATTTTTGGGAGTAGTATTGAGCACCGAATTGGGGACACGAGTTCATATTAACTCAACTCTCCATAAGAAGTAGCCAAACATGGGATTTCTCGGGTCATACTTTTTAGATGATCACGAAAGTTAAGCTAGTGGATCCGCTAAGCAAAAGTAAGGTCCTATATCGATGGCAAGGTATAGGATGGTCCTTGGGCAACGTGAGGTAAAACGTTGTATCATCACTAAGGCTCATAGTGGTTGGTTGTCGGTTAAAGAACCTCCCACAAAAGTTATATTACTTTTATATAAGTAAAGTTGAGGTTATTATCGTTCTATCCTTAACGAACTAAGTTGTTGATACTGTTTTACCAGTTTTATATATATATATATATATATATTACATGTGTTTTATTGCTTTATATTGAGTTCAGTTATTCAAGAGTCGAGTATCCTTGAGTTAAGTATCTTTGAGTTGAGTATCTATCTTTGAGTTGAGTATATATCTTTGAGTTGAGTATTTGTCTCTGAGTCCGGTATCTATCTTCTGAGTTGAGTAAGTTTGAGTAGTTTTGAGTATTCCTTGAGTTGAGAAAGTTTGAAAAGAGGTAAGTTATTCAGTTTATTCCAGTTTTTCTTCTAGCCTATGTTGTTTAGCTTTCCAGCTTACATACTCGTACATTCCACGTACTGAGCCATTTGGCCTGCATCTTTTTATGATGCAGACAAAGGTATTCAGGATCATCAACAGGAGATTCGTTGATACATCCGGGAGTTCCAGTTAGCTATGACAAGCCTCCTTGCTTCCGGAGGATTTCATTTACCTTTCAGTTGTATCAGTTGTTAGGAGGTCGTGGGTCTTGTCCCGGCTTCCATCTTTATTAGTTAGAGGCTTCATAGATAGACAGTAGAGTTTCAAAAGTTTTTTCATTTATTTTGTTAAATGTTTTGAAGACTAAAGTTGTCTTTTATGGCGAGTTGTATATATATTCTATTATACAGAGTTTTCTTTTGGGTTAAAGATTTGTAAAGTTGAGTTTATAAACTCTTATTCAGTTTTAAGCTCTTGTATGCTTAAGTTAGTCTTCCGCTTGGAGTCAGCCAGGATGAGGGTTCGCTTGGGGACCAGTAATGGTATTCAAGTGCCGGCCACGTCCAGGGTGTAGGCTCGGGGCGTGACAATATCAATGTCTCAGAACTCATGCAACAGATAGTTCACACATGGGATGAATAATGAATATGCACATGTCATCAATCACAATCATATCTGTAACGACCCTGAAAACGATCTAGTAAAACTGAGCCTCACATGTGTATTTGAAGTTGGTAACTTGATTAAATTATGTAAAAGGGCTTAAGAGGTTGATTAGCTAGTTGATTTATCACCTTTATAAGCTAGCAAGACCTTAAGCTAAGTCATGAAATCAATTAGAACCTAGACCCTCAAAACAGTCCCCTAAAAATAGTTTTTAGTTTTAAGTTAGGAATGAGGGTCAACTTTAAATGGTCATATCTTTTAGTTCAAAATGAATTAGGTGAACTTTTACCTATTCAGTTAAAGATCTCTAAGTCCTCTTTCCAACGCCACCGATTTTGCCCAATTCCGACCTTGGAGTAAAAAGTTATGCCCGAAATAGTGAAGCACTGTCCAAAAGGACGAGTTTAGACGGGTTTGGTGAATTTTTAAGTTAAGACTTTATGGGTCCTTAGTCCTTTTCCAAAATTGACCCTATGCTATTTTATTTTTTTCCTAGCAACTATAAGACCTTTTTATGACTTAATTCCTTTCATTTAAGTCACTCCTCTTAGAATTAAAAAGAAACCCATCTCCTTTAATATATTTCTTTCAAGTTCAAGGAAGAAGAAGGGTGAAGAACTAGGGTTTCAATTGGAGGCTTCTTTCATCGATTTTTGTGGGCTTTCTCAATATTAAGGTATGGGGACTCTTTATCTTTGATCCCTTTTCAATCAAAGAGCTAATTCAAAGTATTTTCAAAGTTCTTCAAAAATCCTAAAGTCCTAATTTCAATTCTAGCATGGGTTCTTGCATAAAAAAGGTTTTAAATGATGATTTACATTGTTATTAATGATTATTAATGGTGTTTAGAAAGATATCCCCATGAACCCATGTTTTCTCAAATTCTCTAAATTTCACCATAAAGTGGGTGTATTGATTTTGAGTAGATGATTATAAAAATTGTGTTTAGTATGGTATGGGCTGTTCATATATGGTATTATATATGTGAATTGTTAAGAA
>NC_064291.1:1531131-1595693 GCF_019186545.1 Solanum stenotomum | reverse complement strand
AACCTCGTTTGTTGATCAAAGTCAACTCTTGATCAAAATTTCACAATTTTAGCAACTTAGGACCTCAAATCTTCGTTTTAACTCCAAATATGACTTTGTAAATTCTCATAGACCCGTTTCGACATTCTAAAACTACTGGAATCGATGGAAATCCGATTCAAGTCTCGAAACTCCAAATGACTCGAAATAGCACTTTTAACCAAACTTTAACTCTCAAAAACTAAACTTTCCAAAAACTCAACTTTTCATCAATTTTCCTTCAAACCAACTTCGAAAATACAACAATTAGGACTCGGGACAATTATCGCGAGGGGTAAAACGGTCATTTTATGAAAATTTCCAAAAATGACCTTTAGGGTCATTACATAGTTATATCTAAATTAAAGATAAATTCGAAGCACAACTAACATGTTTTGTTTGAAGAGTTTAACCAAAAAAAAAAAAAAAATCTGCAAAACTTGTGAAATTTTGACGTTGAAAGACCCAACTTTCATTGATTTGTTTTATATGTTTAAAAACCTGACACAATTGCTTTGATTTGATATTTGAAAATTAATTTTTTTGATATCTGATAAACAATTTGTATTACTACTCAAAAATACTTTTTTTAAAAAAGCTTGATCAAATAGTTCAATTTTTTAACATAAGTATTTTTTGAAGAAAGAAAAGAATCACTTGTGGCTTCTCAAAAGTTTGGTCAAACAGACTACTAGTTCCTAAATTGACAATCTCAATTTTTTTTTTTTGGAATGATTTACAAGTATGTCCAACGAGGAGGGTGACCTTGAACTTTATTAAACTCACTAGCGTTATGAGAGAAACTTCAAGTAAAAGTTGACTTTCAATTTTGAAGATTTGCCTACGAGTCAAGTGAGGATTAAAAGTTTAAAATAACTTATTTTTAAAATCGCAAAGGATATTTCCTTCTTCTGGTTATAGGATGACCTTTTTTTTTTAATGTATAATGTTAATCAGATAGCATGAACTTTATAGGGTGCTAGACACTTTGTAAATTTGCCAAAAAGAAAATAATCAGATAGCATGAACTTTATTATTAGTCTCATTTCTTTGCACTTTAAGTGTGATGTGAATTTTAATTATTTAGATTTCACTTATTAAGTGTGTTTATGTATGTAGCACTGAATCTTAATTGTTTAAATTTAACTCATCAAACTTATTTATTTCTTTTTATATATAATTTTTTATTAATATTTTCTTGAAGCCAAAATTCTAAACGTGCATTTATTATGTTCTAGAGAGTGCTGCTAATTTCAACAATATATCTTTATATTAGTTGTAGGAAAGTTTGAAGATTTAAATTTTATAGGTTTAGTTTTAAATTATTAAAATTGAATCAATTATATTTTAAAGTTATAAATTTATATATATTATTATTTTAATAATTTTTATATATATATAAAATTTATTTTGTGTGTTCAAAGTTATGGGTTTAAAATTGAACACGTAACTATAAATTATAATGCTACCGTATAAGTTGAATTCTTTGAAAAAGAAAATCATGTAATTACTTTCTTTCAATAATTTTTATATAAAAAAATTATTTGCATTTCAAAAGATAATAGAGTATTATTTTGTTGAAATTTTATTTTTATAATATAATTTGTTGATATAGTGTTTAAATTTATATGCATATTCAGCTATTAAAAATAAAAAAAATTAATCATTTAATGTTCATATCTTAAGACATCATTTTAATATTTAAATGTGTATTTAAATTTAGATATCTATTTTAATATTTAAATGTGTATTTAAATTTAGATATTTATTTTAATATTTAAATATTAATTTAAATTCAAAAGTCCTAAATAATAGGAATAAATTAGGCCTTACACTTTTACGTTTTGACAACCTAAAATCTTAGACCTTTTAGCCGTTATATCATAATTCAAATTTTAATATTTTAAAAATTAATTAAATCTAGACGTCTTAATTAATGAAAAAAAAAAAATAAGCCTTAGATTTTTACGTTTTAAAAACGTAATCTTAAACCCTTGGCCGCTACATCTAAATTCACATTTTAATATAAAAAATTATTTAAATTCAGACGTCTTGATTAATAAAAAATAATAATACATTACTTTTATATTTTAAAACCCTAAATCTTAGACCCTTGGCCGCTATCGTTAGACTTGATGACAACAAGAAAGTATTTGAGAATATCAACGTGTATGCCTCTGCTCCGCATACGTGATGCGTCAATAAAATTAGTGATTTAAAATTAAATATTAATATAAAAAGTTTTACGTAAAAAAAATTAAATTTTAATTTAAGTAAATTTGTTTAGGTAAGCACGAAACTTAAGATATAAAAAAGATTTTTATAATTTGTGATTTTAAACATGATAAATATTTGTGTAATTATAATACTTTTAAAACTCGCAATTTTAAAATATCATAACATTTAATTGACTATAAAAAAGCTCTCATGAAAGTTAGAGTAGAAAACTAAATTAAATTGTTTTTAAATTTGAAATATTGAAACGTTTCTTCTTTCGTATTGAATGATGCGAGGATATAATTGTAATATCTAAAAATGAAATAATTTATTGCGTGTTGAGTTATTTTGTTGCAACGATAGAAAGATGATATTTTTCTCGAAACTGAATAAAAACGGATACAAACTAATATACACCCATATTTTGATCTTTAATTCGAATTATTTTGAAATATCTCTTCTTGTGTATTGGGTGGTGCAAAAATATAATTGTAATATCTATAAATGGAATAATTTGTCGCGTGTTGATTTATTTTGCTGCAATGACATCTATGTAAATATAAAAATTTCAAATCTAAATTATTCTCTATAAAAATGATATCTTTTGTAAAACAAAATACAAAGATGTTTTTTATGAATTGAACGAAATTTAAGTTGGACCTACACTCAATACCAAACCAATTTACTTTACTACTATAATTTAGTAATAAATTAGGTGATACATTTTATTTTCTAGTCTTAATTATAAGGGCCTATTTGGAAAGTTATTCTAATTGAATTTGATATTATTAACAATTTAGTAATAATATATATATAATAATTATAAATATAATATTTGATTGTACAAATTTGAATCTTTAATTCAAAATATTTTGAAATGACTCTTCTTTCATATTGGGTGGTGCAAAAATTTAATTGTAATGTCTACAAATGTAATAATTAGTTACGTATTGATTTATTTTACTGTAACAATATTTATGTGAATATAAAAACTTTAAAGCTAAATTATTTTTTAGAAACGTGATATTTTTTCCGAAGCAGAATAAAAAGGGATAAACGTTTGTCTATACCCTACACTAAACTAATTTACTTTACTATGATTAAGTAATAAATTAGATAAAAATACACATTAATTAATCATAATTAGCTTATATGTTGTGTGGAATGTATGAAGGTCTAAAATTAGAATAAAAGTTTATTTTTATTATTGTTATCATTTATTTCTTTTTGTTAGAAGGTCCATATATAGGTAGTAGAGCATTGTTTACTTTTTTTTATTACTCTCTTACCATTTTATTCTTCAATTATTTTTTTATTATTTGTTGCTTTTTTTGCTTCGATTGTTATATTATTTGCCGTTGTTATCGTCTTTTTCTTCATTAACTTTTTATATACTTCTTTTACTACTATATTTCTTATTAATTTTAATATATTTTTACTTGAGTGGATGGTGCAGTGGAAACAACCTAAACCTTTACCAAGTAAAAATAAAATTGAGTACAAATCATCCTTCCTAGTCACATTGATACTGACGTGAATATGAGTATGTTATTTTGTTTTTAGTTGACAAAATTGTGTGCCGGAAATTTAAAAAGTCTATAATATTCTTTTTATTTTAAAATAAATTAATTTTTTCCATTTTTTAATTAAAAGGTATTAAAGTTAAAAGGGTAAAAATGTTCAAAAAGGTAAAATAACATAATGTGAAATATGTTATTTTACCATTCTAACAAAATTTTCTGGCCAAAAGGATTTTTCCTTTTTGATATACCTGATAAAGAAGTTTTAAAGGAGATCAAGATAATTACTTGTAACAAGGGGTAAACAACAAATATTTTTTTCATTTTCTCTAGAAAACAAAAAATCCAAATAATATTGAGAGTAAAAAAAAAAATGAAAAAGCTTTGTTTAGATTAGTGAAGAAGAAAAGAAAAACTACATAAGTATTTATACATGTGAAAATTAGCTCTATTATTAATTTCTAAAATTATATGTATAATTTTTTTTTAAAAAAAATAATTGGTAGAGGTAAAAGACAAGATAATAATTATTTAAGTTTACGAAAGTCCGTGTTTTGTACATATATACTGTAATTCACGTTACCCAAGCAAAAATTGGCGTTCTAATTAAATTTTTGTTTGGTAAACGTATTTTAATTACTTTGATTAGTCTTTTATATATATAGAGGCAATTTATTATTTTCTTTCTTTCGATTAATATTTATTATTGCTGTTCATTTCTTCATTGCTCGAATTCTTTTTCTTAGATCGCTAACTTGATTAAGTTTGTACACTTACAACACCCCACAATTAATTTTTAGTATAAAGTACAGAAATCTCAATATCCTATCCCGAAACTTTTCCCAATTACCAAAATTCATGATTTTTCATTGCTCTTAGATACATTTCTGGTTGTCCAATACATTGCAAATAATACATTACTTAATGGGAGGGATGTATCCGAAAGGAGATAGAGATGTATCTGAGAGGGGCTAAGAATGTACCCGAGAGGAGATGGATGTATCCGAGGGGAGATACGGATGTATCCGACAGGAGACTTTTGTATTTTTTTAAAACGGTAGGGACTTTAGAAATTATGATATCTTAAATTGTGTATATATGTATTTTTTCCTAATTTTAATTTTTAACATGACTTTAGCATTATTGTATTTTTTTTTCCGACCCACTTTGAAATATTATATTTAGGTCAAAGATCTATTAAAAATAATCTTTACCTTTATAAGATAAAATAAAAGTTATATATATATATATATATATATATATTATCTTTTGAATTATACCGAATGTTGTTATTATTTCTGTTGTATTTATCAGGAGTCAAAGTTGATAGAGTTAAATGAGATATTATTTAAGTTTATTATGAAAGGCTGGTTTATTGTATTTATTGTAGTTGCCAAAATAGTAGTTGGTATTTTAATTAATTTGATTAGTCTTATTAATTTTAAAACAGGAAATTAAGTAAATTATCTTGATGATTCAGGCCTCGTGCATGTGTTTGTTTCAATACTTAATTAGGCCATTAAATATGTTTAGTTATATTAAGAAACTCAAACACTTATTTATCTTAAGACTCACTAACATGTTGTCTATAAACGACATATTATCACCACTAATCACCTCTTTCATCACATTAATTAGGTGAAAATACACACCACCAAAAGATGTGATGCATCAGATAGGGATGTTCTTTCCTTAACCAGAGGTCTTGATTGAGCCCTGAGATCTGGGTATGGAAAAATCCTTGGTAGGGAGCGCTTCCCTCCGAATGGGCCCTGCAGGGCGCGAATCCGAAATAGGTGAAAATACACATTAATTAATTGTAATTAGTTGATAAAAGTGCGGTAAGGGTATGAAGGTAAAAAATTACAGTAGAAGGTTAGCTATATATCTTTTTTTATTACTTGTTGTTTCCTTTACTTTGGTTGTCATATTATTTGTTATTGCTATAGTCCCTTTCTCCATTATTTTTTACATAGTTTTTTTACTACAACGTTTTCTTTTCTTACTGATTTTGATAGGTCTTACTTAAGCGAAGAATCTATCGTAAACAACCTACACCTTCACAAAATGAGGTTAAGACTGCGTACACATCATCCTTTTCGGATCCCGCTTCCAATTATCATTGTTTTTAGCTTATAAAAGTGTGTGTTAACGATAATTTTGATATATCTAATAGAGAAGTTTTATAAAGGAGATCAAGATTTACTTGTACCAATTCTTTAAGAAACCAATTTTTCTACATGGACCACTATATGGCACGTCTATATTATCTAGAACACAAGAAATAACACCCTCTCCCTATATATGGTGCCCATTCTCGTGGTGATAATTGAGGTTAGGTATACTCTTTTTCATTCATAAAGTCACATAATTTTCTTATCAAATAAAATAGAAGAAAAATAAAACTATAGAATATGGCTTATCAAAATGGTGGAAATATGGAGAAAGGGAAGGATGTTGCAAAAAATGGACACTTTGGCTCACTTTCTTTTAGTCAAATGGATTCACTTAGTGCTATTTGTGACACTTTCTTGCCATCCATTGATACTAATTCTCTTCATCAAGAAAATATGGATGATTCTGTCATCAAATTCCTTCACACTTCTGCTTCCATGAATGGAACTCCTCAACATGTAAGACTTCTCAAATTTCCATTTTATTTTCTTTGGTGTGGTGGGGTGGGGTTGGGGGATTAAAGTATAGGGAAGAGAAAACAAAACTTGTTTTACAACACTCATATTGTTTCATTTTTTTGGTTGGAAAAAAGGCATAATAATCGAATTTCCAGCTACACATTTATACCTTACGAAGACCTTATAGCTCTCCGGACATTTTTGAAGTGTAATTTAACTTGACCACCCTTTTTTAGCCAAATATATTCATAGGAAAAGTAAATTATTTGACACACGAAGGGCGGAGCTACATGATTTTAATCGATGAACTCAAAAAATTATAATGATCAAGCAGGATAATTAAAATAACCTCTTCAAGAATTGATTTATTGATCCCTAGTGTCACATCCTTTTTTTAATCTCCTTGTTATCATCCTTTATTGGGTACAATTTTCCCGTATATGTTTCTAATTCCCCTATAAATCTTTTAAAATTGTTTTTTTTTTAAATTATAATTTGTAGTTTGCATGGATGGTAAGTGAAAGAATACAACACCCTAAGCTAAACTTATGCAAATTAGCTCTATGGTTACTATCAACAAGGATAGGAACTTTCATACTTTGTGGTAAGGCAAGCTTATCAAGCCAATTCCCATACTTGCAAAACTTCTCTAGAGTTTCACCAAACAAGAGGGAAGAAATAGTTCAATCATGGTCATGCAGCAACTTCAAACTCATCAAGCTTCTCTTTGTTGCCTTGAAAGTTCTAACTCTCCTTGTATTCTTCACTCAGGTACGATTTAAGTTATCTGCACTGACAATATAAATGTGTAAATTTATGTGTTGTCGGGGGCATGGCCAGAGTTCAAGTGAGTTTAGGCAAATCCCAATACAGTGGGGGCAAACCTCAGTGTTGAATCTAGACAAACTCTAATGCAGTGGGGACAAACCTCAGCAAGGACGCTAGTCCATAGAGGAGGTGTATGTGACACCTTAACTTAAGATAAGAAGTCATACATCGACAAAACACATGAAATATGTTGAATATATAAATAAGCAGGTCTTACCCACTAGTGACACGTTTTAAAGCCGTGCGAACCTAAGCCCAAAACGGATAATATCACCAGCAGATTGAACTGTTATATGCTTATAGTTAGTACTTTTCAAGTGATCTGATAGTGAAAATATTTTTTTACCTTGTTAGTGTATAAAAGTTGAAATCTTCAATTCTAAGTATAGTTATCTTTTATGGCTAAAAAATTCTCTTACACTACCTTTAAATATAAGGTAAACTCATTCCAATAAAAGACAGTTCAATGTACTAAACTCTTTCTATACGTTGAGTTTGTTGGGTTCTGAAGGGTGATTAGGGCGTCATGCGGAAGCTTACAATTGCAAATCATTGAGATGGTAACTTAGATGACAAACAAAACTATTCTAAAAGACATAATATTATTAGAGGTTGGTCAAACAACCTACATATTAAAAACTAATAAAAAGGATATTAAAATTGTTGAGAGAAAATCTCCCCATAAACTAAACTCTTAAACAACTACATTGTGAATGCTATTGTATTTGTGTTAGAAGAAACAAACCTATATTTATAGAGTCCTAAAACCTTTTCTTACTAGGAAAAGAGTCTTAAAAGGAGAGAATAAACCAAATATGAAAGAATATTATATTTTCCTTTCAAGAAAAGTAAAAATATTTATGGTAATGTTTTATCTTTTTTTTAAGGAAAAATAAATCTTAAATTATGGTAAGAAAATCAGGATAAAACCCTAACAGAGTTGAGAAAAAAAATCAAACCACAAGAATCTATGATGGTTATCTTTGTGCTTTAATGGTGAACGTACCACTTGCACCAACGACCTTGAAGGTGCCTTCAAATTGCATTTAATTACACATGACGTACGGCTGCATGCTATAATTGTATTTTTACTTTTTGGTTTTGCCCATTTCTTCCTTTTATATGGAATATCTTTTTTGTCTTATTAATCCATTCATTCGTCATTCACAATTAATAAGGTTGACAAAATTGTTATGAAAAAATGAAAAAGTCATTCAATCTCATCTAATTTCTTCATTTCAAAATAAGTGTTTTAATCGAATAAATTATCTTAGAGGGTGTTTAGATTAGATTAGACTTTTAAGTTAATTTTTAATTTTTGGAGTGTTTGGCAAATAAAAAAATAACTTAAAATAAGTTCAAAATGACTTAAAATAAATTAGAAAGTGTTTGACAATATAAAAAATAATTTAAAATAAGTCAAAAATCAAAAGTAGGTCTAGTCCTGTTATTTTTTTTTTTTTACTTAAAAGTCATTCAAGTTTAACTTTTTATTTTTGACTTAAAAGTTACTTTTTAAGCCAATCCAAACGGGGGCTCTTATTAATATCAGCAAGAGCCTCATCCAAATTTTTACAAAATGTTGTAACAAATAATATTTATATTATTTTTGGTCAAATTCTAATTAAATTTTCTGACGAAAAGGATTTTTCTATAGGTATGAGCTATATGACACACATGAAAATACATTTATTGTAGGTAGGGGCGAATTAATATTGAATTTTTTACCTAAAAGATTTGAGGTCGATTGTCACTCAATATCTTTTTTCCTTTCATTTTTTGGTGCCTATTCACTAAAAGTGCATTCATTGTACACCAACTCATTAAATATAGTTTTATGACATCCTTTCCACATGCATGGTCCCTCATTTTCTTCCTCATTAATTTATATGTCCACTATTAACTTTGTACATTTCTTAAAAAACTATAAATAGAAGAGTAATTTATTATATCACCTTTTGAATATAATAAATATAATATTTTAAAAAATGTAATAGAGAAATGACTATAACTAATGATAAGAATAAATTAGAAATTAAGTGTAAATTAATCAATAATTTCATAAAGTGAATAAGTATTGTTAAATATTCCAAAATAATATAGTGGATAACTACTGTTTGACAGAGGAAATAACAAAATGACTAGGGAAGCATACTTACCTCCTTCAAAAACTAGAAATCAAATTGTAAGCATTTACATAACTTTAAATTAGAGTACTAAAGAAATTTGAAAATCAAATTAAACAACAAAAGAAGTAATCTGCCATAATCAGGGGCGGACCTAGAGATAGTTGAGGGGATCACCGAACTCCCTCGATAAAAAATTACATTGTATATATAAGATATTTTTTTAAAAAAAATTTGATGTCTATATATTTATTTTGAACCTCCTAAATGTAAGATTAGACATTGATTTAGTGATAGTGTTCAAACCTCACCTTGGGGTTCCAAGTTCAAATCTTAGACACTGTTTTTTTCTTTGAACCCCTTTAATGAATTCTAAATCCGATATTGACCACAATCTTCTTTTTATTTTTTTATAATAACTGTCCGACTAAGTTTTAATTGATGAATAAATGCTACTAAGTTCACGTGAAGTTGTAATCACGCATGTCTCTAGGCTCTTATTATAGGTGGTTACACCAAAAAAATAGAATTAAAAAAAAAATAAAAATATATATATATATATATAGCTATATTTATTTAGAAATGAACTGGTATGGTTATATTTGCTACAAAGTTCAACGTGGCTATTTCTCAAATATAGTAGTTACAAGAAGTACAACTTCTTTTGAGGGTATATAAATTAATGTACATATTTATTAAAATTTAAAAATATAATGTACTGCCTATATATATTTATAGAAAAGGCTCAAATATGTCAGCGAACTTTCAAAAAAAGCTCATTTATATCATTTGTTAAAAGTTTGGCTCATCTATGTCATTACCGTTTAAGAAAAGGCTCATTCATGCCATTATTTTTTAACGGTGGTTTTGCAAAACCATTTTTTACACGTGGCCAATTATAATTCGGCCACGTCATTATTGTTTTTATAATAAAAATTCAAAATTCTGAACAAACATTTTAACAGTGGTTTTGCAAAACCATTTTTTACACGTGGCCAATTATAATTCGGCCACATCGTTATTTTTTTTATAATAAAAAATCAAAATTCTGAACAAACATTTTAACGGTGGTTTTGCAAAACCATTTTTTACACGTGGCCAATTATAATTCGGCCACGTCATTATTTTTTTTATAATAAAAAATCAAAATTCTGAACAAACATTTTAAAAAATGGTTTTGCAAAACCACAGTTAAAAAATAATGGCATGAATGAGTATTTTCTTAAACGGTAATGACATAGATGAGCCAAACTTTTAACGGATAACATAAATGAGTCTTTTTTGAAAATTCAATGGCATATGTGAGCCTTTTCCCTATATTTATTAAATATAGGCAGTACATTTGTGGGTAAGTAGATCTGAAATTAGTTATTTTTGTTTTCCTTCCTTTAAATTAAAGTTGCCAACTCACTTTGTTCTGTCATGAGGTGCATTTGACATTCTTTGGTCCCATTTTCTGTTATTTCTGTATCCTACTCTTGAGGGTAGTTATGATTATTATTATCTTTGGTCCTAAGGATAGTTTTATAATATTATTTATCATTGCTATTACTATTTTTCTTTATTTTCGGTATGACTTTTATTATTATAGTTATTTTATAGAAATAGTCTTTTGATATTCATAAGATAGAGATAAGCAACGTGCGTATTATCATTTTTAAATCTCACCTATAAAATTACACTAAATATATTACTGTCGGAGGATAGTTATGATATTCCTCCAAGTTCGGTGCTATAATGAGGAATATATCTAAACACTTTTCTTTTTATAAATGGAAAATAGAATTTGTGGTCCCTAAGTTAGTAGTAAATATTATTTTTGTCTTTATGATATTATGACTTGACATATATTTATTTTTTAATTAATGAAAATGTCTATTTTCTATTCTGTAATGTAAACAATATATGTTATATCACTATTTATAGAATTATATTACTGTCAACTATAAGGAAGCATTACAAATTTAACATAGGCATAATATATAAACATGACCCTTAACTTGACGTCAACTGACAATTATGACCTTTAACTTTGAGTGTGCACAAGTAAACACTTAAACTTGTATAAAATTGAGCAAATAGACACATTCGTCCTACATGTCAACTTTGTTTCCTACATGGCGTTCTATGTGTATTATGCCATGTAGGACACGTGTATCTACTTGTTCAATTTTATACAAGTTTAAGTGTCTACTTGTGCACACTCAAAGTTAAAGGACATAGTTATCCGTTGAAGCCAAGTTAAAAATCATGTTTATGTATTATGCATTTAACATATGACATAATTATGTGGTGTGATTGATATGATTAATAATTATATATTTATGATTATTCACAAACAAAATTTACCCCTTATATGATAGGTTTTTTTTTCAATACCAATAACAATCATGTGGAATATCATATTGCCACCGGTCAGTGCCCTTGATGTAGATTATCAGCCTTTTGAGTCTATATTCTAGGTGTGATCGGCACTCAAAATCACAAATAACTTCAAACGATGCTAAGTATTAGCATGTTGCTAATGAACTGATCTGGCATTTTATAAAATGCAAGCGAAAATTAAAATTCGTTTATCTGAAACATTTACTTAATATAAGCTAGAGTAAAATAATCAAAAGATCCACAAGACTGAACAATTTATATCTGAATATAAGTCTCTACTAACTGAAATATTATATAAAAAAGTTTTCTAGGACATGACACCTAACTACCTTTAAATAAATATTTTCTCTAATCAAATGTCTAACTACTAGCTTCTCCATAAAGTCCTCGAATGATGAGGCCTAGTTGATTGGAATGTTGCAACCTGTCTAGCAACAAGGTTGCATGAGCGTGAATGTCTAAATCTACATCATAAATGGATGTAGGGAAGAGAAATGTATGCAGTCAGTCAGTATATGGAATGTACTGAGTATGTAAGATGTAACCGGAAATAATCATAAATCAATATAATATAAACGAAAGGCATCTCAAAATCAGAGTGTGATATTATATATGTTACAAAATCTTAATAATGATACAAGTACATAAAATTCCAATTGGATGAGTTGTCATATACCTTGCCATAGTGTAGATACTGTTTAATATGGATCTACTAACTAAGCCTTAAAGGATTAAAGGAGTTGACCATCAAAGCAACATACTCTCAAATTTAATTACTTGAAAAGTAGAGTCTTTTTTTGATACTCAGTTAACTCACAGACATCATTTACACATTGACTCATCATAATTGCTCCATAGATATTTGATTTTGTGATGCATTTGTTTCCAACCCAAATACATTAGAGAAACTTTTCAATGCCCTTAGCATTATCAAGATAGATTGAAATTCCCCTTTGCAAAAAATAAATACATTATCTGCAAAACAAAGATGGATTAGCTTGATGAGGCGTGCTCTTGAACTGAGTGTGATATTGTTTCCTTATTAATCCGTTAAAAAAAGTAACGATATATTTCTACATTTTAAATTAATTATAAGTTTTAACTTCTCATTTTATCTTACTCATAAGTTTTAAAAGTTTTTATTTACTTTTTAAATTTCATAGCGAATTAAATTACATTACATAAATTAGAATATAATCAGTATAGAAAATATTCTTTTATGCTATTAGTTAATTGTCTTAGGGGGAATCCGTCTTATTTTCTAGTTTACTAATTTCATTTTCCATGAAAACGTATCTATAATTATCTTAAATATATCTTGATAGTTTATACTATCAATATGTGTCGTAGTTAAACACATTTTTATATCTTATCCTTTCTTGGTGAGTTTTTCAGGTGGATGAGAAAGGCCAGAACCCATCATGGAAAGCACTAGGCTATTGTGGACAAGACCCGGATTTCAAGAAACAAAAACAAGAAAAAATGAATAGTAAGCAAAGCAAACACGAAGAATTTTCAGACAAACGAGACGAACATTTATATGGACCACTTTACAAGGGAATCATTACTCTAAAACAACCACAAAATGCCCTATTCAAAAAGCTCCAAAAACTAGGGTTTCATGTCTCAAAACCAAATTCATCATCAAATTGTCCTTCTTTCATCATAGAATGTGATGCAGTGGTAGTTGGTTCGGGCTCTGGGGGTGGAGTTATAGCTGGTGTTCTTGCAAACGCGGGACACAAAGTAGTTGTTTTAGAAAAAGGAAGTTACCTAGCTAGAACAAATCTTTCCCTTCTTGAAGGACCTTCAATGGATCAAATGTTCCTTGGAAATGGACTAATGATGACCAAAGACATGGAAGTTTTTCTCCTAGCCGGTTCCACCGTTGGTGGTGGCTCAACGATAAATTGGTCCGCCTCAATTGACACCCCATCACACGTTCTAAAAGAATGGTGTGACGTCTATGAATTGGAAATGTTCCAAAGTGAATTCTACAAGGAGGCATTAGAAACAATTCGCAAAAAAATGGGAGTTCAAGATAAGATTGATGAAGAAGGGTTTCAAAACATGATTTTGAGAAAAGGGTGTGAAGAATTAGGGTACCAAGTGGAAAATATACCAAGAAATGCACCCTCAAATCATAATTGTGGTTGGTGTAGCATGGGATGTAAAGATGGTAGTAAAAAAGGGACAAATGAGACATGGCTAGTTGATTTAGTGAAATCAGGCAATGGTGCAATAATTCAAGAATGTGAAGCTCTAGAGGTAATTCATGAACACAAAAATAATAACAACAAAAGTAAAGCTATTGGAGTTGCTTGTGAAGTTCAACATGAAGGGGTGAAAGAAATTTTCATGGTGAAATCCAAAGTGACAATTGTAGCATGTGGTGCACTTAGTACCCCTTCATTGCTCAAGAGAAGTGGTTTAAAAAATCCAAATATTGGTAAAAACCTACATGTCCATCCGGTTGTATTCGCGTGGGGACACTTTCCAGATAGTGATGACAACGTAAAGAATTGGCCTGAGTCAAAGAAAAAGAGCTATGAAGGGGGAATAATGTCAGTGATGTCTAAAGTTGTCGCGAATTTCGAGGAATCGGGCTACGGTGTGGTTATACAAACACCAGCATTGCACCCTGGCATGTTCTCAGTAGTAATGCCATGGATTTCAGGCCTTGATATCAAGATGAGAATGTGCAAATATTCAAGAACTGCACATATATTTGCTTTGGCAAGAGATAAGGGCTCAGGAGAAGCAATTTCATCGAATTCAATATCATACAAATTGGATCAAATTGATGAACAAAATCTTAAGGTATGGATAGTTAATTACTAGTAGTATTATGCTAGCATTATCTTATGCTTCTATTTCATTACTAATGGTATTTCTTTTACTCTGATTATCCTATTATGCTAGCATTATCTTATACTCTAATTTTATCTTTTTTATGTTGTTATCCTTAATATTTGTATAGTATTTTCTTTCTTCAATATTTTCATCAGAACTTTTTACTCTTTCATGATTTTCTAGAGCCAAGGGTCGTCTATCTTAAACAACCTCTCTACCCCCACAAAGGTAGGAACACTACAACAAAAACTACTTTTAGCGGCAATAAATATTGACATTAATAAAGAATACTAAAGTTTTTACCGGCATTAGTTAAGTGCCATTAGAACCAATGTCGCTAAAGGCTTTAGGGACATAAACAAAGAGTGCTAATTGCTGCTAAAAAGCGGCAATTAAGAATTAATTCCCGCTAATGATCATTTTTTATGTAGTGGAATAAGGTATGCATCGTCCACCTTACCCTCCCTAGACTCTAGTTGTGCAAATTATTCTAGATATTTTAGTTCTAACATGAAGGCAAGGGGCATAACTAATATGTATGTCGAAGGGTGATCAGTTGAACACTCTTCGTGAGAAACCTCTACCGTGTACTATATATAGGTCAAATATTACCCTTAAATACCTCTTGATGAAATTTTTGACTTCGCCACTGATGTAGGTCGGTATAGAGAAGCTATTAAGAATCTTGGCAGCTGCTGGAGCAGAAGAAATTGGAACTCACCATGTAAAAGGAAAGAAATTGAAAGTGAAAGAATCAAGTGTTGATGAATTTGAGCGTTTTGTGAAAGAAGAAAGTTCAAGAGGATTTAAAAATCTCTCAACACCTATATGTTCAGCACATCAAATGGGAAGTTGTAGAATGGGAATTGATCCAAAAATATCAGTTGTAAATCCAAAAGGAGAAACATGGGAAGTTGAAGATTTGTTTATTGGTGACACAAGTGTTTTTCCAACTGCCCTTGGTGTGAACCCTATGGTCACTGTTCAAGCAATTTCATATTGCACTGCACAAAATGTGCTTCAAGTACTTAAGGCAAAGAAGATGAATTAATGGGAAATTATTGCTAATGGATTGAGGATGATGAATTGTTACCTATATTATATTTTGTTGTATCGTATTGTTGAATCGTTATTATATAGCTATGAAAAATGTTATTTTGTGTAACGATTTATTTGGTGTGATCACAACGTTTCCCATAGTTTGGATGGTCGCTTCATTATACCTAAGTTTGTATATAAATTAATAAGACCGGATTTTTGTCAAGGTAAAATCCAAGGTTCAAACTCATTTTTTTAATTTTTATTTTTCACTCGGTGTTTAGTATTTGTATTGGGGTCTGAGTAAATTCGGATTCGCTCATTGCAGGGTCCATTTTTGGAGATGGCCGGTGCTCCCAACAAGAGTTTTTTCATTCCAAAAAGCTTGAATTTGAGACCTCTAATTAAGGGTGAAGGAATCTCAATCATCCTACGACACCTAAATCTCATACAAATGCATCAAGATGTTATCCACTAATACAAATGCCAAGAGAAATTGTAAGCAACATAGAGATTTTCTCTCTTCTTTTTTTCACTATGAAACACAATTACAACCATGTTTGAACTAAGATACACATAAATACACTCACTTTTTCTAGTATTTTATTGCCAAGAACCAATTAAATACAAAGACAAATTAAAGAACTTAAAAGTAAAATAAAACAAGTTTATTTTCTGAGTTCAAATTATAAAGATTTTTCACACTATCAGGTCACACCAAGTGTTATTTGATCCATAGATATCATTATTTGAGTGACCTAATGATATAAATATATTTTTATATCAACGTCGTATAAAACATAAACTCTTTATTTTTTTAAAAAGAGAAAGTTTATTAGCTCTTTAATATTTAAGGACATTTAGGTTTTCCCTTAGAGTTCAACTTGTCTCTATAACAAGGACATTCAGACTTGTTTCCATATGTGCCAGAAGGAACACAATTGCATGCAACACAACATATTCCACAATACTTCAAACAACGTTTCTTTAGTCCTGCCTTCCAACATCTTGCACTGCACTTTTGGTCACAATAACCTATCATTGACCACAAAAAAATAATAATCTTACTCTCTGTTTAATTTATTTGATGTAGTTTGAGTTGAGTATACTGCACTTTTGGTCACAATAACCTATCATTGACCACAAAAAATAATAATCTTACTCTCTATTTAATTTATGTGATGTAGTTTGAGTTGAGTATACGTAGTTTAAGAATAAATTAACTTTTGAAACTTGTGGTTAAAAATAAGTCATAAATATTTGTGTGACTATAAAATCATTTCATTAAGGTTAAAATGATCATTTTGAAGTTAAATTGTTAAGTACTAAATATAGACATATGTCTTTTTCTTTAAAACTAACAAAAAAAAGAAAGTAAATCATATAATCTGAGTAGTTTATAAGAAGAATACAAAGCATATATGTGAAAATTGAAAAATATTATTTGCAATTTAAAAAAGAAAATAGTGGAAAAAGAGTCTTACTTGAAGTAGCCATTGCTGCATTTTCAATGAAAGAGGAGCTAAAGAGTATAACAACAAGGAACAAAACAGCAAATGAAGTCTTCATTTTCTCTAGAAAACAAAAATTCCAAACAATATTGAGAAAAAATATATACGAAGAAGCTTTGTGTAGATTAGTGAAGAAGAAAAGAGGAAATTACACAAGTATTTATACATGTGAAATGTAGCTTTATTATTAATTTCTAAATTTATATGTTAAAAAAGGAATTAAAGTTGGTAGAGGTAAAAGACAAGATGATAATTATTATCAAAAGTTGTTTTATATTGTACATAATGTAGTTGCCAAAGTAGAGAGTTGGTGCTTTAATTAGTTTTCTTGTCTTTTCTTTTTTGTTTAAATAGAGAAGCAATTATATAAATGTGGAGCATGGTTATCGCAATATTATATAATCATTTGTTTTTTTTAACTCCAAGTATCATATTATTTATCGTTATTATTGTTTTTTTGTTCATTATCTTCAACATGACTTCTTCATTAGTGTATTTTCTTTTCAAATTTGTTCTGAAATGTTATACTTACACTACATCAAAAAATTTTATTTTTAGCGGCAATTAATCAACGGCAATAGCTCAATTGCCGCTAAATATGTATTTTTAGCGGCAATTAGCAATCTTTGTATATGTCCCTAAAGCCTTTAGCGACATTGGATCTAATGACACTTAACTAATGTTGGCAAAGACTTTAACACTCTATATTATTATGTTTTATTTATTGCCGCTGAAAGTTATTTTTGTTGTAGTATTAAACTGAGGATCTGTCATAAACAATCTATCTGCCTTCATAAGATTGAGATGACGTTTGTATACATATCATGCTCTTCATACTCCATTTATAAAATTATATTGAATATATTATTGTTATTTTTTTAGTATTCATCAAAAGGAATTCAAGTTGGTCTCAATTAAAGGGTAAATTGACAATTATTTAAGTTTACGAAAGGCTGTATTATTGTACATACTGTAATTGCCAAAGTAGAAGTTGGTGTTTTAATTAATTTGCTTGTTTTTTTATATTATATATACAGAGAAGCAATTATATGTGGAGCATGGGAATTTTCACGTACTACTATAACATGATTACCAAACAGGCTGGCTTCAGTCCTCTTTTTTTTTTGTCTAATAAAAAAAGAGTTAAATTAAAAATAGAAAATTAAGGATGTTATCATGATAAGTCGGCCCCAAAATATGGTGAATCTTAATAGCTTAGTTGATTGGCTACCTGAAGTTTCACCCTACTGGTGAAAGTTCGATTCCCCACCTTGTAATCTCCTTCTCATTTCTCCTTTTCTACCTCCAATTTTCCGGGGGGGGGGGGGGGGGGGGGNNNNTGGTTCTAAATAGGGCAACGTGTATAGATCGAGTATTAGGGTATAGAATTAGTAGGTAATTGAGTGTTGCCTTCTATGTGGTAAAGTAGGGTTTTAGTCTAGAGTTTATATGTTTTTAACCATAGGCAAGAAAGAAGAGAAGTTGAAAGGTGGTGTGAGGCTAATTTACACAAACATTGTGCAAATATTTGCTCAATTGCTCAACATTATGGACAAAACATTGTTTAACATTAGCAATAACTTGTAAAGTTTTACACCATAATTTAATGTTTTCTCAAACATTTTAGTTTGCTTAAAAATGATCTTTAGACCTGAATAAATGTCCACAATTTACGATAAAATATTAAAAAGAATAATTTACTAAACAGTTACCCAAAAAGAATCAATTAGTGAAAATTTCACCTAGTATGAGTGTGTGTTATTTCAGTAATATGTATAGGCTCATGAGTTAGCTTCTTGGGCTGCAGCCCAAGTTCTTAAGGTTATGCTATGCAATGGGCCTAACCAACTAAAACCCATAAAGAGAATGTTCTTTTAGATTTAGGGGTAAAATATATTTAGGGACATATAGTTCAAAATTGAGTCATTTAAATTTGTAAAAATTAGGCAAATGACATAGTATAGGAAAGAAATTACTTCCTTTCCCTACTCTTTCATTAATTACCAAAAATCCCTTATTTAGTGTTTTCCGGATACTTAATAAAGGAGCGTTGATACTTTAATTTCTAACGCGCTGATACTTAAATTAGTAAGTTATTGTTATCAGTTTAAGGCGTTAAAAAAGGGATTAAAAACTGAAATTANAAAAAAAAGCCCTAAATTTAATAAGAGAGAAGTATTGAAAACATTTTGTAGCGTGAATTATTATAAGTTTCATCACCGAACTATTGACAACCTTAAAAACACCCCTTTACTTGACTAATTTAACTTAAATAAGCTTCCGATCACACAACATGAGTGAAATATACATCTAAATTCTCGCCAAATTCAGGGGTATTTTCAATACTTCTTTTGGCTATTTATTAAGGCTCCAATCTCCTACAAGAGTTTGATCACTTACTATGTCATGTGGAAGATCGGGGGTGTATCGAAGTTTAATAAGTCAAGTAGATGTGTGTTTTTAAGACTGTCAATAGTTTGAAGATAAAACTAATAATTTGAGCCAAAGTCAGAAGTGTTTTTAATACTTCTCTCTAACTACATTACTATTCTGATTTTATATTATGTAAAAACTTTATAAAAAAAAATATCTTTTTTATAGAATTCTTTTTCTCTGAATACTAGGTAACAATCTTATATGAATGTTCTAGCCCCAATTTCCAAGATAGGGACATGATAAGAGTGTAATAATTCAGTACACATGCCCAAGAAAATAGGAAAACCTTTATCCCTATTGAATAATTGTATCAAATAATCAGTAGAGTATTGGAATGATTCAAGAACATAAATTTATGTGGTATAATTTTATAAAAATTAAAATTATTATGAGATATTTGTACAATTGTATGATATTTATGATTAATAAATCATTTAATCATGATATTAAGAAAAAATTTAATGTAAATATTCTATGCGTCACTACAACAAATATGATATATAGCTACGAAATTATTAGCTACGACATCAAATTCGTCACTAATTGTTCACTTTTAATGACAAAATTTACTTTTCGTGCTTAAATATATGAGACACATACTTTTAGTAACGAAACATAAAAATCTGTAGCAAAGTTTCGTCTACTAAAGTTTCCCACCAAAAATTAATTGGCGCAATTTGTTAAGTAGTGTTAGTCACGAATTTAAAGTTATCGGTGACACATTATTTCGTCACTAATAATGTATCTAATTCATGACAAATTATTTTGTCTTAAAATTTATTGATTTTTGGACCCAAAAAAATTTCATCTAAAAAAATACGTTGTTACAATATCGACAAATTAGAGTTTGTAGTTAAATATTATAAGTTTTAGCTATACAAATTTAGCTTTAATTATGATATTTATTTTCGTCACTAATAGTATAAATAATTGGTGACAAAGATTTTATTGTCTCTAATTAATCTGTGATTTAGTGACAACAAAAAAATTGTCACAAAATATGTAAGGTATTAAATAGCGACGACTTAAAATTTGTAGTGAATAATTGAACTATTTGCTATGAAAAAAATTCATAGCTAAATACAAATGTTTTTTGCNATCTTACCCATGCTTAGATAAGTTCAAATATGAAATTTCATCAAAAATGGAGTTAAGATCGACCTTGAAATTCTCAATTTATCAAACTTTAACTTTATCGGGAAAGTCCAAATTGTACGCGGTTAATATGATGAAAATAATCGATGAATCAATAATTTTATGTTAAAATCAGTTTACCCATAACATAAGGATCGTAAATATACTTTTTTCATAAAAAAGGGAGTCCAAATCGATAAAACCCCAATTTTTCCCAAGAGATTTACGGATAGGAAAAAAAATCAGATAAAGAAAGTATGAGAAAATGTCGAATTGAAGATTGAATACTAACCCTCATATTAATTCAAGAAGAAACCCGTAAGAATCACTCCATTCCGATCTCTAGAACTCCTAGTATGCTCAAAATACCAAATGAACACAGTCTGAGATTTTTATAACAGTGCATGGCTGTTATGCACCAGAAAAACAGCAGTTAATCTTTCACTAAAAAGACCGTAATTTCCTCATACGATAGTGAAATGACCCGATTCGTTTTGTAAATGTCTTAAATAATGATACGGACCTGATCGTTCAATCGGAGCTTAATTTCATGCTCGTTTACCCAGTCAAATATCATTCCTACTCGATAAACAATTATTTCTTATTTGCGATAAAAGTCCAATCTCGGGTTAGCGAAAATGCACCAAAATTTGTAGATAAGTCCTATAATTCATGCTCAAAATTTTAGAACCTTCGGAATAATTTTTCGACCTTTAAAACTAATAATGAACCCTTAGTTGCCACAATTTGCTGAAATAGTGTCAAAACATCCAAGAAGCTTAAAAGCTCACCCAAAACTCATTTGGCACTTCCCGAACACAAACCAAATATGCTACTAGCTTGAAAATGACATTTTGGACTCAATGAAATCGTCGGAATTTGAATTCGAGGTTTCCTTGACCCGGTATCCGATAAGGCTTCAAGAAACTAACTTTAGGCTCAAAAACTCAAAACGCACTCGGGGCCTCTAAAAATTCAACCAAGACTCATTCTAGACTTAGTATCACCCCCTGAATCCAACAGTGCCCTCGGAATTCTATTTCGAGCACCGGATCCTCGTTTGTTGACCAAAGTCAACTCTTGATCAAAATTTCACAATTTTAGCAACTTAGGACCTCAAATCTTCATTTTAACTCCAAATTCGACTCCGTAAATTCTCATAGACCCATTTCGACATTCTAAAACTACTGGAATTGACAGAAATCTGATTCGAATCTCGAAACTCCAAATGACTCGAAATAGCACTTTTAACCAAACTTTAACTCTTAAAAACTCAACTTTTCATCAATTTTCCTTCAAACCAACTTCGAAAATACAACAATTAGGACTCGAGGCAACTATCGGGAGGGGTAAAACGGTCATTTTATGAAAATTTCCAAAAATGACCTTAGGGTCATTACATTATTCACCACTAAAAATCATGTTCGTCCTCGAACATAAAGTAGAAGAAGGCAAAAATACTCGATGCTATCAACCCCGAGGTGAAATTTCCGAACTCAATAATTACTATTCCAAACGAACCCATTCTTAAACCTTATCCCAAAAATCCATAAAAAGGATTGCCAAATCAATCTTGACAACTTAACCCTCAAAGGGTTATTTCAAACTACCGACTAANCGAATGGTTGTTGGAGCCTTAGTCGTCACTAAAAATCACTCATAACCTTTAGTGGCAATATTTTGGGATTTTGTGGCGACAAGTCAAGTTCTTTTGTAGTGAATCTTAGTTGGCAATGCTTAGGTGGAGGGATTAGTCCCATGTGGCTTGCCATGTCACTAAAAAATTGGGGTGTTAACTCTTGAGGGTATTTGTGGTAGGAGTGTGTACTATTCGGATTAAACCGAATAACCACACCAAATCAAACCGAAATTTTATTTGGATTGGTTTTTTGGTTTTCCGGATTGGTTTTGGATTAATAAATTACTTTGTTTGATTTTTTGGTTTGGTTTTGGATTTTAAAAGATAAAAACCGAAAAAAACCGAATTTTATATATATATATACTGCGTGGAGTCGCGTGGTGTGCCACATAAGTCAAAAGGTGTACAAAAAATTACAAAAAAAAATGAGTTCAAGGGGGTAATAGGACCTTAATTTAGTTAAGGCGTGTCTCTGAGATTTCGGTCATAATCTAGGGGGTACTTGTGTCTTCTCCCTTTTATGTTTGAATTACATCTACAATAGGTATACTTGTAAGTATTGTGTTTTAAGTTTTACTTATGATTTATATTAGAAAGTATATTTAAGGGACTAAATATTATTACTTTGGTTATATATGTTATTAATTATTGACATAACCGAATAACCAAACCGAAAAAAGCCAAACCGAATAGAGAAAAACCAAACCAAACCAAATTTATTTTGGATCGGATTGGGTTACACTTTTACAAAACCAAAAACCGAAAATCCAAACCGAATAGTGTAAAACCAAACCAAAAAACCGAATGCACACCCCTAATTTGTGGTCTCCTGGGATAACTGCAGGGGTATTTTTGATCCCAAAATGTAATGGAGGGTATAAGTGGTCTATTTCGCATAGTTTAGGGGCAATTTTGACCCTTTTCCGTATATTTAATAACAAAATAATTTTTGGTATATAAAATAGTCATTAGTGACGAAATTAGATTTTGTTCAACTATGAAATGCATATAACTTTAGAGACAACTGATATCGTCACTGATTGAAGTAAAATAATTAGTGATGATATAATTTTGTCGGTAGTAATAACTTTTTTAGTGACAAAATATACTATATCTACAAAAAATATACTTTTTACGACAAATAAATTTGTCACAAATGTTTAGGCATATGGGGACGATTTTTCTTTTTGTAGTTAATATAATACTTTTAGTGACGAAGCACTAAATCGTCTTTGTATACTTTTAGAGACACACATTTAGTGACGAATTATTTTTCGTCTCACAAGATTTTTAGTGACGAAATATGATTTGTAAATGATGAAATTATTTGTCCCTGATAATCGAATTTGTTGTAGTGCGTATAAATATTTATTTAAAAAAATCTCATAGAAAAATGAAAATATGATAGATTTTCACGTGATAATAAGGGAAGAAAAAAGAGGACATGAATGCAGGAACAATAGACAAGTGTTCCAAAATTCATAAATATAATAAAAAAAGTTTTCATGAATTAAAGTCATCTACTTTATTAAGCAATTTAATCCATCAAAAAGTCAAATTAATTAATTAGCATTGGACCACTGGTGATAATTAAGTGATGACATGTGCAGTTGGACACTAGGTAGTTGTACAATTTTATTTTATTTTTTAAATAAGTTATTAACAAGAATATATCAAAGTCAACTAGGAGATAGAGATGTCATGGTGATACAGAATTGTAACATTGTTGTTCAAATTATAACCTCATATGTGAAGGATAGGCGGATGAGGACGGATCAAAGAGAAAGATCGATAGATATTTATGTTGATAAGATTTTAAAGAAAGGTGCATGTGACATTTTAGATAAATTTACATCAGATTAGGGGAGTAAAGTGAAGAGCAGTAAGTAAACGGTCTATCTGTCCTTTAATGGTATTATCAGTTATTTTAGAGATAGTTAATTTAATAAATTTAGTCTTTATCTATCTGATACGCGCTTTACAAAACATAACACAAGTTCATAACGTGCACTTTTGAACTCGGTGATGGCATAGTCCAAGAAGTCAATCCATGAAATTTGTAAAGCCAATGCGATAATACATGTCACGGGCTTAGATCGCGATAAATATTATATCAGAATTTGGCATTTCGTTAGTACAATGGCGGGGCAAACCTCAACGAGAATGGTGAGTCCTTAAGAGGAAGGTATATGTGATGCCTATGATGGAGAGTTGGTTGACAAAAGCTAATTAAATTGAATAACACGTGTTATGAATTTGAGTTGTGATTCGTCAAATTTATACCTAACAATATGATAAAGTCTAAGTCAATATTGATCAGAACGAGAGCTAGTTATATCGAATAGCACGTGCTATAAATTTGAATCGTGATTCATCAAATTTATACCCAACTATATGATCAAGTCAAGTCAATACTGACCAGTAGTATGATTCAAATTTGTGCTATTGAAAACTATTGCCTCTTAATTAATTAGACATAAGGTTGTTCACCTGTCATACATATATATGCACTTTTTTCTTCTCAAAAAATTAAAGTTACAAAAGTATAGGACATGACTTATTCATAAAACATAACGTGATTCATCATGTTTGTGAAAGTCAAGTCAAATATATGCATTTAAGTCAAAATTCTAAAATGCAACAGTTTGCTATATATCCCTATCTTCATTAATGTCAAATTAATAGTTATTCAAATGGGAAGATATAGAAGATGGAAGTTGAATTGAATTTAATATTTTTAACATGAAATATATAAAACATAGATGTTATAAACACTATTAACAGTGCTTATGTACATCTTCAAAATTTCAAAATTTAGAACATGGTTGGTTCTTCGTTAAGATGAAATGTTTATTATATTCTATTTATAACTATATAGATATTTATTATTTGTTTTAGATTACAAATTTTATTAAAATTTTGTGTCAAATCGAAATAATATCCCAAGGAGTTTGTAAAGTTCAATTGAGTTTACATAATGATTTTGGCCAAAATATATAATAACATTCCTATCGTGAACTTTTTCGACAATTGAGTTTAAAATTATGTAAAATTTTCATTACTTGCCATTCACCGAGAGTGGATGATTGGGATTTTTTTACTATTAATTAGAGATTTAGGTTTTGATCCTTGTAAATAGCAATACTCGTATCAAATTATAAGAAACAACTACATCTTAAATGAATCTTATACACAATACAAATTTAAAAGTTAATTGAGTCAGTGAAGCTTCGAATATCAGATAATATATCAAAAAGAGCCTACTAGACCAAAAATTAATTATAATATTAATTTTTTTTATATAAATCCAATGTCACATTCAGTAAAGATTTATCATACGTATTAAAAAAAAATACTAATAGGTAGGGTTGCTCTTTCTTTTCCTTCCCCTTTTTAGTTTGTTTCTGGGTGAAGGTTAGATTGGTTCATCATTTGTGTTTATTGTTTTAAAAATAAATAGATATGTAATTGTTAAGTTGGTAATACTTGGTATACATATCAATTAATTATAAAAGTAAAATATATAAATTCAATTTGAAAACTATATAATAATTCAATTTGCCTGATGGTCAGAATTAATTAGAGTTCACTTATAAAAATTTGGGAAATCAATTATTTGGTTAGTTAAATTATTTCTATTATTTAGAAATTAATTCATGCTATTGTAATTTTTTTTTTTCAGAATGACTCATTTTATCCAATTTTAATCAAATTTAGTTGTATAAAAATATTGTATACGACATTGCAAGCAAATGTAGAACTAACAACAACATCGTATACGCCACTAAATTGAATGATGTGATGGTGTAAATGGTGAAATTCGAATTTGAGCCTTGGATAAGGAAAAAAAATTGACAGGGAGGACTACCCCCAATGAGGCCCTACCTAGGGCCAATTTAAATTAATCGGACTTTAATGCGGGATTGTGGGTATCGAACACCCGATGAATCCCCTCTGAAGAAAACAAAATTGTGTATAATGTAATCCTTCAAATGAGGTTTGAGTGAGGGTAGAATATATTTAGATTTTATTCCTATCTTTATGGATAGAGATGTTATTTCTGGTACACTTTCGATTCAAAAGAAAAGTACCTGAAGAAGGATAGCAAGAAAAATATGACAACAAAATGGCAAGATATAAAGCAAATAAAGTAACATATAGTAATATTCATTGAAGAATAAGAGTCAACTAAATAATAATAATAATAATAATAATAATAATAAGAGGAGAGGAGGAGGCTAACCCCCTACCTATCCCGTATAAAGTGCGACAACACTCAATTATCTACTAATCGTCTATCCTAATCCTACACTTTTAAACCTTCCAATCTAAGTTCATGCCCCGTCTAATCCCTCCATTCACTTTCGACCTACCTTACATCTCCTAATTCGTGCTACAACCAACATTTCACACACCTCCATATCCGTGCACCTCCTCTTCAAAGCAAATGAAGAACTTTACACGAGAAAAAAAAGACACTTAAAAACTCCATCCATCTCAAAATGATTATTGTACTTATCAAAGATATTTTCCATTTTAAAAGCTTGAAAAAACTAATATTTTATCTTAGTATTATTTGTTTTTAAAGACCACAAACACTTAATCATAATACATAAATAAAATAAATATTCAATTAAAAAATATATCTTAAAATATAAATAAAGATAAAATAGTTAAACACGCCTCCTAATAATAAAATTCTATTTTAAGAGACATGTAAATGAAAAAAAAAAAAACAACAACACCACAAAAGTATTTTGAGGACAGAGGAGGACAAACAAAATGTTGTTGGATTCTTTATGATTCAAGAATTAATTATAAGAATTCAGTACAAGTTGTACTGTACAAAGTGTACACTTTTTTTTAATTATATAGTAGTTTTTTTTTCCTTTATTTATTTATTTTTATGAGGAAGAGGAGGCAGCTGCATCCAAAGGATGAGGATGCATATGTATCTATCATCTGAATATGAATCTTCACAGCAATAGCAAATAAACAACAATAATCTTAAAAAATTGACAGAATAATGTGTTGTCTTAATCAACCTTTCATTAATTGCCTTGCGGACTTCTTTTACATGTCAGAAAATTTTAAAAACTAAAATATTAAAATAAAATTACAAAAAAAATAAAAAAAATTCCTCTTACTATATGTTATACACTAATAAATTACCTTCTCCTTATTTTTCTCCTTTTCTTTAAGGACAAAAAAATGAATCATACCCTTTGTGGTGTAATATCTCTTAAGTAATATGGGAACTCTTTGTATTTTACAATTTTAGGTCCTCAACTTATGATGCTTGTCTAGGTCTTGGTCGTGCCTTTTGGACTGATCAAGCTCGTGTAATGTCTGGTCGTGCTTTTTGGACTGATCAACCTCGTATGATGCTTGTTTTGTCCTTGATCATGCCTTTTGGACTGATCAAGCTCGTGCGATGCTTATTGTCTTGATGTTGATTGTGTCTTTCAGACTGATCAAGCTTGTATGGTGTCTGTCTTAGTTTGTCCTGTCTTTTAGACTGGTCAAAGCTAATGTGATGCCTCTATGTGAGATCCCAAATTTATTTTTGTATAATATTTGTATTTTTTTTTTGAGGAAAAACCACAATTTTGTAATTTTTTTTAATCTCAAATCGTTGTTAGGCTTATGTTGATGATGTTTTGAGAGAAAGTTTAATGGGTAAACCATTTTGGGGAAGAGCAAATGGCCCATATTGAATTCCATTTTGTGGGCCCACCATAGACCACCTATCATAAAATGAACAAAAAAAAAGAAAAATTAGAATAATAATATTTGACAAACTATTTTTTTTTTACTTTTTTTTTTTAGATTCTTGAGATTTTTTCAGTTCTGTTACTGACCTGTACTTTGTGGTCAGATGATGTACAAGGATCAAAATCTCCAGCTTGGCTAATTCATTCCCTGGACATGAGTGGACCCCATTGCCAAATGGCATGAAAGTATTGGGTTTTGGTGACACCTATCATATTACAAAAAAGATTAGAAAAAACTAAAATAATTAATAAACATTTTTTTAAAATTAAAGATTACAATTTTTTCTTACCTCAAATCTTGAAGGATCAAATTTCTCTGGTTCAGGAAAATTGTCTGGACTATGATGAATATTCCTAAAGAGTGGTAATACTTTCCATCCTTTAGGTATTAAATATCCTGAAAAAAAATCATCACAAAATTACAAAAAAAAATTAATAAAATATTTAAAACATCTAAATTGGAATATGATAGTTTTGACTTTTTTTTGTTAAAAAAAATAAATCTATCAAAATTCACCTTCAAATTCAACATCTTCAACTGCTTCTCTAAATGTGAATGATAAAATTGAAGCAACTCTAAGTGTTTCTTGAATAACTCTTGTTGTCATTGGCATTTGTCTTGTATCTTGCCAATTTAGAACTTTTTCTTCATCATTCACCTCTTTTGTTCTCATTATGTTCTCTTGCTCTTCCTGTAAAATTTACACAAATATAATTAGATTTCATTCTGAAGTCGTATGTTGGTCGGACTTTTCAAAAATGTTGTTGCAGTCATGTCAGACATGCGACATTTTTGAAGAGTCTGAGCAACAGAAATTGGGAATTTTCTTGTTGTTTTTAGCAAGTGTATGAGATCTTACTGTGACAGCTTGTAGGACACTAGGATTCTCTCCAAGGTATTTGAGGATCCATGTAAGTACACTAGCAGTAGTGTCTCGAGCTGCAAAAATGACTCCGATTACATTATCTGCAATTTGTTCGTCAGTGAGTCCTTCTTTATCTCCCATGAATGACCCGAGCAAATCGCTATGATCAATCTTCATTTCTCGTCTAGTAGAGATGATTTTGGCAACAATTTTTGCTAGTTCTTTCCTCGCTTTCATTGCTTTGTTGAAGAGTGTACCGGGGAGATTAATTGGCATCGAATTGTATCCTTTTTCGAGAATGTAGTAACACTTCTTGAGTTCCTCTCTATAAAGAAATTCATCTTTGCCAAATATTGAAATCAATGCCACATTGAATGTATACTGCAAAAAAGTCGAAAAAAGAGTTTAGTAAAACAGAGGATCAAAAACAGGGGACTCTTTTTTTTTAGTGAAAACAGGGGACTCTGTTTTCCCCTGTTTTTGTGTTTTTTTTTTTTGGTAAGTTGGAAATTCGAGAACATACTGTTTTCATTTCTTGATAAGTGTTGATCAATCTTCCTTCGAATGATTCGAGTGATGTTATCGCGATGGATTCAATATCGGGGATGATGTTTCTGATCGAATCGGGCTTGAAAGCCTGGAGGACTAATTTTCTCAATTTGGCATGGTAATCACCTTGATGAAAGAAAATTGCTTGTTTTCCTAACATTCTTTCTTTGCTAGCAGGAAATGTAGGCTTAAACAAATTAGCCCTTGTGACCAAAACTTGTTTAGCTGCCTCTGGACTTGATATCATTACACAAGGACAACCCAATATGTAAGTCTTGAAAATTGAACCATACCTAAACAAAAACACAAAAAAAAAAAACAAACCCCATTTTTCATTAGTAACTTGAAATCAAGAAAACAAAGAGAAAAGTCAAGAAAGTGAAGGAGTTTTATACTTACTTTTTGACTTTGGAAGCAAAGAAAACATTGGGATTTTGTGAGTAGAGTTGGAAGGTTTCTCCAATATAAGGTAAACCTAAAGTACCAGGAGGAAGTGGCAATTTCTTGGAAGCAAAAGCCAAGAACTTGAAGATTGAATGGATTAGAAGAAGAGTGAAAGAAATGAAAGTAAACAAACACAACATAGAAACAAATTCCATGTTTAGAACCAAAAGTAGGTACTTCAAGTGTTGTTTGTTGCTAGTAAGGTGTACCTAGTTTTAAACTTAAGATGGTTTGATGAATGAAATAAAACACAAAGGGTGTATATATATAGGTAAAGTAGAGGCAATAAAATAATAATATCATAGGGTGGGGATGGGAGTAGGGTAGGGGTGGGGGGTCCTTTAACATACAGCTTGAATCAACACACGGAATCTCCCTCCAGCTCATGTTTTTGTTTATATATACACTAATAAACAGAAACAGAAGAGAAAGAGAGAGGAAAGTAGAGGGTGTGTGGGGCACGTGTAAGTTTTGGATATATGTACCAAAAAATATAAGTTGTGGTGTCGTGGTGGCACTACTTCACCTCTAATTAGCGGTCTCGGATTCGAGCCATGAGTGTGAAGAAAATTCTATTGAGAGCGTTACCTTCGAAAGAGTCATGCAGTGCGTGATTCGAATTTAGTCGAAGCTCCAATGCAGACTCTGAATACCGAATGGGAAAAAATTGTTTTGGATATATGTAAAAGAGTGTGAGTAAAATAGGGCAGGTGTAGAGCTAAAATTTCTCTTATGAGTTCAACAATATTCAGTAGTTTTGATCCAACTTCTTATATTATATTTATCTTAAGTATATCAATTGAATATGTCGGAGACGAATTTAGGATTTCTAAAACATGGACGCACTACTAAAAGAAAATGGAAACAAAGTATTGAGTGAAATTGATCCCACTAGTTCGTTAGTTAAATAACGCAACAAGTAATATGAAATCAATTTTTAAAATAATAGACATAAAATATCTAGTTTTACGAAAAAAAAAAAAAAGACAACATGTTTATATGTTCTTTATAACCTATAAATTCACCACCGAAATAGTAAAAACTAAAATTTAAATTTATAAATTTCAAATTCTGACTTCACGCTTCGATATAAGATTAAGTGGGGTTGGGTGGGGTATAGAAGTACAAGTTGGGAGTAGGGGAGTAGTTGGTTGACTTCATGGACTTCAATTGACATATTAAGAAAGGGCAGAGAGGGGGAAAGGGTATAGAGGGGATGAACTTACAATCCGTACCATCGTATAGGAATTTAAAACAATGATTAGTGAAGGGAATCAATAAATTTTAAAAAAATAAAATTAGTATATTATTTTATTTTAAAATAAAATTAAAAGGAAGAATACACCTAGAGACTATTTTATATGAGGGGGTTTGAACCTCTTTTTCTTAGGTGAGTTTAATTATTTGTTATACTTACTAAAAATAGTTATTCAAAATATTTTGTTGTTTTAGAAAATCAACAAGGAATTAATTAGATTTTTTAAAACCATTTAATCCTTAGCATTGATAGAGAGTATTTATTGAAAAAAGAATAGTATCATGGAAGATAAAAGTAAAGGCTGAATAGTCTAATTAATAAAAAAATTGAGTTGGATCATATTAGATGAACTAGATTATGAGTCGTTATCTAATTCATTTTGATTTAAGTAAAGTTTAAACATATTAATTTGATTTTAATATTAAATACTTAATATGAAAATAAAACTTGTTTTTGTTTTATGTTGCCAAGTGTTGGGTTAAAAATTTATCAAATTAAAGTTTGACCTCACTATCTTCTATTCCCTCCGTCCACAATTGTTTGTCAGGGTAAGGTCATGCACATCCCTCAGGAAAAATTTAATACAATGTGTAATTTGACTAATATAACCCTACTATATCAAGAATACCAAAAGTCCACATAACTTTTCAATTGAACTACACTATCATTAAGGGCAGAATTGGAAAAAAGTGACTAATTATTTCTTGATTGTTTAAATTGACAATTAATCTTGGACATCTATTTTTAATATATCTGTCAAACAATTGTGGACGGAGGGAGTACATGGATTGATTTTGGAACTTGACAAAATCCCATCCAATGTGTTGCTGAAATCATATATTTAATTTTAATTACTATAAATAGAAAGAATTATCCAATATTTGTTGAATTCAATACAGTAAAGTCATAAAGTGACCTCAACAAGGAACTACCTTAATATTACTAAAAAAATCTTGCACTATTAATTCTATCTTATTGTATATGTAGTACTCCCTCCGTTTCACAAAGAATGACCTAGTTTGACTTGACATGGAATTTAAGAAAATAAAGAAGATTTTTGAATCTTGTGGTCCTAAATTAAAGTTATGTCAAATGTACAAAATTGCCCTTTAATCTTGTGGCCTTAAACATGTCACGTGGAAAAGTGAAATTAAAATGTTACCAAGAAAAAGAAAGAGGTCATCCTTTTTGAAACAGACTAAAAAAAGGAGGCCATTCTTTTTGAAACGGAAGGAGTATTATTGTATTATATAGCAAAAGGGGCAAATTTGGAATTGAACTTTGAAACTTTATTATTACTTTAAAAATATGCATGACTCTTGTAAATGCTACAACTGTGGCGAAGAAGGACACAAAAATTACGAATGTAACAAAAAAAAAGTTAAAATATCAAAAATTGATAGACAAGAAATTGATTCAGATCTAGAATCTATAACGTCAATAAAAAAAATGATGACTTCTATGAAGAATTTTCAACCAGCTCAAAAGAATCTGATTAAATGAATCAAGAAATACAAAAAAAAAAAGGACAATTCAATACAAAATATAGAAACCGAAGAGGATCAAAGGGGATACGCCCTAAAAACAAATATATATATATATATATATATAGGCTAGGTTCATAATACCATTTTGTTATGGTGTTTATGGACAATTATTTTGTACGTGGACAACTACTTTAAGTATATAATTCCAAAGAAAGACACTGCTTTTACATAAAACACCATACAATATGAACTGATGGTGAGAATTAATATTGAAAAATCAAGATTAATTACGTCCTTTAGAAAACAAGAAGAACCATCATGAATAAAGTGTTTCTTTAACTGCTTACTTTGTAAATTTACAATTATACTTAATAAAATTTCTCACTTTTCAATCTTATAAGCATGAGCTAACAACTTTGATTTTTCTATAACTTCTTGTTTCACCTAAACTTCTTTGTTTTTTACTTATTAAAATAGAGTAAGAATATATTCGGTACTAAGAAAATAGAGTCAGTTTTATCTTTGAGAATAATCACTATTCGTAAAAATAACAATTTTGCTTTAAGATTTTGGTTGATCATTGTCGGGGGTGGATTTAGTGTGTAAATTACAAATTCTATGAATTCAATAATTTTGATCTGAACTAAATATTGTACTTGTCTTAAGAAATCTATTTAATATGTGCAATTATTAATTTAGAACATCTAATTCTTAAAAAGAGCAAACTAAAATCTCACATGTACTTTTAAATTTTGAATCTGCTTCTGATAGTTGTAATATATTTTTGGATTAAGTAATAAGTAGAAAAGCTACGTAGGAATAAGGAGGTTCATCCAAATTTTATTCAGTAAAAGATAACATTATATATATAAGATTAAATTATTTTTATGTATATATAAAGATGTACGTTAAATTTCCTTGATTTCTTGATGTATTTATTTTTTTATATTTATGAATTTACTGATAACAATTTTGACTACTAGTAGTATGTGCTTATCACATGTAATTACTGTTTTCATTACTTAACAAGTCTCGTGAACTAACAACTAAAAGTACACTAAAGTATCTTCAATAATTAAAAATGTATCAAATATGAAGTGAAAAAAAAAAAAAGCTAATGCCATTTTGCATTCAATACAAAAAGGCAGTCAAAACTCAAAAATCACCATTTATTAAATTCATTAAAAACACACATAAAAAAAATGTCTTCTCAGCAAAAATTCTACAAATCTTTTGAAAAATAATCCTCCCTTGGTCTTATATTAATTGATCATTTTACAAAAAATAATTGTCCCATATTAGTTGTCCACCTTACTAAATTTAAAAAACAATGATTAAAATTTTCCTATATTACACTTGCAATTAATTTTTTTTAAAAGTGTTCACATTTGTTTGTAAAATTCAGATGAATTTTTTTAAAAGTTAATAAGTAAAATTATCTTCTTATTTATGATTTCTTAATATGCGTGTAAAAAGAAAAACAATCAATTAATATGAGATGAAAAGAATACTATCTATATATTGGTTCGAGAGGTTTATTGTTTTTACATGATGGGGTAAAAATTTAAAATTGAAAATATATTGTCTTATTTACTTCTTCCCTCTCAAATTATTATTGATATTGTTTCCCTTTTATGCTTTTTTTTAAAAAAAATATCTTAAACTATAATCTCTGATTATTTTGCATTTCTGCCTCTATTTTTTCGGGGGAATTAGTTTATAGGTTTTCGCATTATATAATATTCTACAAGTTATTCACTACATCTTTAAAAAAACGTATTCTCCTCTAGCTATAAGTTTGGTGGCTAAGTCCAAAAATTAAAGACCAGCCTATTAATGGATAGATCATGCAATTAAATATATAATCTTCCTTCATTAAATAATTACTCTATTGAGATGTTTATAGTCTTAAAAAATAATTATTATTAAGAACAAAATAAAAAAAATATCTTTATTTTAAATTTCTAACATAACAAATAAACTGAGATAACTATTTAAGTGGCCTCTCTTTCTTCTATCATGTTATAGTAAGGTTCAATCTTGAATAAGTATCTTAAGGGAATATTTGGCTATAATCAATCAACAATAGTGAAAATATGATTAATTCTATAGATCAAATGAAAATTGCTTCCCCCCCCCCCTTCTCCTTCAGTCCCTCGTCTACCCAAGACAAATTTTATCACTATTCAGTAAACTCCGACTCAAAAGCAAGAAAGCAAGAAGGAAGTAACATATACTTAAATTATGGAAAAATATTGTATAATAAGTAATTACAAATAAAAGAAAGACCCTTAAGATAATCAATACCCACATATTATTATTCATCATATAATATTTCACATATTACTAATTGTTGCATAAATACATATAGCCCCTAAACCAAATCATGAACTCCTAAGAGTTACATTAATTAATATTTGTTATAATACAAGAAAAGACACCCAATTAGTGCCTTAAGGTGTACAATATACTACCAAGGCCTTTTCTTGATGACATAATACACAATATCAAACAAGGATCACCTTTTTCAATCATAAATGTCATGCCATAACCAAACTTTCTAAAGGGGAAGACAACAAATTAGGTGACAAATGCAATGCCATGAATTTAGCCATACCCCTCATGCCCACCCCAACCACCAAATAATCTAAAATGAAGTATGAGGTAGACAAAACCAAAAATAAAGTCAAAAATACTTAAATGCTGCCTCTATTCATGCATGGAATTATTAAACTTTACATTGTAAAGGCAGATTGGCCACAATGTCATAGTGCCATGACAATTTTTGCCTTGACCAAATCCGTCTATTTGTTTGTGTCTGTGGTGGAACTATTCGTTAATGATTGACCAAATTCGAAAGATTCATCTTCCTAAAAAATATGAAAATTGAATCTATCAGACATATATAAAAGTTAAGTAATTCAATACCTATTATATATATGTTAAAGATAATTTTTCAACATTATATTGTAACTTTCGACGAAGGGGGCTCGCGAATATACCCCTTCCGGCTATCTCCATCCATAGACACATATATAACAACATTGTTACGTAAAATCCTGCGTACGATCTTCAAGTTATATGTAATGTAACCAGACATGTTGTGGGAAAAACAATAGGAGCCGTACAAGTACAAAAATTGGACAAACATTAAAAGAGGCAAACTGTTAGAGGGTACACGTGGCTCCAGAAATTTTGATCATAATCTTTTAGTTATGTGTGGGTTCATTAGCATTTGGTCAAGATTCACTTCTATTTTACTTTTCAATTTTAATGAATTTTGCTGACCAAATCTTTTTTGGAGGTTATGTAGGTTGGAGAACACAGATCTCAAGCTCACTCAAGAATCAAAATATTAGAAAGGAAAAAAATAACTAGCAAGCAAGAAGTGTTCTTGAATTGTAAGTTGTAAGCTTCTGTTTCATATTATCTTCAGCATCAATGATGCCTTTTAAATAGGTTTACAACTCAACTAAAATGCAGAATTAAAAAGGACACTAACTCAGTAGTGCTTTCAACTAAAAAGAGAAATTTAAGGACCAAATAACATCTATCCTAAATTAAGTCAAAGTGCAGTAAAATACTATAAAAAACTGCATTAACTTTTCTCTTCTTTTGTTTGAATTATTTATTCAACATTCTCCCTTTATTCAAAATCGCTAACACCAAGCAATGATCTAAAATAGACATGCTTCTGATATGGCAGTGCCTTTGTGAATATATCTGCTACTTGTTCATTAGTGTTGCAAAACTTCAATATGATCTCTTCTTTTTCCACCAACTCACGAATAAAATGGAGGCGAATGTCAATGTGCTTTGTCCTTCCATGAAATGCAGGATTGTTAGCCATTGAAATTGTGGATTTGTTGTCGCAATAAATTTTCGTTGTTTTCTATTGCTTTTGGTTTAGATCAACCAAAATTCTCCTAAGCCAAATGCATTGACAAGCTGAAGTAGTTGATGCAATGTACTCTGCCTCTAAAGACGACAATGTTGTCGTTACTTGTTTCTTCGAACTCCATGTTTTGCGCCTGATCCAAGGCTGAACACATTGCCTGATGTACTCTTCCTATCATCCACCGAGCCTCCCCAATCATTGTCAGTAAAGCCTAACAATCTGAAATTTGAAACATGAGAATACGAAATACCATATTCTAACGTTCCAACAACATAGTGTAAAATTCTTTATACAGCTCCAAAATGATGCTTTGATGAATTGCTCATAAACCTTGAAACAACACCAACAAAATATGAGATATATGGACAAGTATGTGCCAAATAAATCAAACCTCTAACTAGACTTCTAAAACTTCTTGCATTGGCTTGCCCAGTACCATCTTCCTACTGCAATTTTTCATTCATATTCATGGGTGTTGCGGTAGATTTACAATTGACAAGGCCAAATCTTTTAAGAAGGTTTGATGCATATTTCTTTTGAGAAACAAATACTTCCCCTTCTCCTTGTTTCACCTCAAGCCCAAGGAAGTAATGCAACAAACCCAAATCAGTCATCTCAAATTTACTCATCATACTAGATTTAAATTCAGCTACAATAGAGTGAGATGAACCCATATAAATTATATCATCAACATAGAGGCATACAACAAGAAGATCATTGTTACTTCGCTTCCTTAAGTATAAAGTAGGCTTACTTTCACTCATTTCAAATCCATTTTGAATAAAATAGGAACTGATTTTGCTATACCAAGCGCATGGCGCTTGTTTCAGCCCATAAAGTGCCTTCCTCAGATGGTACACCTTTTCCTCTTGGCCACTTATTTCAAAACCTTGAGGTTGAGAAACATAAGCCTCCTCTTCCAGTTCACCATTCAAGAAGGCTGACTTAACATCAAGTTGATAAAGAAAACCATTTCAATTGAGCAGCCAATGCTAAATTGTTCTTACCGTCTCAAATCGAGCAATAGGAGAAAATGTCTCTTCAAAATCAATACCCTGCTGCTGCGAGTATCCCTTTGCAACAAGTCTAGCCTTGTGTTTTCGTACACTTCCATCTACGTGATACTTTGTTTTAAATATCCACTTTAATCCAACTACATTCTTTCCATTTGGAAAGTCAGTGAGCTGTCAAGTTTCATTTCTTTGTATTGCCATCAATTCTTCCTTCATCGCATTCTTCCACTCATCTTTTTCAATTGCTTATTCATAAAATATAGGATCTGAAACAATAAAAGCAAATTGACAGATTGATTAGAATATCTAGGATTCTCTTTTCTGACTCTTGTTGATCTACTCATTGGAATTGGCTTAGATGAAGGTTCTTCAAATGTTGCGAATGTCTCTGGTTCAATCGCTTCTTCAAGTGAATTTAGATTAGACCCTTATCCTTCATCTGGAGAGTCTTCAATGGGTATTGAAATCTCCTATTGTATTTATTTTTCACTCCAATTCCAACTTGAATTTTCATCAAATACAACATTTCTGCTAATTATCACTATACCAATAAGAGGGTTATATAACCTGTATGCTTTATATTCAAGACAATAATCAATGAAAATACATTTTTGTGACTTTTCATCTAGTTTTTGACGAGTTTTAGAGTTTACCAAAGTTAAGCAATACAACCAAAAATATTTAAATGGCTTACCGAAGGACTTCTACCTTTCCAAGCTTCATATGGAGTTTGATTCATCACAGCCTTTGTAGGCGATAGATTCAGTAGGTACACTGAGATTGTAACTGCTTCTGCCCAATATTGATTTGGAAGTCCTTTACCTTTCAGCAAACTTCTTGCCATCTCTACAACGGTACGATTCTTACGTTCAGCTACACTATTTTGCTTCGGTGTGTAGGGTGTAGTAAGTTCCTTGTGAATTTCAGATTCTTCACAAAAATGGACAAATTCATTAGATAAGAACTCACCACCTCTGTCCGTTCGGAGAGTTTTTATGCGCAACCCACTTTGATTCTCCACTAGTGCCTGTATTTTCTAAAATTCTCAAAAGTTTCTGATTTGTATTTTAGAAATTACACCCAACTCATGCAACTGAAATCATCTGTGATGAGTAGAAAATATTGACTTCCACCAAAAGATTCAGTATTCATTGGACCACACAAATCTGCATGAACTAATTCTAAGCAAGTAGATGCTCTCCAAGCCTTTCCAACAAGAAACGACTTTCTACTTTGCTTCCCATAAAATGCAACCTTTGCATAAATCAAAAGAACTAATTTCTGGTAAGACAAAGACCATACCTTTTTGGTCTAGCAAATTTAGCCCCTTGAAATTAAGATGCCCATACCTTAAATGCCACAATTCAGAGTCATTTTTGCACCAGTTACCAAAGCAAAGTTTTCCATATTTGAAACTTCTAGAGGAAACATTCTATTTTCAGCCATGAGAACATTAACCATTGTTTGTCCTAATTTTTTTTTTATCTTTAATAACACATGCTCCATCATCAAGCAGAAGTGAATATCCACTAGTCATGAGTTGTCAGCACTCAATAAATTATGGGCCAAATTAGGAACAAATTGAACATCATGAAAAAGCTTTACTTTACCATGGATGTTTCTTATTGCTACTGTTCCTTTTCCTTCAGCTTGAAGAATCACCAAGCCTGCCAGTCGATCTTAGTGTCTCATCAAGTTATTTGAAGATTGACTTTATACTTGACATATGATTGGAGCAGCCACTATCTACAGACCACATATCACCTGCAACTTCATTAGTATTATGACAAGCCATGAACAACTTACTTTCTTCATTAGTTGTCTCTGCATAATTTGTTTGTTTCTCCTTGTACCAACAATTTGCTTGCGCATGCCCGTACTTTTTGCAGTTATGACATTGTTTGTTGCTTATATTGCATCTTTGCTCATTGAAATGTCTTTGTTCGAAGCCTTTGACTCGGCCTTGACCTCGACTATTTCCATGAAATGCACCTCTGCCCCGTCCTCTTTCTGTTGGTGCCTTTTCATGATCTCTTGAATTTGGTGCCTCCACCTTAGATTGAAATGCCTTTTCTTCCTATTTTTCTGCTACCCTGTTTATCCTTGCCTCATGTTCTTGTAAAGAACCCATCAATTCATCGAATGAAAATTTTGACAAATATTTGGACTCCTCAATTGCAGCCACAACATGTTCAAACTTAGGAGTTAAACTCCTTAAAAAAAAAATCAACAATAGTTTGATCAGTTATTTGGTCTCCCTATGACCTCATTTGACTAATAATAGCCATTGCTCTAGACAAAAAATCTTGCACAAGTTCATTCCCTTTCATCATTAAAGTTTCAAACTCATGCCGAAGAGTTTGGAGTTTTACAACTACTACCTTTGATGAGCCTTGGAATTCTGTTTGCAAAATTCTCCATGTTTGCCTCGAAGTGGTGGCTGTTGCAATTCGGGAAAACATTGTCTCATGGACTGCTTGTTGAAGGAAGAACAATGCCTTTGCGTCCTTCTTTCGATTTTCCTTTAGTCGCTACTCTTCATCCGAATCTGCATACCCAGTCTCTATCAAGTCCCAAAGATCTTGAGACTTAAATAAAGTCTTCATCTTGATGCTCCATAGTTGATAGCTTTGTCCCGTAAAAATGGGTATGGCTGACTAAGATATGTTCAGAGAACTTCCATTGGAAGTCATGGTGTTTTTCTGTTAATAGGTCGCCTAAATCTAAGTATGCTCTGATACCACAAATGTTGGGAAACACAGATCTCAAGCTCACTCAAGAACCAAAATATTGAAAAGAAAAAAAAATAGCTAGCAAGTCAAGAAGTGTTCTTGAACTGTAAGTTGTAAGCTTCTGTTTCATATTATCTTCAGCATCAATGATACCTTTTAAATAGGCTTACAACTCAACTAAAATGCAGAATTAAAAAGGGCACTAACTCAGTAGTGATTTCAACTAAAAAAAGAAACTTAAGGACCAAATAACAACTATCCTAGACTAAGTCGAAGTACAGTAAAATACTATAAAAAACTGCAATAACTTTTCTCTTCTTTTGTTTGAATAATTTATTCAACAGTGTAGTTAGTTGAGATATACATGGATCATTATCTTTATGGTTGTTGAATGAAGTAAAGACCCCTATGATCATCAAAATAGTTCTCTTCCTTCATAATTGTAGATAAATTACTATATACTAAAAAGACATAAACTAGCTATGGATTAAAGTCGTCACTAGATAATAAAATTCATCGTTAATGTCTACAAGAAAAGAATAATAATAACAACAAAATAGTAAAATAACCAAAACACAATAAACAATAATAGATGAGGATAACTAGATATTGCAAGCGATCAACATTTCCTTACCTACTAACCTTTTACTTTAATACACAACCTCCACACCTTTCCATGTAAGGTCATATCCTCGATAATCTGAAGTTGCGCCATGTACTGTCTAATCACCTCTGTCCAATATTTTTTTACCTACGACTACCTCTTATCGCACCCACTATATCCAACCTCTCGCATTTATGCATAGAGGCATTTGTACATCTCTACTTCACATGTCCAAACCACATTAGTCTTGCTTCTCTCATCTTATCCACCACAAAGGTCAGTGCCACCTTTTCTCGGATATCCTCATTCCTAATCGTATTTATCTTAATATGCCCTCACATCCATCTTAGCATCCTCATGTCCACAACTTGCATTTTTTGATCAACATGAGAGTTCTTGATTGGACACCATCCTCACTTCCACTCCTTCCTAATGCATTGCATCACTAAATTTACATTCCAATATATTTTTAGCGTGTCTCATCAATCATTATTATATCATACATAAATAACACACACCATGACACCTCATCTTGAAAATACCACGTTAATTCATTCATTACTAAGAAAAATAGAAATGGGCTAAGAACTAATCCCTAGTGCAACTTCATCTCAAATGAAAAGTGCTTCAAGTCTCCGTCGACCATTCTAACTTAAATCTTGTCTTCACATACATGTACTTTATCGCCCTAATGTAAGTCACTGGCACACCTCTTGCTTCTAGGCATCCCCAGAGGACTTCCATCAGGACTTTGTTATAGGCCTATTCAAGGTCAATGAACTTCATACATATATACCTCTTTCATTCTTATATATATTTCTCCAGTGATCCCTTCAAAAGATGGATGACTTCTATAGTTGATCGTCCCGCATGAATTTGAACTGATTCTCAAAAATAGACAAACCTATTCTGGCCTTTATCTCCACCATCTCTCTCAAACTTTTATTGTGTCTTAGAAATTTGATAACCATATGATTGATACAATTTAAATATCACTCTTGTTCTTGTACAACAAATCATTATACTCCATATCTATTCTTCAAGTACCGTCTTAAAATGACATTAAACAGTCCAACTAGCCACTCCATATATTTTCTATTAGTTCTCTTGCAAAACGCCTTTAGAATCTCATTTGGTCTAGTCTTCGATTCTTTTTCCTACTCATCCTACTAATAGCGCGCTCCAAATCACCTAACACATTGTCTATATTCCGTTTTGCGTTTAAGAGTTTGTGGAAGTATGTTTGTCATCTAATTTGCTTAGTGAACGTATTTTCCACCAATATCTTGTCTTCCTCACTATTGATGCACTTCACCTAATTTAGGTCTCGAGGCTTCCTTTTTTCTCCTCTTCACATGCCTGTACAATTTCTTAACTCGTCCTTTGTCCCATGTTCATATACAATCGTTAATTAAAAAACAATCATATTTTCTATCGTAACCACTAAATCAACCTTTGCCTTCGCCGCCTTATAAGTTTTGTTATTAGTCTGCTTAGTTGTGTCATCTCACATGTTGTCTGCTTCTCCAATCCTCCATTGCCATAACTTTCCTAGCTCAAGTATTGAGTTGCATTTTACTATATTGATTGAGCCGTTTGTTGGTCAAATCATTAGTAATTATATCATCATGTACATATGTCGTAAATATTTCATCACTCCTATGATATTCTTACAAAAAATATGTAGATATAGTAATTAGTATGATGATTTGTTTTTACAAAATATAAACTTGTGAGTTAATTCTTATATTTGAAATATATGAAATCATGATATAAAATTTCTAAATCAAGTTTCTTAAAAATTGAAATTTTATCTCATGATATGAAATTACAAACATTAATTTCATCTCATAATTTTAAATCACGAGATAAAATCACACGTTGGATTGTCAACTTGAACTTTAAAAGAAGTCACTATATACCATTATTCCACACGGCTAAAAGTGGGTTTTCTGGCCCTTGACAAAAAAACAACAAAACCCCATAATTCATTTCCCAATCTAGCATCAACTTGAGGGTCATAAGTGGTTCTAGGAAGTTAAAGAAAATAGTACTACTCATAAAGTTTTGATGTGAGAAAGATACGTGTCTGCAAACCAATTTGTTTCATTAATTATTTGTCATAAATACACACGTCTAGGACACATTTGAAATAAAATATTTATAGCATCATCCCTTCTTTTGATTACGTCAAATAATTCCACAATTTAAAGAATGCAAATAAAATAAATAAATAAAGAAAAGTCAATACTAAGAAATTCCTCTATTCAATTTTTCTTGTTGTTGGATATCTCGTTTATACATAGATGCGATATGTCGAAGTTGTGGAATATATAAAGTACATCGATAGGAATAATTCTTGTTAGTGAGTTGTGAAATGTTCTTGGCCACATGCTTTGCTCTAACACATTGTTCAGTAAAATGTTCATAACTTTAGTCTGAATATCTAAATGAACATAGTATCTTGTGTTTTGAAATCAAACTCAAAAGATATGTAATCTAATAAATTATCCATAGCCTAATTCATTTAGAAATTTGGACTCTTTGAAGTTAAATTATGTATCGCTTGTTTGAAACTTTAATTTATCGTTAGTTTCGAATTTGACTTGGTCCTAGAGCTTTTTTTAGAACTTAGATCACTTTTTGTATATCTCCTATATGTGCTTGGCACACCAAAAAAAAGTATTTGTCTTGTTGAAGTCAACAACAACAAATATTAATTAATATTCTATTGGGAAAAAGTCAATGATAATAAAATCAAGGGGCCTCCATAACCATATTGTTTAAAATTGATATAATGTATAGATAGATTTATATGAAGTCAAACTATTGAAAAGTTACAAACATGGTCCATGGTACAATACATCTCAATCAAAAGTTCATAAATTGTTGTAAGAGTCAACAAACAACTTTCTAGTTTTCAATTGCGCCCCACAAATCCTTTAGATAGGTATTGCATGAAACAATTAAATATTAGTAGTATTAAATTATACAACCGTCAATTGATGAATAGTAATTCAACGCAAATTTTATTAGAAAATCTAAAAATTAGATCTATTATTTGGGTTACATTTGCTATCAGTAATTTGGCACGAAAAAATTGAAAAGATGATTGAACATGGTATGACATAATTTCAATTGATTAAGGATAAATTTGAAAAAGATGATTAAATAGAATATGACATAATTTCAACTAATTGAGGACATAATTTAAAAGACGTGATTAAATAGGATATGACGTAATTTCAGTTGACTAAAGCCATAATTTACAAAAAAATGATTAGACAAGACAAGACAAGATATAACTTCTATTGAATGAAAACATGATCTTCGATAGAAAGATATATATGAAGGTGAAGGTATAAGATAGAAGATTAGTGCACTTTATATGAAAGAGTCAGAGGACTAGCCTCCTTCTACCTTCTCCTCTTTAGTAATACTATTTAGTTATTTAGTAAAACAAATTATTTTTGGAGGACTCCATAATTTTATTCAATAATAAATTTGACAATAGCTATAATAATAAAATAAACTCCTTCAATACAAAACCATATCCTTTTATCACAAAAGTCATACTATAAATAATAATTAAAAAATTGAAACAGTTAGCTTGCTACAACTTGAAAACATAAGTGCATGCATGTTAATTCTATAGTTTTAACTTTATTTGTTTACTCAATCATTCACTTCACACTCTTAATATTCAATCACGCGTGAAGACCCTACACCTAAAAGTAGCTTTTGTCTTTCAATGCTAGGGGTATGGTTGTGTGGGGTCATTTATAAAGTTCACTACATTGGAATTTTCATGAAATTTGTCGCTAATTTGCTTGTAATTAATATAATTTTTTGATAATTTATCGCTAATTTTTATTCTTATGAAGATATTTGGAGGCTAAAGGTGTACACGTAGATTATAATATCATACTGCTCAAGTTCTAGGTCCCCCTCTGACTTAATACTTTAGTTTATAATATAATAGCAAGTTGATTAGTTGTTAGCAATTAACATACTTACTTAATTAGATGGCTATTAACTCTAGCTTTATGCAATGCTAATTATTTAATTAGTAGCTAATAGAGTATAAGAGATACAACAAGGATGAAAACAATGAACACATATTGTAGTACTAGTGAAGTAGAGTCTAGTGGAGCCAAATGTTTCAACCGCCTTTTCATTAAACTATGGTTAAAGCAATTTATTTAGAGTGATTTTTTTTTTATTTTCTCCTCGATGTTTAGTGTCCATATTGGAGTTCGATTATTTCAAATTCGCACCGTGTAGACCCCATTCGGGGGGAAGCGCTCCTTACCAAAGACTTTTCCATATTTAGATTCAAATACAAGATATCTGATTAAGAAAACAGTCTCATCCGCTGCACCACCTCCATGTGCAGGTAATTTATTTAGAGTGATGTTGAAAGGGACATTATCAATTTGCAAAGTATATTATATAGTATTTTTTGGAACTAAATGGAGTGAAGGATTTGTGATAGAAACAAACAAGATCCTTCCTATTCCATATTGGAAATGACAAGGCAATCCCTTTTAGAGGATTTAGTAAATATTATTTCAAGATTCTTTCTTTCAAACAACAGAAAGGCAATTCCTTTTATTGGAAGGAGATACTTGGTCACTTTTATGTCTTATAAAACAAAATAAGCAATATAATTGTCCTCATCTGCAATTTTATTTTATTTTTATTTATTTTGATAGGGATGGCTTTAGTATATCCAATCATATAATATATATTTTTTGGACAAAATTTCAAAGCCCATAGCCCCATACCCCATATTTATTAAAGAGCAACAAAGTTTCCTAGAAGATGAGGCACATAGGTATAAGATAATCATTGCTTTCTAATTAAAGAATGTCAATTTGATAGTGTATATCAATTTGACTACATCTTTATGAATTTTTTCCTTTTTCTATGACCAAAAGGTCTTCTTTTTTTAATCTAAATTCTAGTGCATTCTTGCGCGTCCCTTATGCTATAAATACATATAGCATATAAATAATAAATCATAAAAAAGAACACACTCAAGTTTAATGCATGTATATTATTACATTACACTTTTTAGTATATTTGTGTTTCAAACTAATTGAGGCTAGCGCTATCACATAATGAATTATGTCGATCAATGTAAGTGGGCGTAATCGCGTTGAGTTAGTTGTTAGGTATAAATATGACAATTAACCTACCCTTCTGAAGGATTGTCAACCTATAGTTGGGTGCTTTTAATTTGGTTTAGAGTCGAACGATGAAACTAATGATTCCGTCGTTAATAAGAAGCAAGTAATTCTATAACTCTAAACTAAAGGAGCGGGTCAAGTTCATTCAGCTTGAGAGATAAATTACATGGTTGAGCCGCCAATCCATCAAATATCGTAGTTTATCCTTAAGAGTAGGAGGTTCCTTGTGTAAAACCTAGCTATTGAAGCACACACCTCAATCACCCTACTTGTGTGAATTGCTCAACTCTGATACTCGAATCTCCTTTTGATTGAAGTTGAATGAACTTAAAAGCACAACCCACTTAAGTTGGTTGTTCACTGATGTCACGACCCGAGCCTACACCCTGGACGTGGCCGGCACTCGAAGACNTGGTGGGGTTGGAAAGTAGATTCAATTACCTTTAATTGGATAGGTTATGGCTCACGTAACTCTTAATATTCTAAGAGATATGGTCGTTTAAAGTTGACCTAAGCAGAATCTTACTTCAAAACTTAATAAACTTCAAGAACTCATCAAGAACTTAAATCCATAAATTTCAAGAACGAAATTACGCTGAATAAATCATGATTGGCGTGTGGGTGAAAGAACCCAACACTATGGAAGCTTACATACCTCTTAGGGCTTAATCCCATGGTGACAATCCGCAACAACTCTCAAGCATCTTGACGAACGCTTCGATCCTTTCTCTTTTCTCCTCTTTTCTCTTCTTCTTTTCTCTTCTTGAACTCTCAACTAAAACCCTAGGTGTAAAATAGGATTATAAAACTGAACCTAATAGGATTAGACCCTTAAGACTTACTAAAAATGAATTAAACCTGATTTGGTAAGGAAAAGACCAAAATACCCCTCTCTATTTTCGGCTAACCTTCCTTAACTGGTCAGCCTATCTTCAAAAGGTCATATCTCACTCATCCGACCTCTAAACTTAGCAAACTCAGCGGCGTTGGAAAGATAATTTAAATATCTTCGCTACGGTATGTGGTAGCACACCTAATTCATCTTGATATAGGAATTATGGTCATTTGAAGTCGACCCAAAACTCATACTTAGCTTAACTTGCAAAATTCCAATTTAATTCTTTTTGGAACTCAAGGTGCTACATCTAATGACCTTAACACTTAAGAAATTTTAATTCCTCGGTAAAATCTCACTCACTACGATGAACGGTTCGAGTCTTAGTTCAAAAAAAATTTCTGGGGTGTTACAACTGACTTTTTTTAGTGTTCGGTCATTTCTAGCAAAGTCTAAAGGACATATTTGTTGTCGATTTTGGATTTTGGTGGAAGATAATGATGAGATTATACACTAGGTATACACGTAATTCTAATCTAGCACACACAATTTATCTCTGAACTCCTGGAGGTATTCCAAGCACGCGGAGGATCTGCTGAGAGTTTGTGACACACCCCAGAAAAATTTTCGAACCAAGACTCGAACCGTTCTTCGTAGTGAGTGAGATTTTACGAAGGAATTTAAAATTTCTTTAGTGTTAAGGTCACTATGTAGCACCTTGAGTTTCAAAAAGAATTAAATTAGAAATAGCAAAATCTGAAATTTTGCAAGTTATGATTAAGTATGAGTTTTGGGTCGACTTCAAACGACCATAACTCCTTGCTCAGGATGATTTAGGTGTGCTACCAGATACCGTAGCAAAGATCTTTGAATTATCTTTCCAACGCCGCCAAGTTTTCTAAGTTTTTGAGTTTGTATGAGTGAGATATGGCCTTTTGAAGTTAGGTTGTCCAGTTAAGGAAAGTTAGCCGGAAATAGTGAGGGGTAGTTTGGTCTTTTCCTTACCCAATCAAATTTAATTCGTTTTTAGTAATATTTTAAGGGTCTAATCCTATTAGGTTCAGTTTTATAATTCTAAAATTAGCCTAGGGTTTTAGTTGAGAGTTCAAGAAGAGAAAAGAAGAGAAAAGAGGAGAAAAGAGGAAAGGGTCAAGCGTTCGTCGAGCTTCTTGCTTCTTGTTGCGGATTTTCACCATGGGTTTAATCCCTAAGAGGTATGTAAGCTTCCATAGTGTTGGTTTTGTTCACCCACACGCCAAACATGTTATTTTCAGCGCAAATTTCATTCTTGAAGTTGAAAGATTTGAGTTCTTGATAGGTGTTCTTGAAGTTCATTCTAAATCTTGTTGTGTTGGGTTTTGGATGATTTCTTGAGATCAAAGTGAGTGTTTTAAGGGATGTACTGAGTAGATTAGAGTGTATTTATGTTAAGTAATCAATTCTAAGTGATTGGGGAAGAAACCATTCGATTCTAGGCGAAATAGGGTGAGAAAATGAGAAAATAAACTTGCTGAATTTTCTAGGTTGGGGCCTGGCGTGATGCGTCTGCCAGAGAACCCCAAGCCCACCTCTGAATTTTAGGGGCTGGCGCCCCACGCCACCCATAGCGCCAGGGTCGCCTGCCCCACCCAGTTTGTCGTCGGTTGCCTCGTTTGAGTTCGTTTAAAGTGCACCTTCACTCCTTTTCGATTCTAACTACTCTAAGCTACTTCTAAACACCTAAAACCATTCCTAACATGATCATAACCTTGAATTCATAATTCACATTCAAGAGAGAGTTAAGAGTAAAGTTTAAGAAAGCCTTTGAGTTCAATTGTGAATCCTTTGAGATTAACTATCGATTTGAACTAGGTTTTGAGGAAGTAATTCAGAGAATGAGAAGAGTTGTATCATGAGTTCCATAATGTTATGTAGACCTACGAGTCAGGTCGTTCATGCCATTAAATTCCGCATGAACTCCAGAAGCTGAGTATCTATGAGAAGAGAAATATCTTCAGATCCTAAGTCTTAAGTATTGAGTTTCTAACCCATTTGAGATTACANTTGAGTTCTATCTATGGTTATTGAAAACCTTGCATTGAGTCGTTCACGTCCATAATTCGGTGTGAACCATATTTTAAGAAGTCTTTTACAAACGTTTTAACTTTGTTTTAAGACTTAAGTTTTGAGTTAAGCAAAGAGTAAAGAGTAAAGAGTTGAGTTCATTTCTTCAAAAGAGTACATCGGGACTATGTATTCCCAAAGAGTAAATGTTTTCACATTTAAACAAGAAAGGAAACTGAGATTTCAAAAGAACCTTTGAGCTAGTTTTTCAGTAAAGAGGAAACAATGATTTCCAAGAGAGCTTTTAAGCTAAGTTTTGAGTATTTATCTCAAACCAAAGAAAGAGTTTTGTTTTTACAAACATATGAGCTAAGTACATTTTGGGAGTAGTATTGAGCACTGATATGGGGATACAAATTCAGATAACTCAAGTCTCCATAAACCATGTAGCCATCATGGCAGGGGCGGACCTACGTTGTAGGTTTTGGGTGCTCGAGCACCCACTAATCTCAACGCGTAATGTATAAAGTTATACATAAAATATTTAAAAATTAATATATTAAACAGTTGAGCACCCACAAACACTAAAGTGCTTTAGCCGCTTTAGTTCTGAAGCTGAATATACAGTGCTCAGCACTCGAGATAACGAGAGTTCGAATCTCGGGGGAAGCAATTCTTTTTAGGTTTGTTACTTAACTCCTTTCATATATTACTAAACATTTTCTCTTCTTTTTTCTTTTTTTCAATCTTCGCCCATTTTTCCGCTAACATTTCAATCTTAACTTCTTTTTTTTAGTTTATTTTTTCACTTTTTGAATTTCCTATATCTCATTTATTACAACAAAATACTTAAGTTTTTTAAAACTCAAGAGTGTAAATATTTGTAGTCGTCAACATGCAATGATATGATACAATTATTCAATATCGTCAAAATATGAAAGTTCGTCGAGAATCGTACTACTAGAAGCTTTTTTCTTTTTTTTAAATGTATACTAATCATAGTTCGCTCGGTAACTTATGACTAAAAGTCTTATTTCTAATAATAAGCCTTTTATTTTCACGATAATTAAAATAATTATACATTTATATTAAAAAGTGAGCACCCATGATCTTAAATCCTGAATCCGCCACTGCATCATGGGTATTAATGGGTCATACTTTTTAGATGATCACATAAGTTAAGCTAGTGGATCCACTAAGTTAAAATGTTCTATATGACGGCAAAGTATAGGACAGTTCTGGTAGCGTGAGCAAGACGATGTATCACCCCTTAGGCTCATAGTGGTGGTTGTCGGTTAGAGAATCTCCCACAGAAACTATATTACTTTATTATATAAGTAAAGTTGAGTTTGTTATTGCATTTTCTTTAACGAACTAAGTTGTTTTTACTGTTTTATAAAGCTTTCCATATATTGCATGTGTATTGTTTCTTTATATTGAGTTGAGTACCTAGAGTTGAATACCATATCTTTGAGTTGAGTATCTAATCTCTGAGTTGAGTATCTTATCCTTGAGTACTTCTGAGTTTAGTAAGTTTGAGTAGTTTTGAATATCCTTGAGTATTCCTTGAGTTGAGTAAGTTTGAGAAGAGGTAAGTATGTTTCCTTTTTATCAAGTTTCAAGCTTAAGTTATGCTTTAGAATTTCCCTTACATGCTCGTACATTCCACGTACTGAGCCATTTGGCCTGCATCTTCTCATGATACAAACACAGGTATTCAGGATCATCAACAGGAGCTTCGTTGATACATCCGAGAGTTCAAGTTAGCTATGGTGAGCCTCCTTGCTTTCGGAGGATTTCATTTACCTTTCAGTTTAGTCAGGATGTTATGGGTCTTGTCCCGACTTCCATCTTTATCAGTTAGAGGCTTCATAGATAGTCAATATAGTTGAGAAGTCTGTATTATTTATTTATTTTATTAAATGTTTTAAAGACTAAAGTTGCCTTTTTATGGCGAGTTGTATATATTTTATTATACAGAGTTTTCTTTGGATTTAAAGTTTGGATTTAAGTTTTATGAACTTTTATTTCAGTTTTAAGCTTTTGAATGCTTAAGTAAGTCTTCCGCTTGTAGTCAGCCAGGATGAGGGTTCGCTTGGGGACCAGCAATGGTTCTTGAGTGCCGGCCACGTCCAGGGTGTAGACTTGGGTCGTGACAGTTTGTCTTGGTAGGGAACTATATATACAATCTTTTCCTTTGTTATATCAAATTAATAAAAATAAGAGGTTTGTGCTATGACCTCATATTGTTTAATCTAATATTGACCAGAGAAGAACCCCCACTTCCATTGATTATTGATTTGACCTCTCGTAGTAAAAAAGCGGAGTGGGACCAATTTCTTGTACTTGCTCAAATGCTCCCTTTCTTTGAGTGTGCCGCCCGGTACACTGGGTTGTTGGCTTACCAAGAACTTTCCTAATGCTCTTGCCACCTGTTTGGTAGGTGGAGCGCTCATTATCTGTAGAGTGCTTGTTATCCTTACTTTTCTCTTTGTTGGGACCCTCTCATTGCTATATAGCCGTAAGCTATGGCAAATCCATCTCGCAACCACAACCCCCCCTCCTCCGCGAAGCCATCGTGGGCTCAACATTCAACCTCCATTCGAATTATGTTATGGGGTATTTTGCTTTTGCCAGATTTAGAGAAATACTACAAGTCCTCTATTCCAGATTTCATCATTGCGGCCATCTGGTTTATCGATACTACCAAATATTCTCATGCTTACGTTACTATTATTGATGATTTGATTATCTTGAACAACAATGATCCCAATCATGCTTTTGGTTTCCATTTCAATCATCATATTGATGATAAATCTCTACATGCTCAGTCATAAAAACTTGGAGTCTATAACATGGTGAAGGTAACGTGATCAGGTTGTGATTCTTGTTCAAGAAACAGACTGAACGCCTTCAAGTTATTGACTCGTCCAACTCAACAATATTCTTGAGTCGCTAACTCAACTGTCCCATTGGAGACATGATCAAGAAGTACCATGCATGGTTGTCTCCCACCCTTTCTTTCTATCATTCTCACCCAGCAAGTCACCCAAATCCTACGGTCAAAAAAAGTGAACACCTGACACACAAGCCTCCTTTATTAATTTAGTAAAGTCTTGCACATTTCGAGTTTAGGAAGCTTGTCGATTTCAAGGTAATGAAGACTTTAACCTTCATAAAACTTGCGTATATTTTTTTAGAAGCATGATTTGGAAACTTGATGATTTCTTTGAAACTACCTTATATGTTATGGGGGAGAATGCGTATTTTGAGCTATTACTCTATGATATATTTTCTCATGACTATAACATGGTATTATTGAGTTATAAGAATATTATCTAAGCCTGTTTTATGATATATTGAGCATAACAAGTGTGTAGTCAAATCCATTTTGCTTTAATAAGTTAAATGCAAAAGCTTATATAAACTAATTTAATTTGGTATTATAAAATGGGAGAGCCTATGGATGAATGTGGCAAATCAAATTGCTTTGATGCATGTTGAGATAATTAATTAATTAATTAATTAACCAATTCAGATGTACTTAACCCTATTATTAAGAAAAATCAAGATTGGAATTCAATTCCATGTATATGCATATGTAGAATTAGGAATATGCCCCCTCAAAACTATGTATATTTTAATCAATGTGCTAGACACAAAACCAGGGTTGTGTCCTTGTTTTCTTAGAAAACCATTCTTAATTATTTGCAAGTTGATTAAAAGTTATGATGCAATATTTTTCCTTCTTTTTGTTGTTTTCATATGGTATGGGTCCATAAAATAATTTTGAACCAAATGAAAATAAAATAGGAGGGTGGTGGTCCTCACCTTGCCACAACTTAGTCACCTCACACGTTTATAAATTTGTACCTCAACTACTTAACAATCATTAATCCCCCCCCCCCCCCCCCCCTCACCCCCCTATACACCCCAAAAATCAAATAAAAGTGATTTTTTATTAAATATTCCACAATTAAATTTGTATTTTTTTAAAAGATGATAATTATATAAAGACAATACGGATTTGAGGTGTAAATAAGGTTAAATTTGGAAAAAACAAAATTAGTAATATATTCTTGATCAGGTAAACACCTTTGTTTTGAACTAGAATTATAAAAAAAAAAAAACAAAATAATACGAAGTGAAAGGAATTTTTTTAAAAATATTTTAGTGAAGGTAATATTTAGAAATTTACACACATCTTTGATAATTTTAATGGTTGTCTAGTTTGCATCAATATAAAGAAAATAAATAAAAGCAAAAACCATTTATTGATTTTATATACAAGAATTTGATATTTTTAAACCATTGAAAAATCAGACAATGAAAGATGGGATGTGATTTGAAAATTCCATGCACCATGTATAAAGAAAATAAATAAAAGCAAAAACCAAATAAAAGTTTCTTTTATCCTAGAGGTCCCACATTGACATAATTATATACTTTTTTTCTCCCTTTTTGTACTATTTTTTTCTTCCTACAACTTGTGAAGTGGAAACCACTCATTAATATGATGTTTATCAAATCCAATTAAACAGAGTGATTTTTATATTCTTTCATAATTGAGTTTACTAGGAACTTGTCCATAAGTGACTCTCAAGAGTCCACTTTTCTATACTTTTGACTCTAGCTATATATTAGCATAAATAATCATATATGTATATATATGCTTTGGTGGTGGGTGGGTGGTTTGTTTGTTTGGGGGGGGGNAGTTGGAGGTTAGGGTCATATATTTATGCCCATCACTTTCAAAACAAGTCATTTGTATACTTTACAGATAAGGTGTGGCTGTTTTATAGTGTCTCATTGAACTCTACAATGTCTAATCTAACTTATTTATGTTAATTCTGTCATGCTTGAGGTTGTTTATTTTAAAATATATGATTAGTACATGGATTAGTCAATTTAATTATTTAATTAGGCTGCTGAATTAATTCACCCGTGGACACGTGCTCGTGTTTCGAGTACTCATGCATGTACGTAATACGTATACGATTAATCAATTAATGCCAACTAGCTTATTTGTAATTTGAGTAAAGATTATAATATAATATCATACTTAATACAATATTGCGTGTTAGTAGTAATCTCCTTAACTAGATTTGTCTATTCTTGAAAAGTCAAAACCAAAAAAAAAAAAGGTGGGGGTGGGTGGGTGGGGGGGACAGCTTAAAATAAATAGATTAAAAATACATATTAAAGAACCTTAGGGTCAAACTCTTAATTTAACCAACAAAAGCCACTTGTACACGTCTACAACATAGTATAATAAAACAAAATAATAATAATAATAATAAAAATAAAAATCATTATTATTATTACTATTATTGATATTATTATTATTGTTGTTGTTGTTGTTATAAGTTGCCAATAAACAACAAATAAGTTAGTAAATTATTATTGGAGATGAGTCAAAGCCAACAAATGCCACTTGGTGTTGGCTAATGACTTAATGAAGTCATAGCTAACCATGCTTATTAATTTAATTAATTAATAATTAATTTTCAATAATATTCAATATATCACTAAACATTAATTGATTCTAAACATGCTCAGTGTTCAATTTGACTCAATTAAAGTCAATTAGAGATCTAATGTGGCTATAGAGGAGTTGAGAAGCTAGAGTGTTTTTTTTTATATATAATTAATTTAAAGAGTCAAATTTATTCAAATGTAGAAATTATTTTAAAAATTCTTGATCCATGAGGTTATTAATGTGATTGCTTAACAACTAAATTTATGTTACTTATTTGGTAGTCAATGAAGAGTTTAATGGGATCAGGTGCCACATTGAACACATCCAAATTTGATGGGACTCTACACGATATGTTCAATTTCATTTTAGATTTTACAATTCGCGTTCAATGCCAGTTATGGTTCTTGAACGTCATTTCATTCTAAACCCTACTTTATACATATATAAAGGATAATATATTCCTTTGAAGAGACATCTCGAAAATTTCATAAATTCGTGAAATATTTACAAAGATTAATAAATAAAGATCAAATAAATCACAAGATGGTTCACATCATCCTAATTCGAGAAATACACTACTAATGACCTTCGAATCACGAAGAAATCTTAGGAGAAAAAAATCAATGAATAAATAAATTTGTACCCACAATATTTAATAATAAAGCTATGTTTCTTTATATTTTATTTGTGATTACAATTCATTTTCTATCGCATTAAAATTCATTGCAGAGATATCATAAAAAAAATTCAACTTTTATTTTTTTTATGAATAATTAATTTACTTATCAATTAATTTAAGCATTGACTTATAGGATAACATAAATTAAATAAATTTTCTAATAATAAACTTTTTCTTATATTTGGGAACATACATTATGTAGGTAGGTCCTTTCTCAATATAGGTCAAAGGCCTTAATTAAACCTTCTGGTACAATGAATATTGTGTTAGAATTACAAGTTTGTGGAATTCAAATACTATATATAAAACAGTAATGGTAGAAACTGTGGGATGAATATGATTTCTACATTTTTTACTAGAGGTTTTCTCGGGTACAAATTCTAAGTATAAAAAAATTATGATATAAATTGTGGAATGAATATAATCTCTCTCTATATTTTTAACTACATATTTTTCATTCAAATCTTGAGTATGAAATTTTTTTTTCCTTAAAATGTATTTTTTCCTTAATAATTTTACTTATTGTAAATCTGGCTTATTAGAGCCCTAATATAAATACCAAACATCGACCGAAAAATGTATAAAAAAGAAGAAGAAAGAAAGAAAAGGGAATGTGTAAACATCAAACACAACATCAAAATATAATTCATAAATTTAAACGCTCCCCCCACGTCTGCCCCCCCCACACATTTTTAATAGAGCAACTTTCACATATAGTAAACATAAAATTCATATTTGTATGTTATAGCTATAGTTTGTATAATTGCGCAATTAAAAGGGAATGTTTGCTGCGAATTACAATTAAAATAAACTATGTCTATAACATTTAATTTGAATTAATAGTTTGTTATTTCATACAATTTTCCCAAAAATACACAAGGGTAAGAACATTGGTGTGACTTTCATAAGGACTAATAATAAGACAATTAGGCAATTTATGCACTGTTGATAATCAAAATTGAAATCAGAAGCTTTGAGCCTTCTTTGATATTGGCCCAAAATTGAGTTTTTCAAAATCAACCTTGGCCCAACATGCAATCATAATACAAACTTATTGGGATGAAAAAAAAAAACAAAATTTCAACTCCTATAAATTAAAACAAGGGGAACTAATGTAAATGTACTCATCGTCATCTAGTTTACCAATGTGACCGAAGTGTATACTATCTATACACTTTGAATGTATATGTAATTATGTATGTATATTTGTATGTTCTATGTATATTTATTATAAAGCATATGTTAGCTTTTCATGGAGACTCATTTAATCTCGATAACTTTTTTCATTTCTTTTACGTTGTGTGGGGGTAATAAATGGAATGTACATATCGATGAATGAAGGGAATCTTGAATTTTTATAAGATACGAGCGACCTCACTTCTTTGAGTTTGCTTTTGAAATGCGAATAAGACCCATACCTTGATTTTACATGGTGAACAAGTATACTATAAAATAAATTACTTCTCATATATAAAGATGTAATAACAAACAAAATGTAATACATCTCTTGTTTTTTGTACAACCAAGGATAGAGAAAATAGAAATCACTCGGTGAAGGATTAGGCCCAAGAGCCAAGAAAATACCAGAATCCTTCATCAACCACGTGCAATAAATATTCTTGAAAAGCTTACGACCACTGCAATAGGAACTTTTTTGATTAAAGACATCAAAATGATTATGCTTTGAACCCCATAATAAGTTATAGTGAAAAAGAGTGGTTCCAAATATATTCATACGAAATGAGAAACCAAATTGGTCATCCGGTTTAAGTGTACGAACTCCAATATCATCATCTTTAGATTGACAGTGAACTTTGAATAAATTTGAATCTTTTGGGAGGTCACTCCTAAAAGTAAGGATGACTTTTGGATTTAAATCGAAGGCATTTGTTATTTGCATCATATTGATGAGTGATAAAATAAATAACGAATAGTGAATTTTGGTGTAAGGATAATAAGCCATTTTGAGAAATTATAATATTTCACGAGAGAACAAATTTTCAATTTATAAGATGATAATAAAATGGTTTTGCATTGAAGTTAATTTTCTTTGCCATTGAATTTATTTTGGATCCTTTCGAAAGTTGAGTTAATTTGCATCCTTCCATTCATAAAGAAAGATAAGTGCAATGTAAGGCTACTTTGACTAGTAAAATGAATGACTTGAATTTCATTTTGTAATTCAAGAAAGGAATTTATTTTGACAATTTTTCTTTTAGAGATTTATGAATCAAATCAAACTAATAAAATTTAAATTTTTTGATTCTTGGATTTTTTCAATTTCTTTTGGTGAAGTATTTAAACAAACAAATAATTAATTTGTGTTTCAAATATTTTTTAGTCCTACCAAAATATAACTATCTAAGGTGTTTCTTAGGAAAATAGCACATAATATGGTATGAGTGATGATGCTAAAATATTCAACAAAAAATCATAATTAAATCACATAAAATAAATATAGCAAATTAATAAGGCATAATGAAAATGATCATAATTTAAGTATTAAATCATGCTAAAATGAGTATTAGTTACATGATTAAACATTAAAGAAAAAAATTAGGCTATGTATTTTAAATATCTAAATCAATATTAAACAAACAAATATTTTCAACATTATTGTCATTCTTAGTGTTAGAAATTTTCTTTTATTAGTATTAATATTGATTTGATTTTAATTTGAAATTTATTAGAATTACTTTTTTATTTGATTAAATTTGCAGTTTAATTCGAGTTTCAATTCGATTAGTCAAAACGCAAAATATCATACTTGGTGGTTTAGTTTTATTTTTTTAAAAATCGTTCATACTGACCAAACCACTTGGGTAGCCACCTTGATATTAAACTACCAATTTTCTGTCATTAATCTTTCAAAAATAGAATTGGTCTTTTCACCTATTAATATTTGCAATAAGGTGAAAAGACCAATTCATCAATCTCAATTTCACATTAAATAATAATATACATTTTTTCTTAGAATCCCAATAGAAAGTGTGTGCGCATCTCTTGACTAGATTAAAAAAAAAATTGAAAACAAATATAACATAAATTAAGTAATACATTACTTATAATTTATGAAGATATTGGAATTTAACACTTAAATTTATTAAATTCCTATCATTTACAACCATGGATAGACAAATCTGAAGTTATCAGGTGAAGGATTTGGAGTTTTAGTACGAGCAAAATATATACCAGAATCCTTCATCAACCAATAACAAAAGATATCAGACTTGAAAAACTGAAACCGACAAGGACTCTTACCTTTATAGAAAACATCAAAATCATTATGTTTTGGACCCCACGTAAAGTTACAATAAAAATGAGTATTTCCCCAAAAATTTTGATGAAATGAGAAATCAAATCTTTCACCCACTTTAAGTGTGTGAACTCCAAGATCGTCATCTTTAGATTTACAACCAACATCGAGTAGTGGAGTATCATTTGGGAGACCATTGATAAAAATTTCAGTAATGGTTGGATTGAACTCCACAGCATATGTCATCATCACAATGTTGATGACAAATGAAATTAGTAATGAAAGTTGAACTTTGGTATAAGGATAATAAACCATTTTAAGAATAAAAAAATAAAGTTGGTTTCCTCACCTTATATATATATATATATTTGGCATTGAAGTATGAATTTAATTTGGATAAGTAATGTAATGCTAAACTAACAAGATATTAATTAATCAGATTTTGTTATTAAATAAGTTTGACTACTTTCTTGACCTTTTGGGTTGATTTAATGATCATTCATAATTTTTTATTTTATTGCATCAAAGTCATTGCATTATTTTCTTTGACACAAAAAATAATTAATTTTGCTTAAGTATCACAAAAAAATGGTTAAACTATTTTATATAGCAAAATACATAATTTAATTTTGTCTAAGAATCACAAGAAGTCACTAAGCAAATTTATTTGAAACAAAAAAAGTCCGCCAACTTTGCATGAGTATCATATATATAATGTCTTTTTTGCTTTCTTATGATGATTTTCTGCAATATTTATGGAAAGTTGACTTTTTTTTTTTTAATAATAGAAGTCTGATACCATTTATAACGGTCCAATCTGCTAGTGATATTATATGTTCTGAGCCTAGGCTTGCACGACTTTAAAACATGTCACTAGTTGGTAAGGTCTACATATATACCTAACATTTCTCCTATATTTTGTCAATATGAGACTTCTAATCTTAATCTGGGGTGTTATACTAAATTTCTTTTTGAATTATCTCAAAATTTATCTTCGATCTTCATCGCAATTGACTTACCAAAAATATTTATTTTCGCCTTACTTAATAATGTAACTCCACTATTGCTAACAATATTTTCTTCTTATTTTTTTTTCATATTCATAAATCCAACAAAGGATTGGTGTTCAATTATTGCTAAAGTTCTAAGTTTCAAAGTTTGACAATTAAATTTATGCAAATAAGCTTTGTTTCAAGTGGATATTGATACAAAAGATTGATCACATATCGAGGAGCCGAAATCTAAATTTTGGATGATTTGATGTGGTTTTTGGAGATATTCTTGGATGAATTTGGTGCTTGGATTCAAGAAAAAAGATGAAGTAATCAGATTTTTGTATAATAGTGTAGAAGATTCTAAATTATTGTATATGAGTGCATTAATATCTCTTATAATTTTGTATAATACTGTATATTGAGTATATCATATTGTATATCAAATTTTAAAATATTTTCATAAAAAATAACATATAAAATTTTGTGTGTTATTGAATATTGGATGTATATTATTATATATTGAATTAAGTTTTAGGTTAAAGATTTGTAAGGTGAGTCTTGGACTATATTTTTGAAATGTAAGTTAGAAATTTGTACTTTACTGAAAATTCTCCAACAGAATCATGAAATTTTTCTTTAAAATCACACTAAGCGAATCTTTGTGAAACAAAAAAAGTCAATCAACTTTGGTAACCAAAAATTATTTAGTGACTTTATTGTCTAAAGAGACTTTTTCTTTGAGTAATTTCTACCGTTTTTATCTCAATTTATATAAAAGATAATTACTTGAGTGGATCCCTTTTAAAAAATAATTACTTATTTTAAATATACTCTTTAATTATTACCATTTATAGCAATATATAACAATACTATATATTTTATTAGATTTGTCTCTCTCTCTTGCCTCTTTCTCCCTTTTCTCTCTCGCTCTTTCTCCCTTTTTTTTCTTTATGTTGTTCTTTCTCTTTTGTTTTTCTTTTTCTTTTTGCTGCTTTTTTTTTGTTGCTCTTTCTCTTACTTTTTTTCCTTTTTTCTTTCTCTATTTTCTTTTGTAGAGTAGTTAATGATTCGTAGACTAAATAAAATTTGTATTAATTAGGCAAGTAATCTAATCGTAACAAATGAAGAGACATAATAAATTGCAAACTGAATTAAATTTACATTAAAAATGTATTCCAAAAATATTAAAGNCATAGTTATCCCTAAATGTACTTATCACTTTGGAAGCACCCATACATGAATTCAATTAATTGTTAGATAAATCTAATGGATAATCCACACAATACAATGGACAATACAATAGATTTATAACACTCCCCTTGGATGTCCATAGATAATGTACCTCATTAAAACCTTACTAGGAAAAATCCAATGGGAAAAAGTCTAGTGAAGGAAAAAGAGTACACATCTCATAATACGCTTTAAATGTTGTCTCATTAGAAACCTTACCAGGAAATCCAACTTTGGACAAAACCATGATTAAGAAAAAGAGTACAACGCGTATCTTACTCCCCCTGATGAAAGCTTTACTTGATATCTCGGAGACGACGCATTTCAATCTTGTATCTCAACTTCTCAAACATTGATGTTGGCAATGCCTTAGTGAATAAATCGGCAAGATTATCACTTGAACGAATCTGTTGAAGTTCTATCTCACCATTTTGTTGAAGATCATGTGTGCATTTTTTTTTTTGGTGAAATGTGTTTTGTTCAACCTCCTTTGAAATATCCTTCTTTCAATTGAGCTATACATATAGCATTATCTTCGTACATTGTGGTCGATATATTCTTTTTGTCACGACCCGAGTCTACACCCTGGACGTGGCCAGCACTCAAGAACCATTGCTTGTCCCTAAGCGAACCCTCATCCTGGCTGACTACAAGCGGAAGACTAACTTAAGCATGCAAAAGCTTAAAACTGAAATAAAAGTTCATAAAAATTAAATACAAACTTTAAGTCCAAAGAAACCTCTGTATAACAAAATATATACAACTTGCCATAAAAAGGCAACTTTAGTCTTTAAAACATTTAACAAAATAAATGAATAATACAGACTTTTCAACTATACTGACCATTTATAAAGCCTCTAACTGATAAAGACGGAAGTCGGGACAAGACTTACGACATACTAACAATTGATATAACTGAAAGGTAAATGAAATCCTCCGAAAGCAAGAAGGCTCACCATAGCTAACTCGAACTCTCAGATGTATCAACGAAGCTCCTGTTGATGATCCTGAATACCTGTGTCTGCATGATGAGAAGATGCCAGACAAATGGCTCAGTACGTGGAATGTACGAGCATGTAAGGGGAATTCTAAAACATAACATAAGCTTGAACTTGATAAAAAGGAAACATACTTACCTCTTTTCAAACTCACTGAAGTCAACTCAACTTAAGAATAAGATACTCAACTCAAGGATTAGATACTCAACTTCAAAGATATGATACTCGACTCAATGAAGCACAAATCAACTCAAAATACTCAACTTAAGGTACTCAACTTGAAATACTTAACATAACTGGACTCATTTCAATATAAAGCAATTTTTAAAGTAAATGCAATATAAAGAAAAGTTATTTAAAAACATGATGTCAACTCTATGTGTATGCAAGGATACAACATAACTCTGAAATGTATGTAGAAATACAAATAACTGTGTATATAAAAATACAATAACTTTTGTGGGAGTTTCTCTAACCGACAACCATCACTTAAGAGCCATAGTGATGATACAACACTTTACCTTGCGCTGCCAAGGACCATCCTATACCTTTCCATCGGTATAAGACCTTACTTAACTTAGTGGATCCACTAACTTAACTTACGTGATCATTTAAGAAGTATGACCCGTTAATACCCATGATGGCTACATGGTTTTCATGGAGACTTGAGTTAATATGAACTCGCATCCCCACATCGGTGCTCAATACTACTCCCAAAATATACTTTAGCTCATGCTTTTAAAGCAACTTCTTTCTTTAGTTTGAGATAATTACTCAAAGCTTAGACCAAAGGCTCTCTTGGAATCATGTTCCCTTTTCTTGCTCAAATGTGTAAAAACATTTATAAACTCTTAGGGAATACTTAGTTCCCTTATAACTTTTGATAAATGAACTCAACTCTTTACTCTTTGTTTAACTTGAACCTTTCAGTCTTATAACGAAGTTAAAACGTTTATAAAAGACTTTACTCTTACTCTTTACTTAACTTAAAAGCTCAAGTCTTAAAACAAAGTTAAAACATTTGTAAAAGACTCCTTAAAATATGATTCATGCCGAATTAGGGACATAAATGAATCAATGTAAGGTTTTCAATAACCATAGATAGAACTCAATACTTGGAACTTAAGAACTTCAACGATACTACTCATTTAAAGAATGCTCAACTCAAAGGGTTCATGCGAAATTATAAGCATGAACTTCTTAACTCAAGAACTCAAAGATACTTCTCAAAAGGGCTTAGGAACTCAACACTTAAAGGCTTAAAACTTGAAGATACCACTTCTCTGAAAGATGCTCAACTTACGAAGTTTATGAGGAATTATGCACATGAAACAACTCGACTCGATGATCTACATAACAACATGGACTCATGTATACGACTCTTTTTATTCTCTTACTTACTTTCTCAAAACTTAGTTCAAATCGATAGTTGATCTCAAATGATTCACAATTGAACTCAAAGGCTTACTTGAACTTTACTCATAACTCTCTCTTGAATGTGAATTATGAATTCAAGAGTTTTGGTTCACGATATGAAGGATCTCATGATGACAAAGTAGATTCATGAATACATTCTCCTCATCCCCATGCTCACTTGTACGAGTCTTGAAACAAGTTACTAGTAATTGTAGAAGACTCCTCAAAAAGACTCCAAGGGACCTTATAAAAAAGGTTTGAAACAACTCTCAAACTTGACTCTCAACTCTACCTTGAATTTGATTTATGAATTCAAGGTTATGATCATGTTAGGAATGATTTTAGGTGTTTAGAAGTAGTTTAGAGTAGTTAGAATCGAAAAGGAGTGAGGTGCACTTTAAACGAACTCAAATGGGGCAACCGACGACAAACTGGATGGGGCAGACGACCCTGACGCTATGGGTGGCGTGGGGCGCTAACCCCTAAAATTCAGAGGTGGGTTAGGGGTGCTCTGGCAGGCACATCGCGCCAGCCCCCAACCCAGAAAATCTGACGAACTTCTTTGCTCGTTTTCTCATCCTATCTCGCCTAGAATCAAACGATTCTTCCCCAATCACTTAGAATCAGATACTTAACCTAAGTACACTCTAATCTACTCAATACATCCCTTAAAACACTCACTTTGATCTCAAGAAATCATTCAAAACTCAACACAACAAGAGTTAGAATGAACTTCAAGAACACCTATCAAGAACTCATCAAGAATTCAAATCTTTCAACTTCAAGAATGAAATTTGCGCTGAAAATAACATGTTTGGCGTGTGGGTGAACAAACCCAACACTATGGAAGCTTACATACCTCTTAGAGATCAAACCCATGGCGAAAATTCGCAACAACATGCAAGAATCTCGACGAACGCTTGATTCTCTCCTTTTTTCTTCTCTTTTCTCTTTTTTTCTCTTCTTGAACTCTCAACTAAAACCCTAGATGTAAACTAGGATTATAAAACTGAACTTAATCAGATTAGACCTCTAAAATATTACTAAAAATGAATCAAGTCTGTTTGGGTAAGGAAAAGACCAAAATACCCCTTACTATTTCCGGCTAACTTTCCTTAACTGGACAGCCTAACTTCAAAAGGTCATATTTCACTCATCCGACCTCAAAACTTAGCAAAATCAACGGCGTTGGAAAGATAATTCAAAGGAATTTCCTACGGTATCTGGTAGCACACCTAAATCATCCTGAACTAGGAGTTATGATCGTTTGAAGTCAACCCAAAACTCATACTTAGCTTAACTTGCAAAATTTCAGATTTTGCTATCTCCAATTTAATTCTTTTTGGAACTCAAGGTGCTACATCTAGTGACCTGACCTTAATACTTAAGAAATTTTTAATTCCTTGGTAAAATCTCACTTCTTACGAAGAGCGATTTGAATCTTAGTTCGAAATTTTTTTCCTGGGGTGTTACACT